>NC_091963.1:28134397-28504397 GCF_031021105.1 Erythrolamprus reginae | reverse complement strand
CTAACAGCAATAACAAGGCAGCATACAATAATAATCCAATACTAAAACCAATTAAAAACCCATTATTATAAAAACCAAACATACATACAGACATACCATGCATAAAATTGTAAGGGCCTAGCGGGAAAGAGTATCTCAATTCACCCATGCCTGGCGGCAGAGGTGGGTTTTAAGTAGCTTACAAAAGGCAAGGAGGGTGGGGGCAATTCTAATCTCTGGGGGGAGTTGGTTCCAGAGGGTCGGGGCTGCCACAGAGAAGGCTCTTCCCCTGGGTCCCACCAAGTGGCATTGTTTGGTTGACGGGACCCGGAGAAGACCCACTCTGTGGGACCTAACTGGTCGCTGGGATTCGTGCAGCAGAAGGCAGTCCCTGAGATAATCTGGTCCAGTGCTATGAAGAGCTTTATAGGTCATAACCAACACTTTGAATTGTGACCGGAAACTGATCGGCAACCAATGCAGACTGCAGAGTGTTGGTGTAACATGGGCATATTTGGAAAAGCCCATGATTGTTCTCGCAGCTGCATTCTGCATGATCTGAAGTTTCCGAACACTTTTCAAAGGTAGCCCCATGTAGAGAGCATTACAGTAATCGAGCCTCGAGGTGATGAGGGCATGAGTGACTATGATCAATACTAGGATTATATAAGTTTAATTAATATAACAACTATATTATTATTATTATTATTATTATTATTATTATTATTATTATTAGCATCATCATCATCATCATCATCACAATTATCATCATCATCATCATCATTACTGTTTGTATCAAAATGAATTATACCCAGAAGCCACACTGGTCACATATTGATATTGATGTATATTTAAAAATAAAAATCCAATGAAACATTTAAAAAAGAACAGAATTCCCTTTTAAAAGTAAGATTGGATCAATTAAAGAAAAGAAACAAACTGCAAAGTTGTGTTTTAAGGTGACAGTTTTCTCTCTATAGCTGATTGCAAAATTTCTATGCCATCTGCAGGATGCTACGCCGGCAAATGTGTCATCAAATCTAATAATGAAAAGAAGAAACAGACAGAACGTGCTGTAGAAACAGACAGGTCTAATTACTCCTTTATATTCCATAGTTTCTGAAAATACTCAAGCAAAGAACAGTTAGGTGAAACTGATCTTCAAAAGGGTGTCTTAATTCCTGAAGATAAAAAGTTGGGAAATTCTTGACCAGTTTTTGATCCTGGGAATTAATCTCATCTTGCAAGGCTTTCAGAATTTATAGCAGATTTCAATTAACCTCTAACATTTTAAAAATGAAGCACTATTTAACTTAAGACAAATAGACATCAAAATGTTGAATCGTTTCAAATACCATGAGCAATATGAGATTAGTTTTATCCAGGGAAGGTTTTTTTTGTGTTGCTATATAAAGAAAGCAAGGGATTTTGGAATGCAATACTTAATTCTGTTGTTCTTCTGCCCAATTTCCTTCACAAGGAGATTTTCTTGTGAAAATAAAGGAGATGTTCTTGTGAAAATAAAATTTCACAAGAGGTTTTTTTCTTTTAATTATTTGTTTTCTTCCTAGAGCAATGCATCACAGCCTCAACAACTTTAATAAGTATGGTCTTATTCAGACAATCATTCAGGAAAATGAAATCTATGCACCATGAAGATCTGCCTTAGAGAAAGGTAAAATATAATTAAAATAATAAAATATTTCATAACATTCTGCTTTATTTGGGGGGATTTATATAGGCTAAACACATTGGTGTGAAATGAGCCAACATCAGCCAATAAGGAAATTGTGTTTCCTGTTCAATGAAGAAGTGGAAAACTTTTAAAACTTTTTTTAAAAATCTGGAATCATCTATTGAAGTCTGCAATGGATGTCTACTTTCTTTTTTACTTTCTTTCACTCTTATTCTTAGGAATCTCAGCAAATATATAATAGAAAGTTGTATGAAATTAAGGAAAAACTGTAGCCAGTATGCTCCATAATTGCCTGGGTTTACATAAAAACAATTTGATTCAAAATACAATTAATGTCATTAAAAGCCTGGTTTGTGTTGTCTGAAGCAAATATATTATGAATAATACATCAGTAAGTATAAATAAGAATGCCTAAAGATGAATGGAACCGTTTCCATTTATTTTAACTGTACAATAATTACTCAACAAAAAGATATAGAAAATTCTTAAATATCCTTTAGTTGTTAATTTAATTTATATGATGTCATCCATTTGTAAACAGAGTTAGTAACATGAACAATGGTGCATGGAAGATGTTACCTAATCTGGTAATAATATCTGCATGAAAACAATCAAACACAGTTTAACTTTAATTTTAAGTTTCAACAAGATTCTTTTTCTCCCTGCCCTCCAATAGCCCTGCCCTGCACTCTACTTGGGGCTACCTTTGAAGAACGTCTGGAGACTGCCACGAGAGCCACGTTGGGCATACCCAGGTATTCCCACATCAGCCCAGCACTCCATGAGCTGCACTGGCTGACGATTGGTCTCCAAATGCAATTCAAGGTTATCACCTATAAAGTCTTACATTGCATTGGACCAGATTATTTACAGGACCGTCTTCTGCCTCACATATCCAGGAAAACCAATTAGGTGGCACAGAGTCGGCCTCCTCCAAGTGCCATTGGCCAAAAATTGCCGACTGGTGGGTCCACAGGGGAGACCCTTCTCTGTTGCGGCTCCAACCTTCTGAAACCAAGTCCCCCCCCCTGAGATTCGCACCGCTCCCACTCTCCCTGCCTTTCAAAAGGCGTTAAAATCTTTGCCGGCAGGCCTGAGGATCATGAGCTTTGCTCCGACCATTTGTATGAAGGAGGTATGATTGATTGTTTTAATTTTATATATTTTTAATGTTTTAAGCTATATTATTATTTACTGTGTTTATTTTTACCATTGTGAGCTGCCCTGAGTCCGCGAGAAGGGTAGCCTATAAATTGAATAAAATAAATAAATAAATAAATAAAATGAATATGAGAACAGGCTCTCAATAATTCATTCAGGATCCAAATATGCCCATAGGTCTCCATGCTCTACAGTGTTCCCTCGATTTCCGCGGGGGATGCGTTCCGAGACCACCTGCGAAAGTCGAATTTCCGCGAAGTAGAGATGCGTAAGTAAATACACCATTTTTTGCTATGGACAGTATCACAAACCATCCCTTAACACTTTAAACCCCTAAATTACCATTTCCCATTCCCTTAACAACCATTTACTCACCATTATTACTGGTACTCACCATTGAATAAGACACTTAGTGATCCTGATATTTATAAACATAATTATTTATTAACAATAATTATTTTTTTTGTTATTTATTTGCAAAAATTATTAGTTTGGCGATGACACATGACGTCATCGTGTGGGAAAAACCATGGTATAGGAAAAAAACCGTGAAGTATTTTTAATTAATATTAATTAAAAACCATGGTATAGGCTATTCGCGAAGTTCGAACCCGCGAAAATCGAGGGAACACTGTATAATGTATTATCTGTAATTCTTTCTACTTGCTTTCTTTTACTAAAAGAAATATTTCAAGAGATCATAGTTCAAGACCAATAGGGAAAAAATAGTGAAGTTTAAATACTGCAGCCTTCCACAATCAAATGTTCTGCGTATGTGCTGGATTTTAATCTCAACCACAACAGCTGCCAGTGCATCTGGATACCAACAGATTGGGAAAATACAATACTATCTGTGCCATTTCCTATCTGCTAAGCTTATTAAAAGAAGAGCCCAGGATTTGGTCATATACACTTCAGACTTGCCCCAGTTTGATTTCTCCCAGATGTATCTTTTGTGTACTAGATAGCGGTTGTGGCAAGATCAAATCAAAGGAATGGTCATATTAAACTAAAATTAAATCTGGAAAAAAATGCACTTGGGTCAACATGTTATGCCAAAATCCCTTGCCTTTTTTTTTACCTCTGTTCATTTGTTCTGTTGTCAGTTTGGACACAGAGATACAAGTCACAAGAATTCCAATGGAATTCCAACAGTCCAGAACTCTTCAATTACGTTGATTCACTAAAAGACATATGCAGCATTTGTCCTTGGTGCATTGTCCTTTGGTGCACATTTATCATTTCTTCACACAGCCAGCTGTAAGTAAGTGATTTTCTTATGAGTCTATTATAATTTAATGCCATTTTATGCAGCATGTCTGGCTCTAGATAAATGAAAAGAATCTATCTCCATTGCTGTATTTTCTTGGTAATCTTTAGAATGATTCTGCAGTTCAAGATACCCAAATCGGCAAACATAATGAGCACAAACCAAGGCTGGAACTAATTGAATGCATTCTGCTCAGAGGCACAAGTAACGCTCATGCCTTAACTTGAATCCAGAGCATACTACTTGGATATAATAATCCATACTATTTCACATGTAAAAACCAAATAATTAACTATGCATGCAGTATATTCATGTTACTGCCACTTAAAAATTCATGAAAAAATGCTGCTGTAACACCTCTGCTTAAAACAACATCAAAATAAAGAGAGGTAGAACATAGCAATAGTACTTAGATTTATATGTCTTTTCACAGTGCTTTTCAGCCGTCACTAAGAGGTTTACAGAGCCAGCATATTGCCCCCAACAACCATATAGTACTAAGCAAAACTCTGGAGAATGAAGTGACAGGTTAACCTGGTATTATAATTGTTACTAATAGGTGGCACTATTCAACTACCGGTACTTTGTTTTTATAGAAACTAAACAAGCATAAGTAATCTCCGTATGTTCCAATACTTTTAGCAGCAATTGAACTAGATAATTGTATGTATATAGCATTAAGCTTTCAAGTGATCTTAGCCTCTTTGTCATACACGCTGCTTTGAATCTCATTCCTTATAAATTATCTAAGTAGTCAATTTACTTTTCTGGAGTGTTTGGGCCTCATGCTAGACCTTCACCTTATGGTGATTTATATAGATTTTACAGATAGAGATTCTCTGAATTGGTTCTAAACTCAAAACTGTAAACCCCAATTCTGAAATTATTCAGAAATTAAAGGTTAATTTTAACTGCAGTTCCCCAACTCTATACTGTTACTTCAGGAGGTTAATTAAAAGTGATATAATTGTTTTCTAATTCATTGAAAATACATAGAAACATAGAAGACGGAGGGCAGAAAAAGACCTCATGATCTGCCCTTATACTATTTTCTGTATTTTATCTTAGGATGGATCTATGTTTATCCCAGGCATGTTTAAATTCAGTTACTGTGGATTTACCAACCACGTCTGCTGGAAGCTTATTCCAAGGATCTACTACTCTTAGAGTAAAATAATATTTTCTCATGTTGCTTTTGATCTTTCCCCCAACTAACTTTAGATTGTGTCCCCTTGTTCTTGTGTTCACTTTCCTATTAAAAACACTTCCCTCCTGGACCTTATTTAACCCTTTAACATATTTAAATGTTTCAATCATGTCCCCCCCTTTTCCTTCTGTCCTCCAGACTATACAGATTGAGTTCATGAAGTCTTTCCTGATACATTTTATGCTTAAATCTGACCATTGTTTTAAATTTGCACCAGGGGTGGGTTCTAACCAGTGAAGGGCTACCAAAATTTTTACTACCACACTGTGGGCATGGCTTATGCAGGATGCCCTGCATTTTCCTTTCAACATCTTTCAGTGCAAATTGGGTGCTCTGGAGTGGAGCTCCATTTTCGCTACACCACTGCATCCCCCCCCCGTCTGAGCAGTAGCCCACCCTTGGTTCTAACTTACCTTGCTGCTGGTTCACTTCCTCCCACATCTGTGGCTGTGCACACACAAAGCATGTGTGTGCATATGCACAATGCCCAAAAATCTGTGTGTGTGGAAAAGCTGAAAACAAGGTGGCGACCACATACACGATGCCAGGGGAATTAAAAAAAAAAAAGATGGCAGTGTTCACGGTCTGGCACTGACCGAACCAATTATGTGATGTCATCATGATTTCACCAGCAGGTCGCTAGCGGTTCAGCCAAACTGGGAGGTACCACCTCTGATTCACATCTTTGTTTTTCTGAGTAACCCTTTTTTAAATATTTCAGTATTCACCGCTTCATAGAGTTGTTGTAATAATGAAACAAAATATAACCAAATATAGTTTACCATCCCTATTGTGTGAGGTTATAGAATATGGGACAAAAATAATTTAACCACTATTGCTTTCATAAAATTGATAGGTTGCAATTAATTTTAACTAATGTGTTTATTTACCTTCCATTTAACTTTTTGAGATCTTTATCTAGAGTTTTCTTTTTTTCTTTTCCATTTCCAGGCTTTTTAAAATCACAAACATGTCCTAGCGCAGTGATGGCTAAGCTTTTCTGGACCAAGTGCCCAAAACGTGTGCGTGTGGAATGTGCGTAGGCCCAAACCCCCAAAATACAATGCACATGCAGCACGCATGCAGGTGCCTCACCCCCATGGATATGCAAGTTGTCCCCCACACACACGGCCCACCCCCGCACACACAGCCTGCCTACTGCACATGCGCAGCAGAGACGAGGTGACTACCTGGCCATCAGGAGGCAAGCATGCATGCATGGTGAACTGACCAGGGGCGACAGTTTACGTGCCCATATAGAGGCCAGTTTGTGCCATCTTTGGCATGCATGCCATAGGTTTGGCCTCAATGTCCTAGCAGAAATGGACACATAGCTTAATTCTTTAAAAATAAAATGACAATGTGTTACATGATATTTTGGCATTAAAGAAAAAAATACATAGAAAATATATCATAAAAATACTTTAAATTGCTACTTGCAAGATTAGATTAGATTAGATTAGATTAGATTAGATTAGATTAGATTAGATTAGATTAGATTTATTGGATTTATATGTCGCCCCGCTCCGCAGACTCGGGGCAGCTCACAACAATGGTGAAAAACAGTACATAGTAACAAATTTAATATTTAAAAATCTAAATTACAGTTTTAGATTAAAAAGTCCAAAAAAGAAACCCCAATATATAAAAAAACAACACACAATCGAATCATACACAAAAAGATTGTGAGCCAATGTTGTGTTGCTGATCAAGCTTGTTCAAGTTTTAGGTTTTCTAACAAGGAATTATTCTCTTGAATAAGTATTTTCATTCCAACCTCTATATCTGCATTTTCTAAAATTACAAAAGAAGGTTCAGTTAACAGCTAAAAGAAGAACTTTTTTTACTTATCGCAGTGATGGCAAACCTATTTTTCCTAAAGTGCTGAAATTGTATATGTGCACGCACAGACACATATAATTCAATGTCTCCATGCATCACACCCCTTGCACATGCATATGTGACACCCCCGTGCTACCCCCCCCCACACACACATGTGCACATAACACCCCCACACTTCTTCAGTCTCCATTTCCCAACTTCCAGTGGGCCTGGTAGACTTGTTTTTTGCCCTCCGCAGGATCCAGAAGCTTTCCTGGAGCCTGGGCAGTGCAAAGGTTCTCTCTGCCCCCCCCCCGAAAACACCCTCCTAGAGCCTTTGCACAAGCTAAAAATCAGCTGGCACACACATGCGCACTGGAGCTGAGCTAGGGCAACGACTTGCATGTTGGCAGATATATCCATAGGCTTATCACATTGTTAACAAGAACTGGAAAAATTGTCTGGGTCTTTGTATTCTTCCTCACTAGAAAACTTATAGGCTTCTTAACAATTTTTAACTCAATATAAAACTCAATATAAAACCTATACTCATTATTGCTTCGTTAGCAAAAAACAAAAGTAGAATAAAGAATAGAAACGCAACAATCATTTATAGATCTACAATAGAACCCTTGGCCCTATTCTGTGAGCATGTTGGTTGATGATAAACATCAGTATCTCATACAGTGTTTAGGTTTTTTTTTTAAAAAAAGTTTGCTATTAAGTCTTTCTAATTTGTTGTTTTCCAGAATCTGAAATATCCAGAGGTTCTGAGGTGGAACTCATTACCGGACTCCATAGTGCCATCCCCAAACCCCCAACACTTTACCCTTAGATTATCTATGGTTGACCTCTCCAGATTCCTAAGAGGTCAGTAAGGGGCGAGTACAAGTGCACTAGAGTGCCTTCCGTCCCCTGTCCTATTGCTCTCCTATATCTCCTATACCTTTCTTCTATTCCTATATCTCTTCTTCTATTCTTTCATTGATATGGTCTATTACTATATCTTCTTTTCTATTATTTCTTAGATATATTTTACTATGAGTATCTCCTCTATAACCTTCATCATGTATTTTATTATGTGTATATAGATATATACCCACTAAAACCCTCATTGTGTATTGGACAAAATAAATAAATAAATAAATAAATAAATAAATAAATAAATAAATAAATAAATAAATAAATAAATAAATAAATAAATAATAAAAACTATTTATTTTCCAAATTGGAAAATTGAGGCATGATTGTTTTGTGGATACTATTATGTTCACTTAGATCCTGAGAACAGTTCTGTTTTTCCAAGGATCTAATGAAGATGTGTGTTATCCTTGTTTCATATAGTCCAGGAAATAATCTATAGTGTGAAAAAGAATTTTTGCACATTTAATGAATGAATCATGAATTCCAAATACGATGCCATCAGATTCCAACAATACTTATAAGGAATCATCTCTAATTAAAATCTAACACATATCTTTCATTAAATCGTGATTCTGCTAGCTAATCCAACTAATTATCTTAGTCTTAATCATTTTTGTCCTATAGGAATTGAAGAAGTCTTTTAAAAAAAATATTGGATACAAGCATCACTAGGGCCATTCATTCCCAACAATAACCCACAATTCAGACATCCTAAAGTTAAACCATTATTAGTTTTCATCAGGGTTTAGTGAATAGTTTATAGAAACCGTATTAAGGTGTTACATTCAAATATACAGCATAGTTGTAAACAATATATATGGATTCACATATAATATTAAGCAAAACCAATATGACCCCACTGCCATTTCAAAGATGAAATAGGAAAGTGATAAATGTGCATTCGTATCTATGAAATTTGTAACACTGGGGTGTTTATGTACATCCAGACGGGAAGTTGAACAACTATCCTTGTGGTGTGACCAGAACAATCTAGAACTGAACACACTCAAAACCGTAGAAATGGTGGTAGACTTTAAGAGAAACCCTTCCACCCTTCCACCTCTCACAATACTATACAACACAGTATCAACAGTAGAGACCTTCAAATTTCTAGGTTCTATCATATCTCAAGACCTAAAATGGTCACCTAACATCAAAAACATCATCAAAAAAGCACAACAAAGAATGTTCTTTCTGCGCCAGCTCAGGAAGCTCAAACTGCCCAAGGAGCTGCTGATTCAGTTCTACAGAGGAATCATTGAGTCTGTCATCTGCACCTCTATAACTGTCTGGTTTGGTGCTGCAACCCAACAGGACCGACACAGACTTCAGAGGATAATCAGAATTGCAGAAAAAACAATTGCTGCCAATCTGCCTTCCATTGAGGACGTGTATACTGCACGAGTCAAAAAGAGGGCGGGTAAAATATTTACTGACCCCTCACATCCTGGACACAAATTGTTTCAACTCCTACCCTCAAAATGTCGCTACAGAGCACTGCACACCAAGACAACTAGACACAAGAACAGTTTTTTCCCGAACGCCATCACTCTACTAAACAAATAATTCCCTCAACACTGTCAGACTTTCTACTAAATCTGCACTTCTATTCTACTAGTTTTTCTCATCATTCCTATCACCCATTTCCTCCCATGTTGACTGTATGACTGTAACTTGTTGCGTATATCCTAAGATTTTTATTAATATTGCTTCTTCATTGCTTATTTGACCCCTATGACAATCATTAAGTGTTGTACCACATGATTCTTGACAAATGTATATTTTATTTTATGTACTGTACGTTGAGAGCATATGCACCAAGACAAATTCCTTGTGTGTCCAATCACACTTGGCCAATAAAAATTCTATTCTATTCTATTCTAGAATTCTAAGTTAAATAGTGCCCATTTTAATTTCCATGCCAATCAAATAGAATTCCAAGTATTTCTGCAATCTTTGGTAATAGGATTACAGAAAATTGTATCATATATGTCTACATATTATGAAGATGAGGAAAGTATTTTTTTTTAAGGGAATAAAGTTAGAGGCAAAATGCAAATGCATACATACAAAAAATTGAGCTATATATAGTGATAAATTTGAGTGTAAGGCAATTAACTGTTTTGTGAAATGCATTTTATTAAATTTCCCTAACCAGAACTACAACCGTGCATAACCTTCAAAAAGAACAGTCAGAAGAATGCATGCTACATATAAATGGGAGGAGATTCACAAAAAAATTGAGTTCATAATCTTGATTAGAAGCAGAAAGTCACAATTGGATATAACTCTTATAAATGAGTAATTACTCTATTACTCTATTTCTATAGATTTCATCTTTCTTTCAGAAAATTGCCATAACTGGACCTCTTCCTTCCCACAGGCTATGCTTTCTGTGATTTTACTAGTTTGAGAAAGAGTAATGGGCTAAGATCACCCAGTGAATTTCTGGTCAAATGCAGATTTGAGTCTGAATCTTCCTGCTTCTGGTCAAATGCTGGACTACCTTTCTATTTTGGTACTGATTGCTCACTGATTACCCATCTTGTACTACAAGCTCTGTCTAGTTGGTGAACTATCAGTTCCAAGCTGTTGACCTTATTAACTGTGCTAGCTATGATTGTTGAAAAAAACATTGAAGTCTGTTTATGCTTTATGCTAGTGGCTTTTGACATTGTCAGTCATGAAGGCCTGTGGCACATCATGTCAAAATTTGAGTACCCTGATAATTCATCCTGTTGTTACGTTAATTTCACAACTGTATGATGGACTATGTGCTGGGCAATGGAGAAGCTTCAGAGACCTTTTCCGCCACAAATGGCATCAATCAAGGGTGAGTGTTGGCACTGACCTTGTTCAGCATAATGTTTTCAGCCATGTTGTCAAGCGCCTTTTCAGAACAGTTCCTTGGAAGTTAGCCTGAGAAACAGGACTGATGGGAAACTCTTCAACCTGCGAAGACTCAAGGCTGTCACCAAGATAAAGGAGACTATGTTACGAGACCTCCTCTTTGCTGATGACTGTGTCCTGAATGCTGGATCAGAGCAGGAAATGCAAACCAGGGCCAGTAATTTTGCAGCAGCAAGCAACAACTTTGGTTTCCTTATCAATATAAATAAGACTGTAGTGATGTATCAGCCAATTCCAAAAGCCAAATACCAAGAGCCTACCATCACAGTAAAGGGACAAAAGCTACAAGCAATGGTCCAATTTACCTACCTTGGCAGCACCTTCTCCCGTGCAGTGACAATTGACATTGAGGTCAACTGCAAAATCATCAAGGCAAGCTCTTCATTTGGCAGACTATTATTATTATTATTATTATTATTATTATTATTATTATTTATTAAATTTGTATGCCGCCCCTCTCCGTACACTCGGGGCAGCTCACAACAGTAATAGAAAAAACAATGTAGAATACAAATCTAATAATTAAAACTAAAAACCCATAATTAAAAAAAAACATGCACACAACATATCATATATAAACAATATAGGCCTGGGGAAGTTATATCAGTTCCCCCATGCCTGAGGACAGAGGTGGGTTTTAAGGAGTTTACGAAAGGCAAGGGGGCAGTTCTAATCTCTGGGGGGGAGCTGGTCCCAGAAGGTCGGGGCCGCCACAGAGAAGGCTCTTCCCCTGGGACCCACCAAACGACATTGTTTAGTCGACGGGACCTGGAGAAGGCCAACTCTGTGGGACCTAATCGGTCGCTGGGATTCGTGCGGCAGAAGGCGGTCCCGGAGATACTCTGGTCCAATGCCATGAAGGGCTTTATAGGTCATAACCAACACTTTGAATTGTGACCGGAAATTGATCGGCAACCAATGCAGACTGCGGAGTGTTGGTGTAACATGGGCATACATTGGGAAGCCTATGATTGCTCTCGCAGCTGCAGACTAATGACCAATGTGTGGAACCTACATTGAATAAGCCTTGCTACAAAGCTCAGTCATTAATGCTAACTACCGTGTTGTATGCCAGTGAAACATGGACTGTATACAGGAGACATGCTTGGCAACTGAACCACTTCCAAATGACCTGCCTCCATAGAATTCTGAGGATCCGATGGAGGATAAGTTGCCTGAGGTCTCTCCAGAGCAGACCTACCATCAATTCCCACCCTGCTGATGAAAGCCCAGACACACTGGGCAGGCCATATTGTTAGAATTACATCCCCAAACAGCTCCTCTATGGTGAGCTGCCTAAAGGAAAGCGATTGCATGGGGGACAAAGGAAGCTATATAAAGACACATCGAAAGCCTCCTTCAAGTTCCTTAATATCGACAACACCTCCTGGGAAACCCTGGCACAAGATCGACCAATATGGTGCATGCTGATCCACCAAGGCTGCCAGACATGTGAGGCCAGAAGAACATTCATAGCAGAAGAGAAGTGAGCACTCCACAAAGCGAGAGCTGCAAATGCTGCAACAATGGTGCCCACACATTTCTGCCCAACATGTGGCAGAACATTTCGTGCCCATATAGGCTTTTCCCACCACTTGTGTGCACATCGCGTACAGCCCATAACCCATTAGATATCAAGGTCCTCTTCGAATGAGATGGATGAACATCAAGCATTAAAGGAGTATTAATGATGAGCCGGGGTGGCGCAGCAGGTAGGGTGCTGTACTGCAGGCCACTGAAGCTGACTTGTAGATCTGAAGGTCAGCGGTTCAAATCTCATCACCGGCTCAAGGTTGACTCAGCCTTCCATCCTTCCGAGGTGGGTAAAATGAGGACCCGGATTGTGGGGGCAATAGCCTAGCTCTGTTAAAAAAAGTGCTATTGCTAACATGTTGTAAGGTTCCCTGAATCTAAGGAGAAGGGCGGCATAAAATTGAATGAATGAATGAATGAATGAATGAATGAATGAATGAATAAATAAATAAATAATGCTGGAGAATTAAAGCCTACGGCATTTCATTTTTGAGAGCCAACTGCAAATATTATTTCTGGGCACTTTTGTTGAGTCATTGAAACTTGGGGAGATCTACGCATGCGTCGGATGGACTAGACGCACCAAAGGAAAGCTCCCCCATATGAAGAAGAAAAAATAAAAGTTAACCCTTAACTACCCTCTCTAGCTTACTAAAAGTGGATTGAGAGGAGAGTGAACTGGATAAACTGTTGAAAAACTTCACCAGAAGGAGTTAAAAGTTGAAGTAAACAACTCTTTTTAACGCGGTTGGGTGAAGAAGTAAGAACAAAGCGAAGATGGCGTCTGCGGTGGAGCTGGAGGAGAAGATGGACTCGCTGCTTAAAGGTTTTGCTGACATGGGCAAGTTGCTCCAAGAGATGAAAAAAGATTTATCGGCACTGGGAACCGGAATGGCGGAACTGAAACAACAAACAAAAACTCAAGATCAAAGGATTGGAAAACTGGAAGCGGGGAAATCTCGCCAGGAAATTCGTATCATTAATCTTGAAGATAGACAGCGTCGTGCTAACATACGTTTGAGAGGCTTCCCCAAAGATTTTGGGGGGGGCAAACAACTTATTCAAGAAATCTACCAGTGGTTCTTTGAGAACAAAGTTACATGTGAGTTGCAAGAATTTGAAAGAGCGCATTGGGCTTTTGGTCCTCGCAGGGGTGATTCAAAAGACATTGTTATCAGATTTCTTTCAGAAAGAAGAGCTACAGAGATTTTTAAAGAACTCAAACAGATTTTAAACTTACGCTACAAAGCCTTTCCAATACGTGTTTTAAAAGATTTATCTGCCGAGACTCTCAAGATGAGGAACCAGATGAGAGAGATTTCTTCTCAGCTGTATGAAAATGGGATAAAATTTTCTTGGAGATATCCTGCCACCATCATTGTGTTTAAAGATACTAAATTTTTCCAGGCAAAGTCATTAGAAGAAGGAAGGAAGATGCTTTTACAATTGGGATTAAATCCAGAGGAAGCAATGCAGATCCAGGCACCGATCGACCAGCCTGAAGCAGCAGAACATTTTCGCGAGCCAGAACAAACCAAGGAGGAAAAGATTGCCGAACTTCAAAGAGAATTGGCCTCACTGCAATCGGAGAAGCGTGATCAGCCTCGTGTGACCAGACAGAAGAAAAAATAATAAACTGAACTGAGTTGTCGTGCTAATATGGTATTAAGTTTTTCAACTAATTAACTTCCTTTTTTCCATACTTTTGTATTTCTTGTTGGGGGTTCACGTTAGTTAAGAAAGGGAAAGGAGGGAAGGAGGGGGGAATCTTTTATTGTCTTGTAAAATGGGGGAGAAGGGAGGGCTTTCAGAGGGAACGTAGATCTAAGCGTGCCTCTCAGTAGCGGAAGTTTTTTTTTCCGTTGCCTTCCCCTGTGGGAGGGTCAGGGGAGGGGCACAGGGTGGGGATTCTTTGGGAAAATAAACAATTCTCCGGTAGGCTCTGTTTTGTTGAAAGAGGAAATGCATTTAGTTTATGCAGATGGGTGATCTAAGCCTTCTATCTCTCAATGTAAATGGTTTATCATCACAGAAGAAGCGATGTAGAATCATGAAGCTGGCTAAAGACTGTTATGCAGATATTTTATTCTTGTCGGAGACCCATAAGGGAAGGGAAAAAACAAACAGATTAGTAAAAAATATTGAATGGGAAAAAACTTATCATTCGAAAGGAACGAATAAATCCAGAGGGGTGGCTATAATGGTTCATAGAAGAGTGGATTTTCAGTTAAGCAATATTAAGAGAGACAAGGATGGTAGAATGTTATTTATTAAGGGGAAAATAAGAAATAATTTAGTAACTTTAGCGGTTATTTATGCCCCTAACGTAAATGCAAAACAATTTATAATAAATGTAAAACGGAAATTAGATAACTTTGCGGAAGGTATAGTGGTTTTAGCAGGTGATTTTAATTTGGAACTAACAACAGGGAAGGGGGATAAGAAAAAGTTACATTTAAATAAAATTAATATGATGGACCTCCATCAAAATGTGGTTAAAAGAGACACTTTCTATTCTGCTAGACATAATAAATTTAGCTGTATAGATTATATGTTAATTAATAAAACAGATAAGGTTAAGTTGAAGAAAGCGGAAGTGAAAGCCATATGGCTATCAGATCACGCTCCTATGTTAGTTGTGTTAGAAATAGGGATCTCTAACAAACAAAGAATTTGGAGGTATAACCCCATTGTCTCTGCAAATGAGGAGAGCAGAACTAAATTACAAAAGGAACTCAATGGATTTTTTAGTATTAATGCAACAGGCGAGGTTAAAGAAACAATAGTTTGGGATACACATAAAGCAGTGATGAGAGGTAATTGCATTAGTACGGAAGCTTTCCTTAGGAAATCCTGGAATGTTAAGAGGAATAATCTATTAAAAGAGATAGAATTAATCCAAGAAACTTTAAAAATTACAAGAAACAGAGAATGGAATTTATTACTATCATTTAAGAAAAAGCAATTGCAATTACTTGATGAGGAAAATTGGAATAAAATGAAGATGATTATGAAACATAGAATTAGTAGCTGGAATAAGAAATCCATGAAGCAAATGGTAAATTATTTAAAAAAAAGAAAAGAGAAATCTGTTATCTCTGCTTTAAAAGATAAGGATGGTCTAATAAAGCGTAATACTGTAGAAATGGAAAAAATAATGAGAGACTTTTATGGGGAATTATATAAAAAAGAGTATGTTGTTTCACAAACTTCAGAGGTTAAAAAGCAATTAAAGAAAGAGGACAGTCAAATGTTAAATGCAAAAATTACAAGTGAGGAGATATCTAGAGTTATTAAGGGATTGAAACCTGCTAAAGCTCCCGGTCCAGATGGTTTTACAGCTGAATATTATAAAGTGTATATGAACGAATTATTACCGTATATGGAGAAATTGTTCAATAATGTAATGGAAACTTTTGAAACTCCACAAACGTGGAAAATGTCAGAAATTATAACAGTCCCAAAACCAGATCGTGATTTAATGGATCCTAGTTCCTATCGCCCTATTAGCTTGTTAAATCAGGATTATAAAATATTTATGAAAATATTGGCAAATAGGGTGGAGAATATATTACCAAAAATAATTGGAGAAGATCAATATGGATTTGTGAAAGGAAGGAAAATCTTTGAACCAATAAGAAACGTGATTAATGTTCTACATCATGCTACCAGTACCAAAAGGAAATTAAGCATTTTAAAATTAGATGTTTATAAGGCCTTTGATAAAGTTAATCATGAATACCTATTTCAACTATGTAAAGATTTAAATATGGGAAATAAATTTTGTAAAGTTATAGAAACAATATATAAGGATAATGTAGCTCAAATTAGAGTAAATGGCAATAGAACAGAAATGATTAAAATTCAAAATGGAACTAAACAGGGATGCCCATTATCCCCAATGCTATTTGCATTAGCAATTGAGACCTTAGCAAATAAAATTAGAAATGATAAGGAATGGAGAGGTTATCAAATAGGGGAACTTGAATTGAAATTAAACTTATTTGCAGATGATGCTATAGTAATGTCTCAAACCCCAATTGAAATGATGAAAAAAATAATGATATTACTTCAAGAATTTAAAGATCAATCTGGGCTCAAGGTTAATATAGAAAAGTCAGAAATAATATGCTTAAATACTGGCCCCAAAGAGCAAATTGAAATTCAAAAAATTTCAGGATTGAAACTAGGTTGTAAAAAAATGAAATATTTGGGAATTTGGTTATTTAAAAATCCATCCAAAATAACAATGGCCAATTATAACTTAATATGGAAAAAAATCCAGAAGCAGATCAAAAATTGGAAGGGGAAAAATTTAGGAAGAATGGCTAAGATAAGGGCCCTTAAGATGATGATAATACCAAAGATGATGTATTTGTTTCAAGTTTTACCGGGCAGCTTTCCTGAGGCAAAATTAAGAGAATGGGATAATAGACTAAACTTTTGGATTGAAGGAGAGAAAAAATCTGGAATAAGGAAGCATTGGCAGTATGCACAAGAAAAAGAAGGAGGTTGGGGAAGCCCATCTCTAGTAATATATAGAAATGCATTTCAAATTGAAAGGTTAATCGAGCTACAGCTATGGGGGGAAAAGAAATGGGTAGAATTAGAAAGAGAAATTAATAATATAAATAATAAAGAATTATTATTTAAAAATTGGAATAGAATTGAAATCAGTACCCTAAGTGATTCTTTTAAAGCATGTTTAGAAATATGGCTTAAATGGCAGAGGACAAGTGGAATAAAGTTATCCAAGCTATCAACGTTGCATGCACTGAATATAGGGGATGAGGCTAATTTAATTAGAATCATTAAAATATTAAATAGTAAAGGGGTAATGAGAATGGAACAGCTATATGAGAAAGATGGAAGAGTTAGTAGAACTAGATTGGAATGGCTGATCGGTAAACAGCAATGGTTGCAGATTAATGCAATATATACATGTTTAAATAAAAGGGAGAATAAAGAAACCTTCTTACGAGAAGAAAATAACTTGGAAAAAATAATAAGGGTAAAGATAAATGAAAGTAAAGGACAAGCCAGTAACATATATAGATTGCTATTGCAGAGGCAAGAAGAGGTAGTTAAAAGTCTAACAAGATGTTGGCAGGATGACTTAAAAATAGACGAAAGAGAAATGGAAGAAATAATAGTAAATATATATAAGATTAAAAATACGAGAGTTAAAGAGATGAGAAGAAAAATCTTACATAAGTGGTATTATACACCTGCTCAACTTGCACATTACCAGGGGAAAGAGAAAGGTAAATGTTGGCATGGATGCCAGAAAAAAGGAATTTTTATGCACATGATCTGGGAATGTATAGAAATACAGAAATTCTGGAAGCTAATCCAGAATGAAATTAATAAAATGTTAAATATTAATTGGATAATTACAAAAGAAACAGCAATCTTAATTAAATATAGGGAACTAGGAGAATCTAAAGAAATTAAAACTGTAGCATTGGAAAGTGCTCAAGCGGTGATAGTATTAGGATGGAAAGACTCTACAAAATGGACACTACAGAATTGGTATTGGTACATGGTGGATTACATACACTTTGAAATTATGGAAATAAGATTAAATAATTTTGATGAGAATAAACTAGAGAAGCTGATGGTGCGATGGAACAAGGTAAAAGATTATATGTTAAGTAGAATCTGTGATGTAAATACGAAAAATAAACTACAATCACTCTTTTAGTAAAAAAAGCGTTCAAGATAGAGCCAAGGATTAATAGATAGACAAATAATTCAAAAGTCTTTGAATCCCTCTATAGGGGTGGTGGGGGTGATGGGGTGTGTGTGTTGTTTGGTGATGGGCACATGCACTGTGCACTGTTATACGTTTGTTTTTTGTAAACTTATAAAATCAATAAAATTTATTAAAAAAAAAAAAGTCATTGAAACTTTATTAAGACTCCTATTTTCCACTCATTTCCTGTCTTTTTCATGAGACAATTGCATGGGTTGTTGCATCCATTCCACATTTAATAGAAGTGCCAGTGAAAGAAAACATTTTATGTCATTGGTATGATCACAGAACAATTGTTAGCATTTATTGTCCTTCACTAATTTCCTTCTGCCTTTATTCCCCCCCCCTCAATGAATGTAGGCAAGTAATTTGCTATCTCCATGAAGGAGAACCCCAGAAGAGAGTTAGTATACCCAGCAGTGACCTTATAAACTTGAAGAAAAGCTACTCAAGGACTTTTTGTTCCTTCTGCTTAATGGATTTGCAATTTAAAAGGAGATGCTGTTATTTGTTGTCACTTGATATATGTAAAAAAAACAACAGTAACAACAAATGCAGAGGTGTTAGAAATATTGTCACAGTTTTTCAAAGAAGCCTCTGTCAGCATTTCCAGAAGAAGAGAAACAGCGGGAGCTTTTCAAATGAGGCTTTAATTACAAAAATGAAGGAACTCAGCATAGGAACGGATATTGGTATTTCCTACACCTGCCAAGGAGAAATTTCAGCCTCCTAAACTCTGAATCTAATAAGCAGCCTTGGTCCCTAAAGATGTTTACCTTCTGCTTCTTTCTTCATCAACCTTGACTGGGCTATAGAATAATAATTTCCAGCAATAAAAATGATGAAATCATACACTGTTGCTATATGGCAAGGTTAGCTTGACCGCTTGCTTCCTATGCTTGCAACTCATCTTCCATCAATTGTGCAATGCCAGATATAGTTTTCCAATTGGTTTCTTAACAAGGGCCCTACAGTTACATAATTTTATAAAAGAAACTCCTGAATATATCCTACAACTTTTGTGAAAGAGCTTGATCCAATCACAAATAAACCATTCATATCTATTCAGACATCATGCTAATAAGAGCTGCCATTAATACACAATTGCAAAGCATGCCTTCTATAATTTTTTTAAATTGGTTCCATTTACACATCATGCTAAGCCTAAAATAAATTAATCACATTCTGAGATGGTGTGAGCAATTTAAATATATACAGTAAGTCATCCAAAATTGTTGGCTAATGTAAAAGATAATTGGACATTTATTGTTCTTACTAGTAAGTGTTCTTATGCTTACCAGAACTGAAGAAGCTTCTGGATGAGAAGTGAAATGCCTTCAAAAAACCAAAGAAACTCCAGTTGCCTTTTGGAAAAAAAAAAACCATTGAGACAACCATGATCTGGATGACTGAGAATCTCCATAGGCAAAGAACAGAAGAGCAAAACAATTGTTTTACAAATGGAGGTAGGAGTTTTTTTAATGATTTAACATTTTTAGTTATAAAATAAAATAAGATACAAAATACAAAAGTAAAATAGGGAAGCAGTGAGGGAGACGGGGAAGAGAAATGAGGAAGGATTGGAAAAAAGAAATAGAAGCATTGATTTCTGGTTCTCTCTATTGCAGTAAAATAAGGCATTAACATCAAACTTTTTGTGGGTTTTTTTTCATAATATTTTATTTATTTATTTATTTATTTTTATTTATTAGATTTGTATGCCGCCCCTCTTCGTAGACTCGTAGACTAATACAGTGTTCCCTCAATTTTCGCAGGGGATGCATTCTGAGACCGCCCACGAAAGTTGAATTTCCGTGAAGTAGAGATGCAGAAGTAAATACACTATTTTTGGCTATGAAAAGTATCACAAGCCATACCTTAACACTTTAAACCCCTAAATTGCAATTTCCCCTTCCCTTAGCAACCATTTAGATTATTATTCACCATGTTTCTTTATTAAAGTTTATTTAAAAAGATATTTATTAAAGGTGGACGAAAGTTTGGTGATGACATATGACGTCATCAGGCAGGAAAAACCATGGTATAGGCGGGGGGGGAACCCGCAAAGTATTTTTTAATTAATATTTTTGAAAAAACGTGGAATAGACTTTTCGTGAAGTTCAAACCCGCGAAAACCGAGGGAACACTGTAATATGTATTAGCCATTTCTATAAGAATCTATCAATCTAATCAGTAAAACCCAAAATCAAAGTTTCATTCTTTTCTACTTCAAGCACAAAGTTCAGAAGCAGTCTCCATATAGAAACAGAAGTGACAGGAAAATATCTGAATGAGGTATAGATCTTTTCCCTACTAATGAAGTATACCACTGTCACTGGCCAAGAAATGCCCACAATAAGAACAGTGCCACAGTAAATGCCAAGCTTGAGGGGGGGAAAAGGATTTTTGGTGTTGCCTATTATTTTTTTTTTATGCTCAACTTACCCAGCAAGGTATAGTCATTTTGGTTAGATTCAAATATAATGCAGAACCATAGGATGTTCTGTTAAGCGACAGGTGTCCCCAACCCCCAGGCCACAGATCAACACCAGTTTGCGGTCTGCAGGAATCAGGCTGTATGGATCAGTGTTTTTCAACCAGTGTGCCGCGAGACATGGTCAGGTGTGCCGCGAAGAAGGAAGGTCAGGTTCCAGTCTCGAAACTTTTTGCTGAGAGAGAGAGAGAGAGAAAGCAAGAGAGAGAGAAAAAGAGAAAGAGAGTGAGAGAGAAAGCAAGAGAGAAAGAAAAGAGAAAGATAAAGCAAGAGAGAGAGAGAAAGAGAGAAAAAAGCAAGAGAGAGAGAGAGAGAAAAGGAGAGGAAGGGAGAGTGTGAGAGAGAGAAATGAGCAAAAAGGGGAGGAAAAAAGAGAAATGAGACAATGATTGAGACAGAGAATGAGAGGAAAGAGAGAGAAACAAAAGAGAGAGAGAAGTGACTCTTGATTTAAAGCATATGATAAAAAGCACCCAAAGAATAAGAAAGAGAAAAAACCCAGCCCTCACCTGTTTTTGGAAATGGTTCAAGAGTGTGTATATACACACACACACACAAGGGGTGGGGGAGACAGGGATGGAAAAAGAGAGGAGAGTGTCTTAGAGTGTCATTTTGTGTCATTTTGGTTGGTGGTGTGCCCCAGGATTTTGTAAATGTAAAAAATGTGCCGCAGCTCAAAAAAGGTTGAAAATCACTGGTATAGATGAGTGAAGCATGGGTGAAATTCAACCACCTCAGCCCAGTTTGTGAGAGGCGGTAGGTACGATCTGAATCGGTTCGCAAAACCGGTAAAAATTGCCAATGGTTGGCCCCGCCCACACTCTCCCCATCACCCACTCACCTGGTCGCTGCTCACCTCTTAATAAAGTAGACAGCTCATGTCTACTTTATTAGATACACAGACACTACCATCAACCCTAAGGTTACAAGGATCTGGGACATGTAGTTTAATAACAAATGTGAAAGCACCAGGTTGGGGAAAGTAAATATATGGATCAGGGGTGAAGTTCAAAAAGAAGAGGTACACAAATACTTACATAAGATCAATAAGAGTGTACCTCTTTTATTGTTTTGTGTATAATAATTGGTATATTTTCATTTTGTAGGTCATTAGGCAAAGAAGTAATGTCGACTTTGCCATACCCATCTACTAAGTCACATGTGCACTAAGCCACACCCACCAAACCACGCCCATTAAGCCACACCCATAGAACCAGTAGGGAAAATGTTTAAATTTCACCCCTGCAGTGAAGCCCCATCCACGCATGCATCGGATCCAAGCAGCACACAAAAATCATGCTTCTCCTCCATTTATGGAAAAATTGCCCTCTACAGAACTGGTCCCTGGCATCCAAAATGTCAGGGCCTGCCATGTTAGCATATTTTTTATATACCACAATGAGTTAGTATATTGCAGCTTCTTCACAATCCATAATTGAACCAACCACCATTTTGTCCAATGTAAGAACTCAGGCACAACCTTTTGTAGAGTCAGTCATTGGGAGGGTCCCTTCTGCCTTCTTTGTTTTTTCTCTTTTCTCTTGCATTTTTGGCTTGTCATAAAAGTTTCTCTTTTCTCTTAAAAGCAGGCTGTTGCTTCCTTTCTCTATATGGCTCTCAGCAAGCATTTAATGAATTACTTCCTGAACATTCATTCTCTTCCCAAAAAGATTAAATTGACATAACCAACCCACCCCCTCTGCAAGATGCAACTTAATTAGTAAATTCTCATATGTCGTTTTTTTGTTTTTTGGGCAATTTTGGAAAAAATAAAAATAAAAACTTCCTGAATATGGGAAAAGTGTTCAAAAGCTTTCTGTTAATTCAGGTGATTCAAAGTTGGTTAATAAGTAAAATCAACTTGAGACTTTTTCTCTTCACTGTGAAGTTGGCTAGATGAAATATTAAAAGTAATTTAGAATGGGTATGCCAATAAAACCAACTCTGACCAGGTGGATTTACAGGGGTGGTATGGCAAATATATCAAGGTGGTCCTCATATGCTGCAAATGAATCTCCACCTTTTTGCACACAACACTTGTAAAAACTGTGCAGCCTCAATTGAACCATGCTTTTTTTTCAATTCCTCTACTGCAGACATTATTGTAGTGATTAGAGGTGTGGCATTTTAAAGAAAAATTAATTACATTTTCATCCCTATTTGAAATCACATTTATCCATAAGTTAATCTACAAGTAATTCAATACAGTAGTACCTCTAGATACGAGCTGCTCCACATGCGAGTATTTCAAGTTACGAGCTGCGACGCGAGCAAAATTTCTGTTCGATACCTGAGCTCAAATTCGGGATATGAGCCGAGCGTCTACTAGGTGGTGCAAGAATTCAATTTTTTCCAATTATCTCCGCGCGAAAAGCCAAATCTAAATGCATTTGTTCGAGATACAAGATGATCGACATACGAGGTCAGCTCTGGCACGAATTAAACTTGTATGTCGAGGTACCACTGTATTAGGTTTAAAAATTGAATAAGATCAAACTGGTCAGTCCTAGGGGATATCAACTCTGACTGCTCTTTAGAAGGCCAGATCCTGAAGATCAAATTCAAATACTTTGACTACCAAATGAGAAGGAAGGACCAATGCTGGGAAAGATTGAGGGGAAAAGAAGAAGGGAACGACAGAGAATGAGGTGGCTGGATAGGGTCACCTGAAACAGTCGGTATAAGATTAAATGGACTCTGGGGATGGTAGAGGACAGGAAGGTCTGAGGAATGTTGTCCATGAAATCGTGATGGATTAGACATGACTTTGCAAATAACAACAACAACAATTTTAAAAATCCTAGATACATTTTTAATGGAACTCATGTAAAAAGACATAAGTTGTCTTCTGCTCGGATCTTTAAGGAAACAATGCTTGTAAAGCAAATAAGAGCTTTAAAATGTCAATTGAGAAGGAAGAGAGACAACAAGGATGGAAAATGAAATAATGGATGCTGAAAATTACCCCAGTGTAAATTAATCTGAATTTTCCTGGTATTAAGGCTGCTTCAAAATAAAGGGAGGAAGGGCAAAACCACCAATTCATCTAGTTTTTGAACAAAATAAACATACATGTTCAGGAAAAATGCTTGGCACTCTGAAACATTGTGAATTTGAATTCAGCTTGTCACTTTTAGTAGAAAAGTGGTGTCTTTTTTGAGTCTTAACAAGCATTCTGCCCTGCAGCATCTACAGTAAAATATTGCTCAGTTTGTCAAAGATGCACCATGTTTGTGCACATGGGATATGGGGGTTCAATTTTGACAATCCTGACATTTTATGTATTTTGAGTATCAGTGCACCCACTTCTGGGAACTTTGGTTAAAATATACATGGCCATAGTGAAATGAGTCAAAAAGATTAGGTGGTGAAGTAGCTGGAAATAGAATTTTACTAGCAACGATTATAAGCAGTGTTCCCTCTAATTTTTTGGGGGGGTGGGCGGAAAAGTATAGTGTCTGAGCGGCAGTCCCTTCGGGACTGGGCGGCACAGAAATAATAAATAAACAAACAAACAAACAAATAAACAAATAAAAAACCCACCCTGTTTTGCCTCAGAGAATTTCAAAATAAAATACTGTACTGTGTGTTTATAACAGTGAGCTCATAGTAGGGCAACTCTATGAATATCAAAATGCCACTTAAATAGTTGAGATAGTTTCAAACTAGATTTTGATTTTCTTTCTCTCTTCCTTACTCCCATTCTTTTTCTTTCTCTTTTCCTTCCTCTCTTTTTTCTATCTTTTTCTCTCTCTTCCTCTCTTCCTCTCTCTCTCTCCTTCCCTCTCACTCTTTCCCTCTCGGCTTCTGGGCAGGTTTGGAAAACTCTGAGTTGATGATGATTTTTAAGTGAGCGATTGCTCACTGCTCAGCTTAGAGGGAACTAGGATTATAGGAGATGCAAATGTTGCCCTCTGAGAAAATAAATTAAGGAAGAGTTGGTATCTGTCTTCAAATATCTAAAGGGCTATCACGCAAAAGACAGAACAAGATTCTGTTTGCCATGTCCGGGAGTAGCTCTTGAACCAAAGGATGGAAACTGCGCTGCAGGAAAGCTAATTTTGGCTCACTAGTGGTATCTTTTTAGAGAAACTTCCTAGTGGTATCTTTTTAACAGCAGAACAGATTGCCTCAGGAGGTGGGTTCTGCTTTGCTGAGAATATTTTAAAAGAGTAGCCTTGATGGCCATCTGTCAGAAAGGCAGATTTGCATCCTCTTTGGAAATCCTGCACCAAGAAAGAAGCTGAGCTCCATTGCAAACCTCATTAGGAGATCCATGGTGATCTGTAACTCTTTGGATTGTTTGTAGCTGCTCTCCCTCTCCACCCAGCCCTAACACAGGTCAATGAATTCTAATTGTTCATATGATTAAAAAAGAACTTTTTGTAACTGTAACATAGTATTAAAATAAAGTCTAATTTTCATGACGATGGAATTAAATCAATGTTTGTTTTTGGCAAGTTTGTTGAATTCTGTTTCTTGGCACCCAACTCAATGAATAAGCGAGTTACACAGATTTTTTTTTTTTAAAGAATTAAAATCGTTTTGCTTCTTGATGAAATGATCTCCGAAATAACTTTCAATTTACCATCCGTTCTTTCTATTAACAAAATGGTGTCTCCTTTTTGTATTATCATGCACAAGATAGTGCTATAAATATGGCATGCATAGAAAACATCTCCCCTAATATCAGAACTCCAAATCCAAACATCATGCATTAAAAATTGTGCAAGTCAAAAATTAATTGCACAATTACTATACTTTTACATTTGTATCATTTAGTTATTTGTTTGTTTGTTTGTTTGTTTATTTGATTTGATTTGATTTGTATGCTGCCCCTCTCCGCAGACTCGGGGCGGCTCACAGCAACAATAGAAACAATATACAGTGATCCCCCGAGTTTCGCGATCTCGATCTTTGCAAAATGCTATATCGCTATTTTTTCACCCGATGACGTCACTCCCTTCCTTTCTCATCTTTCTTTCTCTCTCTCTTTCTCTATCTTGCTTCTTCCTCTCTCACACTCTCTTCCTCCCTCTCTCATCTCTTTCTTTCCTTCTCTCTCTTTCTCTATCTCTCCCCCTCTTGCTCTCGAGCGGCGGGCGGCACCCAGGGAAGGTTCCTTCGGCCGCCCACCACCAGCTGATCTGCTCGGCAGCGCAGTAGCAGCGAGGAGCCGAAGATGGGGTTTCCCCTTTGCATGGGCAATGGGGAAACCCCATCTTCGGCTCCTCGCTGCTACTGCGCTGCCGAGCAGATCAGCTGCGGCGGGCGGACAAGCGGCGGACAAGCGGCGGCCGGACAAGCGGACAAGCAGCGGACAAGCGGCGGCCGGACAAGCGGAAAAGCGGCGGACAAGCGGTGGAAAAGCGGCGGCCGGACAAGCGGAAAAGTGGCGGACAAGTGGGCAGGCAGGCGGCTCCTCAGCTGCTGGGTCTTCCCAGGTGCGGAAGTAAAAACACCATCTGCACATGCGCGGCCATGGAAAAAGGGGCGCGCATGCGCAGATGGTGTTTTTACTTCCGCACCACTACATCCCGAAAAATCAATTATCGCGAGGGGTCTTGGAACGGAACCCTCGCGATAATAGAGGGATCACTGTATTACAAATGTAATAATTAAAAAATTATTAAAAACCCCTTATTAAAAAACAAAACATACACACAAACATACCATGCATAACATGTACAGGCCTGGGGGGAAAGGAATATCTCAATTCCCCCATGCCTGACGACAGAGGTGGGTTTTAAGGAGCTTGCGAAAGGCAAGGAGGGTGGGGGCAATTCTCATCTCTGGGGGGGAGCTGGTTCCAGAGTGTCGGGGCCGCCACAGAGAAGGCTCTTCCCCTGGGTCCTGCCAGACACTATTGTTTAGTCGACGGGACCCGGAGAAGGCCAACTCTGTGGGACCTAACTGGTCGCTGGAATTCGTGCGGCAGAAGACGGTCCCAGAGGGATTCTGGGCCGATGCCATGAAGGGCTTTATAGGTCATAACCAACACTTTGAATTGTGACCGGGAACTGATCGGCAACCAGTGCAGACTGCGGAGTGTTGGTGAAACATGGGCATACCTAGGGAAGCCCATGATTGCTCTCGCAGCTGCATTCTGCACTATCTGAAGTTTCCAAACACTTTTCAGAGGTAGCCCCACGTAGCTGCAGGGAGAGCTTATTTCCATGGGGTATGCCTGGTTCATATAGCAAATCTCTCAATGTGTGACTCAATAGGATTTTTTCTCCAACCAGTGTCAGTCCTTTGAGGTAGACCAGTCAGGAAACAAGACTCCACAAGAAACTAGTGTTCTATGTTATTGATACAGACAAGAGCAGTGTTTTTAAACATTAGCAACTTGAATGGGGTGCATAATTCATTTCCCAGATTCCCCAACCAAAATGTTGGCTGGGGAATTCTGGGCGCTAAAGTCTGCACCTCTTCTAATTATCAAGGTTAAAAGACACTGGACCATAATAGCGGAATCTTGAAAACCTGACTCTGTCTCCATTTCTGTCTGTCTCATACCCTGAGAATTAAGGTGGGTTCTGTTTAGGTTTTTGTCTTTATTTCCAAGGCTTAAAATTTGCTTTGCATCTGCTGCCGAATAGTTTCTCTATGTATCTCTTTATAGCCATGTTTGTCAAAGAGTTGATGCTGTTTTTTGACTGAGAATGTGTGACTAGCCTAAGGTCACCTAACTGGCTTTCATGGTTAAGGGAGGAATAGAACCTAGATTTTCCCACTCCCAATCAACCCTTTAACCACACACCAGATTGACCCTTATCTACTGTTGGATTCAAATGATTCTGTGTCATGGAATCTTTTTTAAAACAATCATTTTGTTTTAGAATGTTTATCATAGTGGCACCACCTTGTGGATCAAAAGCAATTTATATAAAACAATTTATGGCTTGTATAATCTGAATTCCAACTGAATCTTTTTCTCACACATATTTTGCATATTAGAAATCTAAGTTTTTCTGAGAAATATACTTTACATTAATTTTGTTGTCGTCCCATAAAATGAATGGAACAGGTAGTTGACTCTACTATTAGACATTTATACCAATAAATTGACTTTGGATGTCATGAATGGACATGAACTAATCTAAGCTTTAATATGTATTCTATTAGCAGCCCGGGATAGAGGCTTATGAGTAGTTTCTCTGCTTCACTATAAATTGATTAATTTATATTAAATTAAATTAAATGGGACGCCATTGGCACTTGGCTCATTTCTAATCACTGGACATATCCATGAATTTATTTATTTATTTATTTATAAATTTATTTATTTATTTATTTATTCATTCATTCATTCATTCATTTAGACTTATTTATTTATTTATTCAATCATTCATTTAGACTTATTTATTTATTTATTTATTTATTTATTTATTTATTTATTTATTTATTTATTTATTTATTTATTTATTTATTTATTTATTTATTTATTTATTTATTTATTTATTTATTTATTTATTTATTTATTTATTTATTTATTTATTTATTTATTTATTTATTTATTTATTTATTTATTTATTTATTTATTTATTTATTTATTTATTTATTTATTTATTTATTTATTTATTTATTTATTTATTTATTTATTGTTAGAGTTGAAAGGGACCATGAAGGCCATCATGTTCAACCCTCTGCCCAAGCAGGAACCCTATAGTACACCAGTCAAGTGGCAGTTCAATCTTCTCTTTAAAATGTCCAGAGTGTTGGAGTTCACAATGTCCGCTGGTAGGTTGTTCCATTGGTTGATCGCTCTGACCGTCAGGAAGTTCCTCCTTATCTCCATGTTGAATCTCTCCTTTGTCAGCTTACAGCCGTTGTTCCTCGTCCGGCTCTCTGGTGCCCTGAAGAATAAAGTGATCCCCTCCTCTCTGTGACATCCCCCTGTATACTTGTAGACTGCTATCATGTCCGCTCTGGCCCTCCTTTTCTCTAGGCTATTCATGCCCAGTTCCTTCAGTCTCTCTTCGTAAGTCTTGGTTTCCAATCCCTTAATCATCTTGGTGGCTCTTTTTTGCACCTTCTCCAGTGCCTTTTTTGCACTTCTATGCCGCCCAATCCCGAAGGACTTAGGGCATCTTACAATAACATAAGAATACAAATACAATAAAACTAAAACTATAAAACCCCAGTTAAAACCCACAGTTAGATATACATGCATACCATTCAACACAATTTGGCCATGATAGATGTCAATTCATGGTTCCCAGGTCTGCCAGCAAAGCCAGGTCTTCGCCTTGGGTGGGAGCAGTATGGACATCGGTGGGAGTTGGTTCTATAGATCTGGGGTGACAACAGAGAAGACCCCTGCGGCCCCCCCAACCGGCATTGCTTAGTCCAACTCTGTGTGCTCTCATTGGTCTCTGGAATGTGTGCGGCAGGAGGTGTTCCCGTAAATAGTCTGTCCCTGAACCATGTAGAATCAATAGTGTTTACAATCAAAACACTATTCTAAAATTATGAAAATTTTCAGGAGGATTTAAAAAAAATCTAATATTAGCCATCAACTCATCCTAAATATGATTAAGAAACTATATATAATTCCAATTATTTAATATAGATGGCAAGAGCTTTTCACAAGCAAAACATATTCTTATAAAACAACTGTATTAGCAGGCTGATTGTAGTTTGTCAAATATTTAAACCATGGTTAAGCAAACCACATCTACTTCATAGTGTACAAATTAATGTCTGATTAATACAATATATCAACCCAAACCAAACACCCAACAGTTTCTGATAAAACATGCTGGAATAGCATCCCCCCCCCCCCCACACAAAAAGATAAGGATTTTGCCCTCTTCCTTGGAATTCTGAAAATTTTGAAAATCTGGCTTTGGTCCCAGATTGTGTTGGGTGATATTGGTTCAAGTACCCTTGTTTTGCTATGTTACTTTAGCTGCCTATTAGATTAATTTAATCTGACTGTCCATGTAATTCAATGTTTTTAGATGTTTTATATTTTCACTAATTTTGACTGGATTTGAATGGCCAATAAATTTAAATAAATTGTTCTGTCTGGGTGCCCCCAGACTTCAGCACCAACTGGAAAAAGCAGCCAGACACGCTGGTAGAAACAAAAGCACTTTATAATTTGAAAATAAACACAGAGGAAAAACTGTTCCTCCCCACAGGCAGGCTATGAGCCTTCACAGCAGACCTCTTGCTGGCACACCCACCTTTTCCCCTCAAGGTTTCAGTATTCAAAGTCACAAGCCAGAATTCCAAGACGCCAAAGATCACAGCCAGGTCTCACGACTCCCAAAGATAATTCTCCACAAACCAGGAAGGGTGGGTCTGCCTTTTTAGCCTTTCCGGAGAGCACCACACCCAAACCCAGCTGTTGCCCATTCAGTGCTTGAAGTACCTGGCTAATTGTCCCCTTCGTTGGATTGCCCTTCTCTGCCGGAAATCTATTATTCCTTGTGCCTGGTCATCTAAAGAATCCAGGCTGCTTGCTGGGGAGAGCTCCCCCTCGGGCTGAGATTCCTCCTCCTCGTCTGCCTGAACCTCCTCCTCCTCTCCCTCCTGTTCCTCATCCTCCCCCCCTGAGCAGAGAGCCGGCAGAGGGTCAGCCGTTCCCTGAGGGGCCTCAGACGGAATCACAACATAAATAAATTAGTAAATTGAGTATGTGATAGATATCATAATTTACATTGAAAATGTTATTACCATATAGTCCAAGCGCACAGTCAGAAGAAACCAAATCCCTTTGGAACATAGGATTCAATATTGTTTAAAATAGCCTCATATTCTATCCAGGCATAGTATCAAATCTGTAGCCAGATTGTGTTTGGCTTAATAAGTCTAAGGGCTGAAACTTGCGAGGTGGGAAATAATGCCAGCTGGAATCATTGTGTAAACACAGAGCAGATGTCAACCTTCATAGCTAGGAAAAGAGTGGCTAAGAATTTGTTGGTGTGAAAAAGGAAGAGAAGGGACCTAGGATTTAAACTCTGACTTTGATATATAAAGGAATAAATCATTTTTATTCCTATGCTCTGCAGCAGATCTAGGTATGTCAAGGACCCCAGGGCCCCATTGGCCTTTTGGCTGTCCCATTCAAATCCACATGAGGTTAGTTGGGAATTAGAAATCAAATGTACCATAAATAAGACCTCATTGTATTCTTACTGGAAACAGCTTATCAAAAGCATATACAGTGGTACCTGTACTTAAGAACGCCTCTACTTAAGAACTTTTCTAGATAAGAACCAGGTGTTCAAGATTTGTTTTGCCTCTTCTTAAGAACCATTTTCTACTTAAGAACCTGAGCCCGGAAAAATTTCCCAGGAAATTTGAGAGTGGCACGAAGGCATGGCCAGTTTCCTGCCATTCCCCCTGGGTTTTTCTCTCTGGCGCAGTGTAGGGGAGACAGCCTTACGCCGGGTGTATGGGAGGCGCATGCTCCTCCTCGCCGCTTCAGAGTCCCTCTTTTTTTTTTAAGCCTTAAAAATTTGGATATTTTTTATTCCCCTCACCTTACCTTCTTCCTTTGGCAGCGACTGTCCTCCTCTTCTTCCTCCTCCTCCTCCCACCCAAATTCTGAGTTTGTATTTCTTTCCTAATGGGTTTGCGAGTCTGCGGAGAGGGGCGGCATACAAATCCAATAAATAATAATAATAATAATAATAATTATTATTATTAATATTATTATTTGCTTTTACATTGATTCCTATGGGAAAAATTGCTTCTACTTAAGAACCTGGTCACCGAATGAATTAAGTTCTTAAGTAGAGGTACCACTGTATTGTAATTTACTGTTTTTTCTAAAGCAATAAAATTAATATTGAGCAGAATTAAATTCAACCTATTGAATCAATTCCGGTTTCTTGTGTGGCCCCTTGGGAACATTAATTTCCCTTCCCTGTTGTACGGAATGATAATCTTCTGTTCATATACCATATAACATAAAAGCTGAGTAACTTACATAGACATACTGTGTCATTGAAGCTTCTCACATTAACTACAGGATTCAGAGTTGAGTTTCCGGAGAATAATTTATTACTGGATTCTGTATGAAATCTGCCATACCTGCCTTACTTAACTTGTGTCTCCTTGAAGATGCTTCTAAAACAAAGATTTTTTTGTCTAATTCTTGGCCTCATCAAGATGATTGAGAATCCCAAATTATTTATGATACTAAGTTGTGATTTTCTTACCTATAGTTTGTTAATGAAGCCAGAAGCCATAAAGCACCCAATGATTTTTAGGGTATAGTGTGAAAACAGGCCCCAAAATATGAAAAAGGATTTCTACTACATAAAGCAAATGCTTGTATCTTCTTATAGAGCCATGCTTTGTGTCTGACGTACTTAAAATGAGCAACATCTTGCTGGTAATAGATCTGTGTAGGCTAGGCATTGAATTCCACCACCCCCAGAATGATCACAGCCAGAAGAGAAGTATTAGGATCCATTTTAGGTCAGGACTCCAATCTGACGCTAACACCAAGCAACACCTCAGACATGAGTAAGCTGTCAAGAAGATTGTAGAGACAGAGAAAGTTGAGGCGGAATGGGAAGGAAAGAAAGAAATGCATTCGTAAATTCTTGATTCATAAGATAATTTAAGCAATTTATAACAATACAACTTCTTTTCTGAGCAAATTAACAACAAAAGGGGGTGAACAGCATATTATCTTAAGTATTTCTATTCATATTTAAATTTCTGGTGATCTTTTTTTCTGCCTGTGAGAACTGCTTATTTTATTTCTGGAGGGACATACACATTTTCATATAACCTTCATTATGATTCTTCTAATTAACCAATGTGCTTTACAATCAAGTATCAGGCTGTCACCAAAATCAACACTTTTCAGTTATTAATAGATTAGGGAAAAACATTAATCCCCCCCCCCTTCATTTCATTTTATCTCATTACTTCATAAGCCAGATGGTTACAGGGTAGATCTGTCAACAGTTACTGGGAGGAAGAATACATTAACACACACACACACACACACACACACACAAAACCACCCAAATGAACCATAAACAGCATTTCCAAAAACATTTTTTTTTTTAAAAATGACTGAATTCAGCTCATGCTGTTTAGATATCCCAATCAAGAACACCAAGCTAGGCTGCTGAAAAACGAGCAATTGTGAATGGTCTAATTTTAATATATTTTCCCACCATGGTCTCTTGGCATTCTTACTATCCCCTCCATAATTACAAAAATATATGGCTCCAGCTGGGAATACGTTCACTGAAGTGATCCTCTAATTTCTCTTTCAGAAATATTCCTACATTGTATCCTCTTTCTTCAATTGGCAAACACGATGTCAACTTATCAAAAGTTCATATCTGTCCCAAGACAGAGGAACCTGCCTTATACCACACTGGAACATTTGTTTCTCTTATCACGGTAACCAAGAATATTACATTCTGGGCAGCAAAAATTCTAGCTGCCACTAAATGGCATCAAAGACAAACCTTATTTTGCTGCCATCTAGCTATTCCTCCTACTTTTCCATCCACAACTGCAAAATCTAAGCGTATCATCAGCGCTGATTAGTGGTAACTCCCCTGGGTTTCATGCTAATGTTTTTTTCCAATCTATCTGAAAAAAGGACATTGTTAAACCTCAAATACATTGAAAGCCAGCATATGATCCTGCAAGGTTCTCACATTTATATTTATATAATTAAAAATAAATATATAAATTTATATGCTATTAGAAACATTCTCCTTCCGTCCCAAATTTAATTCCTGCAGGCTCTTCACTTAAAGGACCAGATAAGATGGAAGACCATGGGAAATCAACTCTACTTGAGTGGAAGGAGCAATACTGGATAATGGTATAAAGCAGCTTCCCTTCTTATATTGGCTTGATACCTATTTTTCCTTTTGCATCTGCAGTTTCTGCCAAAAACCTACTAGAAGATATGAGCTTTTTATGTGGTGTGACTCCTGCCTTTAGTTAACTGCAAACTGAATCACAGCTATACAGTTCAATTCAGTAATAAACTATAATATGATTGGGAGAAGGAACTGGAGAGGGCAGTATCATTACACATCCCTTTTTTAACCCAGTTTAACAAGTTGCTCTCAAGAAGTTATTTATTCCAGCTGTCAAAATCCTGTTGTTGAGATGATGGCGATCAAATCTCTTAGATCCTAATCGTCACATCCTTGGCTGAAGGATTTGAAATACTAATATTGCCCATATCTCCTTTCTTGTCAGCAAGGTGAGGTTTTTTGACATTGATTATTTGTTCATGGTGCATTTTGTTTATTACAGTATCAACGCTTATTAGCATGAAACGAATGAGAACCAGGTATCAGTTGTGAATCATGTCACTATAGAACATTCAAATGGGAGCATGACAAAGCATATTTTAACAGCTAAAATAAAAAAGAATATATAATGTTCTGTCTGGGTCACTCCAGAAGCCAATACCAACCCAAAAAGAGAAGCCAGACACACTGGTAAAAGGCAAAGGCAGTTTTATAAAATTCAAGAAAAACACAGGTAACAGAAAATGTCCTTACAAACGGGAAAATGCTGTATCTTCAGATATATCCACGAAGGCAAAAGTCCATGCAGCAATACAGAATTCTCGCTGCCAAGCCGAAGCTGTAGATAGCAGACCTACACCTCCCATGGGTCTTCCAAAGCTGCTGGGCCACAAGCCAGGAACAGAGACGCCGAGAAACAAGACAGGATAACGCAACTCCAAACTGATAACACTCCACATGGCTTCAAGGCCTTGCCTGCCTTTTAAACCCTGCTAAGGAGGACCACACCCAAACCTAGCTGTTCCTAATTCAGTGCTGATAATACTTCTTTAATTGCTCCTTTCTTTGATCTGACCGTCTCTGTCGCATGTCAATGACGGCTTGAGCTTCATCACCTAATGAATCCAAACTACTGGCTGGGGAGAGCCACCCCCGGGGCTCTCATGCTGTTCTCCTTCATCCCATTCCTGATTTTCCACTCCCCCGTCCGACTGTTCAGCCCCCTCCTCTTCGCTGTCATCCTCCTCCGGGCATGGAGCCAGCAGAGACACAGCCGGTCCCTGAACAGCCTCAGGCTGAACCACAACATATAATAGTTTTCAAATTTGCAGACATATTCTGTATATAGTATACTTTTCAAATAAACCCCTATCCCGGGCCCGCCAGAGATCATCCATCAATGTGGCCAAAGAAGTTTCTGTGCTGTAGCCCGGCCTGAGTCCTGACTATTGAGGGCCCGGATTATTTAGGATATTTATTTATTTTGATATGTAATGTTTTGATATTATGATATATGTATGGATGCAAAGTTTGTGAAATTTTTTTTAAAAAAGGATGGAATACTGAATCAAAACATCTAAGCAAACTGGAAAGAAATGCATGGAGCCATGGCCAAATGTCTCTATTAGTCTGCAGTAATATGGGATGAAAGAGAGTCATGGATCCATAGCATCACAGGGGCTTTCACTCTATAGCTGTGTCTTTTCTTGGACTTGTGCATGATCCAGGCAAAAGAGGCATTTGATGTAAGTTAATGCTGATAGACACCCTATACAAGCCCATGCATGGCCTGGAGCGCCTTCTCCCTTCTAATCTGGATCACTGCACAATCCTATTACTATCAGCATAATTTCTCAGAGCTAAACTAAACATCATGTGGATTATTTTTGGTTTATGAAGTGTAAACTCAGTCATTACAGCTTCTGGTTATTATTCAACATATTCAACATCGTGTGTTCAATAAACCATGGTTTTAAAAGCTTCAAGTTTAGTGTTATGATTTGTAATCACACACCTGTGCTTTAAAACATCAAGAAAAGTTGTTACCAAGGATTTATTAGAATTGCAGTGCATGGAAAAAGATGTTTAATTCCATAAACATGCCTGCTAAATCCTAGATAGAAAGTTCCAAGATGGCCTTAATGGAAGTTACCTTTCAAGCATTAATGAAATCTTGGAAGCAAGGAAGTATTTTAATCAAATTCAATTCCAGCATCTATATTGGAGATAATAATAATAATAATAATAATAATAATAATAATAATAACAACAACAACAACAATAATAATTTGAAAACCATCGGAACTGACAAAATCTCCATTTTTCAATTGCAAAAGGCCGCTTTACTGGGATCGGCAAACATAATTCGCCACTACATCACACAGTCCTAGGTGCTTGGGAAGTGCCCGACTGATGATGAAATACGAAATCCAGCAGAGTGATCTTGTTTGCTGTGTTGTACTGACGTAATAATAATAATAATAATAATAATAATAATAATAACAACAACAACAACAACAATAATAATAATAATTTGAAAACCATCGGAATTGACAAAATCTCCATTTGTCAATTGCAAAAGGCCGCTTTACTGGGATCGGCAAACATAATTCGCCACTACATCACACAGTCCTAGGTGCTTGGGAAGTGCCTGACTGATGATGAAATACGAAATCCAGCAGAGTGATCTTGTTTGCTGTGTTGTACTGACGTAGTAATAATAATAATAATAATAATAATAATAATAATAATAATAATAATAATAGAGCGGCTCAAAACAATAATAAACAGTATACAAATTCAGTACTTAAAAACAATTAAAAACCCTTATGATTAAAATAGTCACATAACCCAATCAAACCATACATAAACTGTGATAGCTAGGGGGTGTATCAATCACCCCCATGCCTGGCGACATAGGTGGGTTTTCAACAGTGCCGGACAACGAGGATAAATCAATTTGTTGAAATTTATGAAAAGGGAGATGTAAATGAAATAGATGTAATTGTTGAGATTAATGGGCAAACAAATAATGTTAATAATGTTCTTTGGGTAATGTGCACAAATGCTCAAAGCATAAGCAACAAGCTCTGTGAGTTAATGGCCATAATATCTAGAGATAATTTGGATATGGTTGCCATAACTGAGACATGGTTTAAGGACTTCAATGATTGGGAAATATCCATACCAGGATATACATTGTATAGGAAGGATAGAGTAAAGAGAAGGGGAGGTGGAGTAGTCATTTATGTTAAGGAAAGTCTAAAGGCAACACTAATTCAAAATACATGTAAAGAGCTGGAGACTCTGAGTTTGCATGCAAACTAAAAAGGGTTTTGACATTAGGTTTGGGGTGATCTTTAGCCCTCCAGGGCAATCTGAGGATTATGACAACAACATGGTGGATGAAATTACCCAAATGGCAATAAAGGGAGATATTGTGATTATGGGTGATTTCAACATGCCTGATGTTAACTGGAATATACCTAGTGCCCTTACATGCAAAAGTAAGAATATAGTAGAGGCCTTTACAGGAACAGCTCTGGCACAGCTGGTTAAGACACCAACTAGAGGGGAGAATATTCTAGATTTAGTTTTTACGAATGGGAATTGGGTTTCAGAGGTTAAGGTGGGAGAAAACTAAGGTTGCAGTGACCCCCTTTTTTGTGGTTTGATGTAAAAACTGATTGTGAGCAATCTTATACTACAACCAAAGTATTGGACTTCAAAAAAACAAATTTCAATAAAATGGGGGAATATTTAAATAATGAATTAAAGGGCAAGGATAAAACGGCAGGAGCAAGCACCCAGTGGACTGTAGTAAAAAAGGCCATCTTAAAAGCCACTGGACTGTATGTAAGGCAAGTAACTAAAGGTAAAAGGAAGAAGAAACCGCTATGGTTTAGTAATGGTGTAAGGGCTATAGTCAATGAAAAAAGGCTGCCTATAGGACATATAAAGAGTTTGGAAGTATAGCTGACAGAGAGGTATACAAAATGAGACAGAAGGAGGTGAAACAGATAATATATGCTGCTAAAGCCTCAAAAGAGGAAGAAATTGCAAAATCTGTAAAGAAGGGGGATAAAGCCTTCTTCAGACATAGTAGTGATAGGAAGAAGAAAAACTGCAGCATCACGAAGCTTAGTGCCGGGAATAATACATACATTGATGGGAATAAGGAGGTCACTGACCATTTCAATAGCTACTTCTGTTCAGTTTTTTCAGAAGGCAGCTTACAGTATAATACTATGGGTGGATATAGCATTGCTTCCAGCTGTAGGGATTCAGCTCCAGTGATCTCAGAGGCCGATGTCTTAGAAGAGCTTGAACGATTAAAGACAAATAAGGCAATGGGTCCATATGGCATACACCCAAGAGTTCTTAAAGAACTCAGATATGTGATTGCTGCTCCCCTGACTGATTTGTTTAACCAATCGCTTTTAACAGGAGATGTTCCTGATGATTGGAGAATGGCCACTATTGTGCCTATCCACAAGAAGGGCAGTAGAGAAGAAGCTAGTAACTACAGGTCAGTTAGCTTAATATCAGTTATAGTTAAAATGATGGAGACTCTACTCAAAAAGAGGATAAATTAGCACCTAAAACCAATAACTTATTGGACCCAAACCAGCATGGCTTTACTGAGGGCAAATCATGTCAGACTAATCTCATTGATTTCTTTGACTATGTCACAAAGGTGTTGGATGAAGGTGGTGCTGTGGATATTGCCTATCAGCAAAGGCTTTGATACGGTTCCACATAAAGAGCTGATAGATAAATTATTGAAGAATAGACTTAATCCCTGGATAGTTCAGTGGATTTGCAGTTGGCTGAAGTGTAGATATCAGAGGGTTAATGTGAATGGCGAGTATTCTGAGCAGAGCCTGGTTACAAGTGGTATGCCACAAGGGTCTGTTCTGGGTCCTATTATTTTTAATATCTTTGTGAGTGACATAGGGGAAGGTTTGGTAGGGAAGGTTTGCCAATTTGCCAATGACTCTAAAGTGTGCAATAGGGTTGATATTCCTGGAGACGTCTGTAATATGGCAAATGGTTTAGATTGATTGATTGATTGATTGATTGATTTAATTTGATTTGTATGCCCCCCCTCTCCGTAGACTTGGGGCGGCTAACAACAGTAATAAAACAACATATAACAAATCTAATATTTAAGATAACTAAAAACCCTTATTAAAAACCAAACATACACACAAATATACCATGCATAAATTGTATAGGCCAGGGGGGAATGAATATCTCAATTCCCCCATGCCTGACGACAGAGGTGGGTTTTGAGGAGCTTACGAAAGGCAAGGAGGGTGGGGGCAATTCTGATCTCTGGGAGGAGCTGATTCCAGAGGGTTGGGGCCGCCACAGAGAAGGCTCTTCCCCTGGGTCCCGCCAAATGACATTGTTTAATCAACGGGACCCAGAGAAGGCCAACTCTGTGGGACGTAACTGGTCGCTGGGATTTGTGCGGCAGAAGGCGGTCCCATAGATATTCTGGTCCGATGCCATGAAGGGCTTTATAGGTCATAACCAACACTTTGAATTGTGACCAGAAACTAATCCGCAACCAATGCAGACTGCGGAGTGTTGGTGTGACATGGGCATACCAACACTGGGTATAGGTGTTAGGTAAGAATGCTAATGTGCTGGGGACATCACATATGTGAGCCGCCCCGAGTCTGCAGAGAGGGGCTGCATACAAATCTAATAAATAATAATAATAATAATAATAATAATAATAATAATAATAATAATAATAATATGGATCTTGCAAATGGTCTTTGTCTCCAGATTTAGGCAAATTACTAGGTATGTGTGTGTAAGGTAGCTAATATCACAAATAATTTTGTTGTAAAGTTATTTTCTTTCTTTCTTTTTTTTGGGGGGGGACATTATATATTGCAATGGCATCTTCTCAAATGAATGTTGGGTTCCTCCCAGTTCGGACCAGTTTGCTTGTACCAGTAGCAACCTGCTAGTGACATCACAATATCACAGATATCATCTGTGGGTGCTGCCATCTTTTATTATTATTATTTTATTATTTTATTTTTTATTTTCTTTCTGGGCATGCACAGAAGCTGAGTTGTGGCACTGTGCATGCAGTCACTATCTTTTTGGGGGCTTTTTTATTTTTTTTATTTTTTGTTACTGCACATGCACACATACACAAAGCGCTCACAAGTCCATGAGTTGCACCCATGCAACGCGGGAGGGAGCAAACAAGCAGTGAGGTAAGTTGGAACCACCCATGTCTCAAACACACAACCAATAGGACGGCATCAATTCAAGGAAGCTTTGTTGTAGGGACTTCTCAAATAAGCAAACATGCCATGGCCTTGAACTCTCCAACCCGGAATGTAAAGACTGAATGCAATGCTTGCTAATCAAATACAGTCAGAATCATAAAGTTTCAAGTTTCAAGTTTTATTGGATTCATATGCCGCCCCTCTCCGGAAACTCGGGGTGGCTAACAACAATCATAAACAATGTACAATAAAATCCAATACTAAAAGCAAATTTAAAACCCCTTAATATATAAAAACCAAACATACATACAAGCATACCATATATACAGTTGTGACGGCCTAGGGGGAGAAAGAGTCTTAATTCCCCCATGCCTGGTGGCAGAGGTGGGTTTTAAGTAGCTTACGAAAGGCAAGAGGGTGGGGGCAATTCTGATCTCTGGTGGAGTTAGTTCCAGAGGGTCGGGGCCGCCACAGAGAAGGCTCTTCCCCTGGGTCCCGCCAAGTGGCATTGTTTAGTTGATGGGACCCGGAGAAGAGCCACTCTGCGGGACCTAACTGGCCGCTGGGATTCATGCGGCAGAAGGCGGTCCCTGAGGTAATCTGGTCCGGTGCCATGAAGGGCCTTATAGGTCATAACCAAAGTGTTCACAGCAGTTTTTTTAAAAAGATATGTTTCTTTTCATTTTTTTCTTTTTTAGGAAAGTGAATATATACATGGATAGCTGTCATTTCTTGCAATTTTTGAAATATTCTTGAATACAACAGTAATGAATATTTCTATAAACTAATTAATCAGTGTTCTGCATACTGACTTTTACCTGATTCACAGTTTTTCCTTTTTGCTAATGCTGATTCAAAGCTTGTATTTCTACAGCTCCTATTTTACAGATAATTATTACGAAAACGTATAATAATTACTTCCTCTATCTGCTATTCCTTGTCACTACTATTCTTCTAATATCTTAGATGTTCCCTTCTTCTGTGCTTATTAAAGGAAAATAGGGTCATGTTTGGAAAATAGTAATTGCTTCCTTCCCAAAGAGAATCAATAATGACCTGTTCCTTTCTATGATTATTTATAGCTGTACTCAACAGTAGACATTGTTGAATGTTGCAGTCATTGTATAATATTTTCTCTTAAAGCCAGAATGTTGGTCTTTGGACACAATTTCTCTTATGATTTTATAGCATCTATTCCTTTTAGAAACATTATAATGTCATCTCTAGATGGACCAAAATAAATAAACAAATACATTGCAGGATTTCCTTTCGCTTTAGGATATTTTTGAAAGACCGTCAATAAACAAAACAATTATAGAAGTAAATAATTGAAACTGAATGATGAACCATCATTATATGTCTATATAATGTTCAAAATCAAACCGGAAAATAGCATTGGGCAAAAACCTTGGCAGTTTTTCTCTTTCTTATCTCCTTCAAAATCACTGTTCCATCTCATCAAAGTTACCATTTGCTTCAAAAGAATAAAACCAAAATAAATATTCTTTCAGTTTCAGTATTTTTAAAAAATCAGTCATAAATAGCTCCCTATCCTTTGAAAATTGTTTGAGGAGATGGTCTGGAAGATATCTGCATACTTCCTTAAAGTAGCAATTCAAATGTGTTTGGGGTTTCTTTAATGATATGCATTAAATATATGACTATTTTAATGAATGGACTCATTAAAGCAATTGCATCCTTTTTTTTTTGAAACTCCCCCCCTTCCAAGTGAAAACTTTAATGATGTGTTGTTACTCGGAAGGACTACTTATTTATTTTTTATTTACAGCCCAAACTGATTTTTACAAATAGCCAGACAATAAGGATATAAGTAAGGCATGGATTCTACGCCACTTTAGACTTTCTAGTCTTTGGATTAAAAACTTTATGATTTTCCCATAAAGTCCATGTTGAAGAAGAACCTTTGTATCCTGTTTTATTAAAGCAGGATACTATAGAAGAGCAAATTAAAGGATCCATGATTGCACAAAACTTTGGATACACAATAAAACTTACAGAATGGGAAAAAATATTTACAATTAATTATAAAATGACACTTGCTGTATCCTACAAGGAAAATCTATATAAAATGATATACAGATGGCACCTTCCACCAGCTAGGCTTTCTAAAATGTACCCAAACATATCATCTCTATGTTGGAAATGTAAAAAAAACCCAGGGAATATACTATCATATGTGGTGGACTTGTACATACGCCCAAAAATTTTGGACACAAATTAAAAGAATAATGGACCAAGTCATACAACTAAACCAGAATTATTCCTTCTAGGCATTTTTAGACAGAAACTAAGCAAAGAAGACAGATACCTTATTATTCAAATACTAACGGCCGCCAGACTAACATACGCACAGCATTGGAAAAAAGAAGACACTCCGACAAACTTAACCATTATTAGTAAAATTATGCAATGTGCTGAACTATCAAAAATAACAATGGAAATACAAAACAAAAACGATTCAGAATTCTACAAGGCCTGGGAGAAATGGTTCAGATGGTTATCTAACGTTCTGTCTGGGTCCCTCCAGCAAACACCAACCCAAAAAGAGAAGCCAGACACACTGGTAAAAATCAAAGGCAGTTTATAGAATTCAAAGCAAACACAGGTAACAGAAAACGTCCTTACAAACAGGAACACGCTGAAACTTCAAAGATGTTTCACGAAGGCCATGAAGTAAAACAGGATTCTTGCTGTCAAAAACAATGCTGGAGATAACAAACATACGCCTCCCCCAAGTCTTCCAGTCTTCTAGGCCACAAGCCAAGATCAGAGACGCCGAGAAGCAAAGCAGGGTCACAGAACTCCCAGTTGATAACGCTCCACATGGCTAAAAGGGCTTGCCTGCCTTTTAAACCCTGCTGAGGAGAATCACACCCAAACCCAGCTGTTGCCAATTCAGTGATGCCAATACCTTTCTAATTGGTCCCGTCTCTGAGCTGCACGTCTCTGTCTCATGTCAATTATAGCCTGTGCTTCCTCATCCAATGAGGCCAGGCTACTGGCTGGGGAGAGGGCCCCCCCGAGGCTCTCAGGCTGCTCCCCCTCATCCTCTTCCTGGCTTTCCTCTCCCCCGTCTGCCGGGTCCTCCCTCTCCTGTTCACTGTCCTCCTCCTCCGGGCCTGTATTCAGCAGAGACGCAGCCGGTCCCTGAGGAGCCTCAGGCTGAATCACAACATCTAACTTTAAAAACAACAAAACAAAAACCAATCAAAATCTCTTAGTATAAATCAAAATAAAGATATACACAATAGAACTTCGGACCAAAATCAATACAATCCCTGTCTGAGTTCAATCCACTTGATAATTATTAATAACTTACTAATATCATAACTCACAAATACTTCTCACTAACAAAAATAACAAACATAATCAAACTAAGTCGTCACAATCCATATTCGTGCTAGTTTGCAGGTACTACCCCCCTCTCTTTCTCTCTCTTTTCTTTCTCCTTGTTTCCTTTCTTTCCTCTTTTCTTTTCTATCCCACCTCCAACTACCTTTCCTCTCCACGTCACCCTTGGACTACTAAACACTACAGTTATAAGATTATCCAAATAAGAATATTGAATACAAAATAATGACATATAGACAAATATTTGGAATGTATATACAATAATATATACAGTATAAGCTACTGTATAAAAATATTGTTTACCCCATCCCCCTCCTATTTCTCTTTTTGTATTCCCATCCCCCCTTTCCCTTTTTTTAAAAATAACCTAATAAAGGATTTTTTTTTTTAAAAAGAACCTTTGTGAAATATTAATGTGGCAAGTGGATCGTCTATAACTACTCAAAGACTATGATGTATATGTGTAACCTTTTAATCTTTGCAGTTAACTGTTTGAAAATTTTAAAGGAATATATAAAACTGGTCTGCTTGTTTTAAAGAATCCTTTTCTCCATTTATCTGACTTCTGAGATTAATTGGACAGTTTTCATAAAAATGGCTTTTTCATTGGTTGCGCCCAAATTCCTCCCAGACATGCATGGATAGTGCCATCATCATTATCTTTCAAGCACAAGAAAAATGTTCAATATTATTTACTGGAAATTTACTTTCGATTTCACATGGCTCCCAGTTTTGTATTTTTTTAAAAAGTGTTCCTTATGTTAGTGCATTTTTTCTTCCATATTTTTATTTATGTTTCCATTTGTATAGTACTTTAAATAATACATAGATTATTTAAATGAATTCATTTTTCATCCTCCTTCAGGGCTATGATTAAAATATGTGTAAAAGCTTTGCATGTGAAATTGATATTTTACATAATATCACTCATTGCATTTTACTTTCAGGGAAGGGTGAAAAATTCACAGAGCAAAGATTGCCACTCTCTCTTAAACATAAAACGAATTCCAGAAGATTTTTCTTGAGCCTTTCATGCTATGAAAACTTGTAATGTAAAAATCACCTAAGGATGATGTAGTAAATGTCACTTAAATCCAGCTAGATTTAAAAAATAAAACCAAGGTAAAGAAAACAGGTTTAGCTGTTATACTACCCTGCAAGGAAAAGTAAGTATTTTAAAAATATTTTATATCATCTATTGTAAATAGGCCTAATTGAACAGGAATTACTTTAGTATAATGCACAGAATTGTGTTGCCCATCTCACTGATTTCAATAAGGTCAATTTTGGAATACAAACACATTTCCATCAATGCCACTATATTTACTTTCCTGAGTTATTCTTTTTGTATTTTCTTTGTGTTCTGCATTTATAGACTTGCACACAAGGCTTGCTCAAGGCTTGAGAGATGCACTAATTGAACCGACTGAAATCCCAGTTAAGAATGCATCAATACAGCAAGTGACAGTTTGTTTAGGTACTTATGCAAAATGAACAAGAAGTTTATTTAATATAGTCACTATTCTTTACCTATATCTTTTGATTGATTGCTTTGTTGTCATGTTCATTAGGCAGTCTAATTTGAACCACAATTAGATTTTATCTTTTTAAAATATAAAGCAGATTCCCAGGTCATTAATTAAAGGCCCTGACTCAAGGAGCTGCAAGATGGATGTTGCAATACTCCACCGATGACCCAACTCAGCAAAACAGAACAGTTTAGCTTTGAGAAGCAAATAGTCTTCAGCTAATTGAATGCAAACTTGTGCTTTTCTTTGAATAAAAAAAAAGTTTTACAAAACCTTTTGGTTTTGATGCAAGTCAGACAGCAGAGTCACATGTAAAGTTTGAGCCCACTTTAATGAAAATGGAGAAAATGAATTTCAGATACAGAAGTACCTCGTGATACGAACCTCTCGTCATACAAACTTTTCGAGATATGAACCCGGGGTTCGGAATTTTTTTGCCTCTTCTTATAAACTTTTTTTGCCTTATGAACCTGCCGCCGCAAACGCCAAACCCGGAAGTCTGGCAAAAGTTTGGGTTCGGATTTGGGAGGCCGCTGAGAAGTGCCGCCGCCCAGCTGTTACCTTCCGAAACAGCCGGGGGGCTTCTCGGCGTTCTCCTGAATGCCAAACCCGGAAGTTCGGCAAAGGTTCAGGTTCGGCGTTTGGGTTCGGGAGAATGCCGAGAAGCACCGCCGCCTGGCTGTCACCTTTGCAGAAGAGCTATGGAGCTGTCAGCTGGTCAGGAGGCTCAAATGGAGGTGGGGAAACCCAATAGGGAATTCCAGGGGAGGAGCTTTGATGTCACGGAGACGTCCATCCTGGCTGGCCGAAATGTGGACTCCAGGAAGGACGTCTTCGTGACGTCAAAGCTCACGGCTCTTCTGCAAAGGTGACAGCTTGGCGGCAGCGCTTCTCGGCGTTCTCCCAAACCCAAACCCCCAACCCGAACTTTTGCCAAACTTCTGGGTTCGGCATTCGAGAGAATGCTGAGAAGCACCCGGCTGTTTCAAAAGGTGACAACCAGGTGGCGGCGCCCAGTGGAGTGCTGTTTTTGCGATTTTTTTTTGCTTGCACGCATTAATTGGTTTTACATTGTTTCCTACATTGTTACAAACTTTTCACCTTACGAACCTCCTCCTGGAACCAATTAAGTTCGTAAGACGAGGTATCACAGTATTTTAAAAAGTCTATGATTTCTACAGGCACTTGACTGAATGTTTGGATAACTCTACATTACAAATTTTGCATGAAGAAATAGAGTTGTAAATATGTGGATTACATATTGTCAATGAAGGGCTACCAAAATTTTTACTACCACACTGTGGGTGTGGCTTATGCAGGATGCCCTGCATTTTTTTCAACATCTTTCCATGCAAATTGGGTGCTCTGGGATAGAGCTCCATTTTTGCTACTCCATTGCATCTACCCCCAATCCGGGCATATTTTATTTCTTCTATCTTATTGAGTGCTTGTCTGTCTGAAAGATACCTTGTCTGTTTTGACTCTTGTATAGCTTGGGAGTAAAACTTCTGATTCCATAATGTATTTACTGATTTTGAACTGTTGATGATGTTGCTAAAATCCTTGGGTCAAGGAGCTAAAGTAGAAAAATAATACCTGTCATCAAACTAAAACAAGATAGTAAGCTTGTTACAGTGAGCTATTTTCACTATCTACTTATTTTTGAATTGGTGGTAAATATATAACCCCGAAATTTATGAACTACTAACTGGCATGAATACTTTTAATTAGCCTCTCAGTGATAGCTGCTATAGTACCCGTATCCAGTGGTGGGCAGCAGCCACTGTGCCCAGGTGTGGAGTTCTGGTAGGAAAATCCAGGATGCGTGCACATCTGCGCACTCCTGACATACCCCTGTGTGAGATTTGGCTTCTGCGCATGTGCAGCAAAACAAATTTCATATGAAGACACATGTGAGAGCAAGACTAGCTATTTTTGCCAAATTTTTTTTGTTTAGTAGAGTGATGGCGTTTGGTTGTCTTGGTGTGCAGTGTTTGTAGCGACGTTTTGAGGGTAGGAGTTGAAACAGTTTGTGTCCAGGATGCGAGAGGTCAGTAAATATTTTCTCCGCCCTCTTTTTGACTCGTGCAGTATACAGGTCCTCAATGGAAGGCAGGTTGGCACCAATTGTTTTTTCTGCAGTTCTGATTTTCCTCTGAAGTCCTTGTCGGTCTTGTTGGGTTACAGCACCAAACCAGACAGTTATAGAGGTGCAGATGATAGACTCAGTGATTCCTCTGTAGAACCGTATCAGCAGCTCCTTGGGCAGTTTGAGCTTCCTGAGCTGGCGCAGAAAGAACATTCTTTGTTATGCTTTTTTGATGATGTTTTTGATGTTAGATAACCATTTTAGGTCTTGAGATATGATAGAACCTAAAAATTTGAAAGTCTCTACTGTTGATACTGTGCTGTCTAGTATTGTGAGAGGTGTAAAGGTGTAAGGGTTTCTCCTAAAGTCTACCACCATTTCTACAGTTTTGAGTGTGTTCAGTTCTAGATTGTTCTAGTCACACCACAAGGATAGTTGTTCAACCTCCCGTCTGTATGCAGATGGGTGGGTACGTGCATGCCCTTGACACCCTCCGAAGGAGCTCCAGTAGGACGTAAGAAGAGCAGACCTTCACTGCCTGGACCTGTAGAAAATAAACAAAAGAATAAACACCACACCTATAGAACATCACATCAAACTGTAATACTGAATATTATTATTACTGAAATGAAATGAAAATTGTATATCACTCACAAATGTTTAGAAAAAAATATTGTGAGTTGACACCCAACAGATTTATTAATTAACCATAGTTTATATCTTAGCAATCTTCAAGAAGTTCAAGATGACCTTAAAATTATGTTTATTCTCAAAATAATTCTGTGAGGCCACGATGAGAGATAGCTTTATCTAAAGTCAACTGGTGATCATTCATGGTTAAATATAGGCTTGAACCTAGTAATTTTTGATCCTAGTCTAAGATCCATTTTGCTCTTAGGATCATGTGTCCTAAATTATCACTTTAATAATGGAATATTTAGAATTCCATTCCAATTCTCTAACCCTGAAACAAAGACAGGAGACACAAATAAATAAATAAAGATTAATTTTATCTTTTGACATTGCTTGCTAATATAAGCAATTTCTATTTATCAACATTTACTGTAATTTAAAAATGCACTCAATGCCTGTATCATCTAATTACTTTCAATTATGTGGAGTACAAACATTTATTTACAATGTCTGTTATATTTATTTGTTTAGCATATGGCATATCATACATGGACTTTGCTGCCTTGTATTTTGAAAGTCAGGAAAACCTACTCTGTCATCCATCTGCGAGCAGTCACTAGTTCATTTAGTTCATACTTCTTTGCATTATCCAGACTGCACCAGGAGGAAGAGAACTAGCCTATCATCTACAGTAGCAATTAATAGCACTAAGGCTTATATACCGCTTCGTAGTGTTTTACAGCCCTCTGTAAGCAGCTTGCAGAGCCACCATTGTCACCAACAATCTGGGTCCACATTTTACCAATCTTATAAGGTTGGAAGGCTGAGTGAATTTTAAGCCAGTCATGATTGAATTCCTGGCATAATAATTGCACTACAATGGTTCATACATTACAATGTTTCATTAAATTGGTATTCAGGAAAGAGTACTAAATATACTATTATTTCCCCATAAATTTGTATGTTTCAACTTCCCTGATCATCTATTTGGATATAGATATTTACAATCTCCTATATTGGTTAGGCCAATACCCTTAATACTGTATTCTGTCTGCAGCAACATACTGTATTTTAAAAGAGTTGAACAAATTGTAACACATTTAAAGCAGGCAACAAAGTTGATCAAGAGATAGGAAACTAAATCCCAGAAGAAGAGCATGAGAGTATTTTTAGTCCTGAGAATTTTTTAGGATTGTCAAATATCTGAAGGGATGATAGCCTAAAAAACCCCCCTCCAAGCTTTGTTTTATGTTTTCCAGAGAATGGTACAGAAAGACAAACTCCAGTTAAATGTGTTTTACAAAGACATCCTTACTAATTAGAATGGTATGACAGCAAAAACAATTATTGAGGTGGAAGGCTCTTTTTTGCTAGCTATGTCTAAACCCAAGTTCAAGCAAATAGTGTTCTTAACTGGGACTTTTGCCCTTTAAATGTATAGACTAGAATGTAACTTATAACTTGCATGTAATTTCTTGAAATGCTCAAACCTTTCAAAATTGAGTATATTTTTCTATCACACATACATTGTACCATAGTTTTATGTGTCCCTTGTCTATATTTTTTAATTACTATTATCCATGTATTCTCGTCCATACATTAAATAAATTAATAAATCTTGCCCTGTGTTAGGAATGATGGCTTTCTAATCATGGTTCCATGATAACTTGATTGATTACATTATCTTAATTCAATATACCATAAATAATGTCTTGTAGGTAAAAAATAAATGATCTAAAAGATATTATTTATTCTTCAGCATATATATTTCTCTCGAAAAATTTCAAATGAAATCCTTCCGCCTCCTTTCTCTTGACAAAGAGAAGCAGTGGCCTTTAGAGTATTACCATAAATGATTCCTTTTGGAGTATGAAATATGAAATATATAGCAGATGAGCATTCAAACAGTAAACCTGTAATACTGTCAGGCATCAGGAAAAATATCAAAGGGAAGCGAAGGCATAAGTTAATAAAATATAACACATTAACCCCATAAAAAAAAAGAGTATCATCATTATACGATGAAATTAGCAGAATAGCAAGTGGGTACAGGATTTTCTAGCATCTCTTGCACTAGAGAGTTTGGCAAAATAAAAAAGTAAAAGCTCTCAGCCCAGACACAGAAAATACTCACTAAATTCAAATTGGTTAATAATTATAATAGCTGGATGTGGTCAGAAAAGTCTACCATTCTAATATAGAGTTCAACTTTTTTGAGTATCATAATCTATTTTTAAAAAAGAAGAAAGTTTATTGATGTGTTCATTGTGAAGACATTTGTGAACCTGTATGATGAATAAAATAAAATAAATAGTAAATAGCAAAATCAGAATATAGTAACCAAAAATATAAGATGAACTAGAACTCCGAGTCCTCGGAGAGGGGCGGCATACAAATCTAAATAATAATAATAATAATAATAATAATAATAATAATAATAATAATAATAATTTGAAAACCATTGGAATTGACAAAATCTCCATCTGTCAATTGCAAAAGGCCGTTTTACTGGGATCGGCAAACATAATTCGCTGCTACATCACACAGTTCTAGGTGCTTGGGAAGCGCCCGACTGGTGATGAAATACGAAATCCAGCATAGTGATCTCATTTGCTGTGTTGTACTGACATAATAATAATAATAATAATAATAATAATAATAATAATAATAATAATAATTTGGGCAATTATTAGAAACTGTTGGCATGTTCAATTTACTCACGCATTGTCAAAAGGTATATAATTGAAAATACACTTCTCATTCTAAATTAAAGGGAACGGGAATGTCTCTAATGGGTCATGTTATGCTTCTGGTGGACTAGATGTATATATGCTTATTATTTACTTAGTTGTATGAAAATGTTCCATCATCTTGGGTATTTGGTGATTTCTCAATCTGTAGCTGTGAAATTTCTTGATAAAATAGTCCTTGACATATGACTGGTTACTTAGTGATTAGTTGAAGTTCCGGTAGATCTATCTTGGAAGTACTTAAAATCTGGATTCAAAGTTCCATTGGTTGCCTCTCCATCATTTTTCCTCTATTCAATGCAATGTATGGTATACTATTCTACCTTCTCTGAGAAAATAAGATTATAGCTTTCTTAGAAGGATATCTATGTATGCACAATTATTGGGCAACTATTAGTATGTAAAATTATTATGCAACTAAATGAAAAATGAAAATTTGCCCATCTCATTTATTTGCAACTCTTAAAGTGAGACTAATAAACAAATAACTCAAAATGTACACATAAACAGTTGAGAAAAAAATCAGTGGGCAATATATCCACCCTTTTCAATAACAGTCATAAGCTTTCCATTGAAGGTTTCCATGGAATCTGTTAGTTTCTTGATCTGTTGATGATCAATTTTTTGTGCAAGAGCAATCACAGACTCCCAGACACTATTCAGAGAGGTGTACTGTTTTCCTTTACCATAAATCTCCCATTGAAGAATGGCCCATAAGTTCTTAATAGGCTTTAGGTCAGGTAAAGAAGGGGAGCGTGTCATTATTCTTTCATCTTTAATTCCTTTACTGGCTAGATACCAATGGAGTGCTTTGATGCAAAGGAACATTGTCCTGCATAAAAATCAGCATCTTCTTGAAAGATGCAGGCTTTTTCCTATATCACTGCTTGAGGAAAGTGTCTTCTGGCAGTAGGTTTGGGGCTCATCTTTCATAACACCAGCCCAATACAAGTACCCCACCTTCACCTTGCTGGAGCCTGACTTGAAAAGGAGCTCTGTGCCTGTTACTGATCTATCCACAGGCCTGTCCAACAGAGTTACTCTGATCTCATCAATCCATAAAACCTTTGAAAAATGTGTCTTCAGATATTTCTTGGCCCAGTCTTCCTGTTTCAACTTATGTGTCTTATTCAGTGATGGTCGGATTTCAGCCTTTCTTACCTTGGCCATATCTCTGAGCACTGAACACCTTGTACTTGTTACTCCAAGTAAGTTGCAATTCTGAAATATGACAGCACTGGAGGATAATGGATTCCTAGTAGATTCATGTTTGATTCCTCTCAAAACTTTGGCAGTTAAAGTGTCTCTTATTTTCTCGACACATTTCTTGAAACCCTATTGACTATTTGCAACAAAACAGTTTTAAGAGTGCTGTATCTCTGAAAGACTTTTTACATTTTTTTAACTTTTCAGAGTCAGTTAAATTTCTTTTTTTAATCCCATTTTGCCTGAGGAAAAGAAGCTGCATAATAATTATACACACCATGATATAGAGTGTTGATCTCCTTAAGCCCATCCTCCCTCATTATACAAATATACATCACTTTATCTGCTTATATTTATATAGTTATTTATTTATTCAGATTTATATTCTTCCCAACTCTCAAAAGACTCTGGGAGGCTATTAAGTTTATACAGCTTAGAGGTGAAAAATATGCATACAAATGATGACATGATTAAAATACCCACTCGCCAAATAATTGTGCACATGATGTAGATGCAATTCCTGTTGCTTCTGGAATGATACCATGCAGGACGGAAAGTGTTTTCTAAATATATATATATATAATATATTTAGAAACAGATCAGTTATGAAAAACAAAGCAAATTCAGGAAAAATAACACTTAACCTGGGCATGTACATAGCTAAATATGTGCTTCTCAAGAGAAACTGAAACATTTTAAATACCTCTTTATCCATATTTCTATTCTCAATGAAATTTGCAGAGCCAGTAATTTATGAGGGAAACACTGCTAACAATACTTTATTATGTTTCCTCAGGTAATGTGATCAGTGTTAGCACTTGCATGTGAGATAACCAAACAATATTATTGAAGTTAGATGGACAAATTTCAAATACCTCAGAGAGAGAGAGAGAGAAATTCCAAACTAGTATAAATCTTGTCAACTTTAAAACTTTTAAAAAACATTTGGGTGCTTTCAAAGCTTGTTCTTATGTTAATTTTTCAGCCAAAGAATTTTTATCATGCTTATAACTAAGCCAATAAAACATGTATTTTACTTTTCCAGAATTTTGCAGTAATGCTTACCACATGAATAGGAAAGTATTGGAGGCACTATTTTGGAATTATGGGGATTTTAGTGTTATGTATCTTGAGGTTGCTACCTGCAAAAGACTGAAGTATGGTATGACCTTCTTTTTAAAATGTTCTTTTCTGCTATTTTCTGTTATATAAATATCAGATTTGAAGAATGAGCTACATTGATCCTACTTTTAGAGATCAGTCATAGTAGTAAACAACTTGGTTCAGTGATTGATGAACACATCATCTGATAGGACCAGAGAGATCCCTAAGCGGCTTTAGAATTGGCTTTTGGAATCAGGGAGAATTCTTTTAAGCTACAATACTCATGACTATGAAAAAAGAAAAATATTTCAAGCACATCAATGAAAAAGAAGTTTTGAAATCGCACAAAGCTAAAAAACTAAGATAATTGACAAATTATGTAATTTTCAATAATATATGTTAGTTACCCTTCCCCCTCCCCTTCTTCTTCTTCTTCTTCTTCTTCTTCTTCTTCTCCTCCTCCTCCTCCTCCTCCTCCTCCTCCTCCTTCTTCTCCCTTTTCTCTTCTTTTTTTTGTTGATCTGGGTCAGTATTGAGTCTAGACAAATCGATGAAGTTTTCTTGCTAAAATATCAGAAATGGTTTGCTATGACTTGGCCAAGGTCACCCAGTTGGTTTTGTACCCAGAGCTGAAGTAAAATTCATGGTCTGTCAGTTTCTAACCACAATCCCAAGCTACCTAACAAGTAATAAAAATCTGAATTTTCAAGAGTGCAGTTCAGGAAAGTAATAGATCTTACTTTCTATGTGGCTGAAATATTTTTTGAATTATTTATTTATCATACTTACACAATGTTATATACGTCTTTCTGGGGTGAACCGGGAAGGTTTGCATTCTAAAGATTTCAAAAGGTCTAATATATTTTAAAAGTTACATAAGATTTTTTCTTGTATTCAAATAATGTCAGCCCAATTAGGCAGGCTAGACCAGGAAATCAACAATCAATATAGGAGAACAGAGAAATTGAGAAGACTAGAACTATATTAATAGGTATCAATTCTTGCCTGTCAAGGTTATCTCTCTTACTTTTTACAAATAAGACAAATTTAGCCCAACTGTGACCAACAGTTTCCATAACAGTCAATGTATATCTACTCCACAGAATATGATTCAATAAGTCAAAATGACAACAGCAACAGATTACTGACAATAGCTAATGTTCCATATGCTTTTTATGCACATAAAATGCAGATGGAATTTTCATCAGATCGGGCAGGCTGCTCGTGGTGGCATCAGGGGGCCTGGGGTGGCATGGCAGCAGCTGGCAACGCAGCGGGCCGATGGGAGCTGGCAGCTCACATTGCTCGTGCTGTGTCAGGGGGCGGGGGCAGCGTGGCAGCGGCTGGCAATGTGGCGGGTGGATGGGAGCCGGCAGCTCCCATTGCTCGTGCAGGCGTCAGTGGGTATGGGGTGGCGTGGTGGTGGGTGGCGTGGCAATGGCTGGCAGTATGTCGGGCAGATGGGAGCTGGCTGGGGAGCAGGGCAGCAGGGCGGTGGGGGCTGGCGGTGCAGTTCTTACCTTATTTTGCTGGTCGCTCGTGATTGGCAGCTCTTGTCTCCAATTTCTGAGGTTTTTTTGTCTTCACACAAGATTTGTCTTCTGCACATGCACAGAAGCCAAATCATGCACCAGGGACAGGCGTGCGCCAGGCACATGATAGGCACGCGCACAGGGGAATGCCCCCAGTGCATTCCGGTAGAGTTGAAATTGGTAGCCCACTCCTGGATGTGAGTGAAAGTTTATTCTCCAAGTTTGTAGCTGGTTTCTGAACATTTCATTGCCAGGCTAGGTAACATCTTCAGTGGAGTTTAAGGAATTCTTCTGTTTATAAAGACTGCATGTGGTCAGTAAGTCTTGTAATGGTGAGGTCCTGTCAGGTAAGAGTCCCAACTGGTCAGGGTCTTGCGAAGGGTCTTGTGATGACCCAATGGGATCCTCATCTGACATGACCTCACCATTACAAGACCTAGTGGCCACACTAAGCCCTTATAAACAGGAGAACACTGGCATTGGTAATGAAACATTAAGAAACCAACCCACAATCTTGGAAAACAAATATTTACCCTCATTTTAAACTGTATTGTTAAATACCACTGGAACAAGCTGGAATTGCTATTTAAATTTCATATGACATTCTAGATTTCTCTTAATATAGTAAAGCTCCAAGGTATCATGGGAAATTACAAGGCATCCATCCTTACCATCTGCCCCAGATTTTATATTATAAGAGAGACTCTTTAGAATAACATTCTCCAACTAGATATCCTCCAGATCACTGCAATGCAATGAAAGCCCAGGTTAGGAAAGTTGATTAAGACTTTTGACCCTCTAATGAAGACTTACTGTGAAGAATTCAGCTATAACTTTCCTTTCTGATAGTCATTTGTATCTCCAACACACTTGAAGCATCATCAATGGCTCCATTATCATCTTAAATTGTTCCTCGGAGTTTTCGGAGAGGGGCAGCATATAAATCCAATAAATCTAATCTAATCTAATCTAATCCTCTGGTTTGTTATTTATAAGTCCTATTTATTAAAACATTAATTTGTTTCGATTGCATATCCAGTATATCATCTTTTCCATAACATTATTGTAGCTTATCATTTTAACATCCACATTCAAATCTATTTCAATTACATGATAGGATTGGATATTAGAGGGAATAAGCAAAAACTAAAGATTACAATGAAAGGAAAGAACAACTTAAAATTGACTGTGATATGTAATGGAGTAAAATACTTAATTTTGGGATGTTTTGAAAAACATTTGTGAACAATAGACTCACAAGTTCATTTTTAGAATGTATGTTACATAGTTAGATGGAGTATAAGTAATTTAAGAAGAACAAGTTCTATCAGCCCTAATTTTTATCCTTAATAGGAACGTTGCATATCATGAAGCAAAGACTGACCCCAAAGGAAATTGTTACCTTAAAAGATTTTTACATTTTCTCTCATTAGCATTAAGTGAAGGCAGGTCAATTTCTTTTTCACAAAGTAGGACAACATTGTACTACTATAACAATAGAAGAAAACAACTGGGTTGAAGTTCTTTTGCCAGGGCTGCAGGCCAGGCTAGAATTGTGCATCCACAATTCAGATAGTTGAACAATTGCCCTTTGTGGTTTTGAATTCCACATTTTCCAAAGAACTGAAGGAAAGCTGGTGAAAGGGTCTTGCACACAGTGCAGGGGTTTCCTCCCAGTCTGAGTTGCTGGATTCAAGACTGAGAAAGAAGCAATTAGAAGAATCTTTGTGCATTCATTAGTGACATTTGTGCTTCATGCTTCAATATTCTAGATAACTCCTCTTTCATGTTTCATCTTGGAATGCCCAGTGAAATCTGAAATTGGCTGAGCATTTGTGCATTGTATTTAAAATGTACACTTTAAATAAATTAATAAATAGTTCCTTATAAATTATAGAATATAATTAAATTATACATTATATTATGCATTCATATACTTATAAATATTTTATGCTGAATTTTAAATATGTGAAATAAATATTGTGCACTTCAAGAGAAACTCTCCTGTTGAGATGAAAATCTTGAGTCGTGCTGTATCTGAAAGAAATGTCTGGGTCACAGTTCTAAATGTGATATCTTATAGTTAAGTGATATCAATCCAGAGTTTCATATACAGTGTTCCCTCGATTTTTGCGGGGGATGCGTTCCGAGACCACTCGCGAAAGTCGAATTTCCGCGAAGTAGAGATGCGGAAGTAAATACACTATTTTTGGCTATGAACAGTATCATAAGCCTTCCCTTAACACTTTAAGCCCCTAAATTGCAATTTCCCATTCCCTTAGCAACCATTTAGATTATTACTCACCGTGTTTATTTATTAAAGTTTATTTTAAAAAATATTTATTAAAGGCAGACAAAAGTTTGGTGATGACATGTGATGTCATCGGATGGGAAAAACCGTGGTATGGGGAAAAAAACCGTGAAGTATTTTATAATTAATATTTTTGAAAAACTGTGGTATGGACTTTTCGCGAAGTTCGAACCCGCGAAAATCGAGGGAACACTATAATATTAAAATCAGTGCTGTCCATTGTTCAAATTCTTTGATATTGATACTCTCTCCTGTTCAAAGCCCAACATACATTCCCAACTCATGTTTTTTTGCTTTCCTCCTTTTTTTTCCTCTCCCCCTACATATTTTCCTTCTTCTCAAAAGATTCTCAAAAGAAGCTAATATAAGACTTACCTTAAGTAATATACATTAAGATATATTAATATTTGCTAATACTGAGTGGCATGGTGGTCTAGAAGTGAAAACTCTCACCTTCCACTCAGAAGGTTGACAATTGAATCCTAGGCAGTGACAGATGTTTCTCTATCAGGACTCAAAGAGAAAAAAAAAACCTGCTATGAACTCTGCATAGGCATCAGGAAGGGTCAGAAAATGCTCAGCTCCATTCAGTTGTCTGACTGAATCAACCCCGATAAAAGGTATTAATCATAAAAAGAAAATATCACTTGCTAATATCTATTATCAGGTCAATATGAGTTACTGTAATAGATATCAAACCAGTTTGTAGAATGTTGACTTAAACAAAGATGTGCAACCTTTTCAATCCATCCAAATATATTTATTTACAAAATTAGAGTTTGTGTCAAGATGGTAGAGCAGTGGTCCCCAGTGGGCCGGATGCGGCCTGCTGAGGTCTTTTAACCGGCAGCAGCACACGAGATTTTACTGATCAATATAATAAGAGAGAGAAAGAGGGAGAAATAGAGAGGGAGAGAGCAATGAAGAGGAGAGATAGAAAGGGAGAGAGAGAAAGGGAGAAATAGAGAGAGAAAGTGTGAGAGATACAAAGAGAGAGAGTTAGAAAGAGAGTGAGTGAGAGAAAGAGTGAAGAGAGAGAGAAAGAAAGAAAGAGAGAGGGACAGAGAGAGAAAAAGAAAGAGAGAGAGGGAGAGAGAGGGAGAGAGAAAGGAAGAGGGGGAGATGGAAAGAGAGAGAGAGAGAAAATGAGAAAATGATGGAGGGAAAGAACGAGGAAGAGGAAAATGAAACAAATGAGAGAAAAGGAAGAGGGAAGAGAGAAGTGGAGAGGAAGGGACGGAGGGAAGGAAGGAAAGAGAAATGGAGTTTGTTGATTTATGTTTAAATTTACTTGTTAATAAAGAAGTATAAATTACTTTATTACTTAATTATTAATTACTTATTACTTCTTTATTTTAAATATTGTATTTGTTCCCATTTTGTTTTTTACTTTAAATAAGGTATATGCAGTGTGCATAGGGATTTGTTCATAGGGTTTTTTAATAGTCCGGCCCTCCAACAGTCTGAGGGACCGTGAACTGGCCCCCTGTGTAAAAAGTTTGGGGACCCCTGTGGTAGAGGATATACATTATTCTGCTTGCAAACAGGTTAATGAACCAAAACAATCATGGTGCTGAAAACTTGCAGGCTTTTTGAAGCAATCTTGAGATGACTCTGTGCAATGTAATATCTAATTGGTACTCATCTGGGTATAGTTATCATATTTTTCAGAGTATAAGATGCACCTTAGTATAAGACGCACCTTAGTTTTGGGGGAGGAAAATAGAGAAAAGAATCTGCTTACCAGATATTCATCTGGATAGTGTCCTTAGTTTAGTCAGCTTCAGCACATTAGTTTATCCCCTGAATAGGACTTTAAAAAAAAAACTTATTTAGAGAGAGTAACAATGAAAGAGCTTGCAAGCCAGTAAAAGCTGGGAATATTATTAGAATCTGGAAAGAAACATTCAGTGCAAGTGGGGCAATGAAAAAAACCTGCAAAGACTTAGAGCTTGGAAAACATCCTTAGCAGAGAGTAATAATGAAAGAGCTTGCAAGCCGGTAAGAGCTGGGAACATCGTTAGCATCTGGTTAGGGATGGAAAGAAACTTATTCAAAGCAAGTTAGAGCAATGAAAAAAAAACCTGCAAATACTTAGGGCTTGGAAAACATTCTTTGCAGAGAGAAACAATGAAAGAGCCTGCAAGGTAACAGCTGGGAAGATAGTTAGCAGCTAGTTAGGGCTGGGGGGAAAAGGCTACATTCAGAATATAAGATGCACCCAAATTATCAGCCTCTTTTAGGGAGGAAAAAAGTGCATCTTATACTCTGAAAAATATGGTATGCTTTTGGTTGTGCAAAGAATTTGTACAATTCATAAATATTTTATTGTAAATATGGACATATACTACCAAAATGTCTTAATCAGTCTTGCTCCTCACTTAAAGTAACATCTCTGAGCATACTTTAGCATAGGAAAGACTTATCCCATCCTGCGAGAAAAAAACTATTGGATAGGATTAATCCCTAAAGAAGCCTGGAGATGACCATATAGATTTCTTTATGCTAATTTTCAGCACATGGAGTGAATTCCTGAATTTGTTAAAACTTTTTATTCTTCAGCAAATAGAAAAGCAGTAATTACATAGCAATTTTTATGAATTACTTCAGAATTACTTGAGTTTTCTTCTTTTTTAATTTATTTTTCAAACATTTCTAGATTTGGTTAAACATTCCCAGATTCCATCACCAGGCTAGCAGACAAAGGTATGGGCATTAAGAATACAAAACATATGCCCCCCCCCCCACTAGATGATGGAATGAGCACGTATTCTAATGCTTCAGATCCAAACTAGGATCTTTCTTTTGAATTAAAAAACCAAACCAAACCAAACAAACAACCCACTATTTTTATTCTGTGGCCATTATGTTACATCCTTTGGTTTTAGTGGAGCTGACATGCTCATAAATCGCCTCTTCCTTTAGCCGTTATTTCTGCCTGGTAAATTATTTTTTTATTCACAAGGCAATAAAAGGTCAGTAGAAAGGAAAAAATATATACTATTCCATCTCATAAAATAAAGTTAAACAGTATTTAGCATTTATATCTTTCCAGGGTGGTAATCAAAATATGGTTTATTTGACTGAATGAAGACCTATGATACTAAAAAAAGATCAATCTAATGGTTCATTTAACAGAGGAAGATAAATCTTCAGGAATGTCATGTGGACATCAATGAGACCCAGTGCCAAACTCTACATAAGTCCCATAGAAACAGCAAGACTTTCAGAGAACAAGCAGGAGAAATCTTAACAGGTTGGCTATTGGACTTTGCTTAGGCCTTTCCTTAGATACTTAAATTAAACCACAATAACTGTTTAAAATCTGGCACAGGACAGAAATACCTACAATATTTTCACTACTGTCTATATAGTCATTGTCAACTTTTTATTTACTTTAGCTTCATTAACTACCAGAAATAACCACAGAATTCTGAAATGTTTTTTCTGGGTCACTGAACAATCTGAAGTTGATGAAATGATTTTGTTTCTCTGTTAATTCAGGAAGGAAATTTCAAAACAATAGGATTTTAGATATTGCAAGAGAACTAGTTTTGTGATCAAAACAGAAAACAGGTGATTAAAATATTCAAATTGAGAGTATGTGTTTAAAAAGGGATAAAACTGGCAAGTCCCAGCATAATTTGTTGTTCTTGTTTCTTCTCAATACATTCCAAGCAATATTTAATCAAGGATTTCTTTTGCCGAAAGTTACATTTAAAAAATATATCTCAGAGATAAATTGTCCTGAAAATGCCAGGCAAAACCTGAATTCAGCCTTGCATTTTTAATATAGAAAGTGGACATTTCAAATCAGGGTCATCAAGATTGTCTCAGTCAAGCTGATTTGAGGTGAGATGTTGTGCGATGTGGACACTTCACAATCTCTTTTATTAGGAATTTATGAAAAGGGCATATTTTTAGCACCCTGAAACAGTTTTACAAGCTGAATGAAGTGATATGATGAAATCTTTTTTAAGCAAAATTTCCCAAAGCAGAATTGACACATGGTAGGTGGTGTCTTTCATTTTTCCTGTTAATTTAAGGTTTCTTGAAGTTTTAATTCTTATAAATCAGATCATATATGTTCTGCCTAATGGGCTGGATGAGCAGCAAGGAAAGACAAAATCAGATACAGCTACTGGTGTTTCTGTAAACATAAAATATATTGCTTTACAAATTGGCTGAGAGCTGCAATGACTGCAGAAGAATGTCTGTTTAGGACCAAAAGGTTGGGGTTATCTGCCAAGCCAATAATGAATGTCTCAAGCCTCCTAAGGTTTGTAAAGAATGTCTCAAACTGGGTTGCACCAAAGGGAATCACTCGTTGTTTTTCAAGGGCTACAGTCTTTCAAAACACAATTGTCCAAAAGCTGGGTTTTTTTCCGAGGACACAAAATGTTGGTTTAGAGACAAAACTCCAGGTCTGTTTCTTTTCTCTGTTAAACCATGAACGATAACTCATGCAGAGCACACTCCCACAAAACCTCCCCTTTCTAAGCCTGTTGCAGAATTCCCTAATTACTCCCAGTTGTGATTAGGATCTTCGTCTGCATCTTCCTGTCGTCCCATAATCCTGCACACCTGCACATTGAGGATGGGGTCATTAATCACCCTCTCCTCATCTGACCCAGACAAGGCCCTAACTGGGGGTTCCATGTAGGGGCCTCCACCTCTACTTCTCCAGCACCTTCAGCTTTCATCTCTCCTTCCCCCTCACTGTCTGAACCCTCTGAGAGCCACACAGGTCTCCGATGCTCTGACAGACCCAGCTCATCCAGCTCAAACTCTGTTACCAGAAGAGCTGACTGTGAGCCAACCACAACAATATATATCTCTGGTATGATTATTATTAAATTAAATCATTATTTTCCCACTGCCTTCATATATGTATGTTTATTCTTAAAAGCCTTTAAATTAGAAATTATTGTGTGTGTTTTGATGTATGCTTTCATAGTTTCATTTTAAAACAAGAGTCAGCAGGTCTCAGAATAGAACAAAGAATAACAGAGTTGGAAGGGACCTTGGAAGTCTTCTAATCCAACCCTTATTCAAGCTGGAGATGCTATATCCATGATGGCAAACCTATGGCGCGCATGTCACAGATGGCATGTGGAGCCATATCTGAGGGCATGTGAGGCACTGTCCTATGTGACCCCCAGCGCTGATTTTCAGCATTCCAGAGGATGGTGGGAAAGGCCATTTTTGCCCTCCCCAGACTTCAGGAAAGCCTCCGGAGTATGTGGATGACAAAAATCAGACCCAACCGGAGGATCAGAAATGAAGTTGAGTTGGTCCATTTGGAAATTTTTCACCCTTCCCAGGTTTCAGGATGCTTTCCTGAAACCTGGGGGAGGTGAACAATGGCCCAGCGGGCCTACCAGAAGTTCATTTCCAAATTTCTGGTAGGTCTGTTGGGCCATTTTTTGCCTTCCCCAGGCTTCAGGAGGCTTTCTTGAAGCTTAGTCAGAGGAAAAAACAGCACAACGGGCATACCGGAAGTCCAAGGTTTTCAGTGTGATTTGTGTGCATGACGGAGGGGCAGCATGCAGGTGGGGACATGCACATGCAGGGGGAAGGATATTGCATTGCAAAAAAAGGTTCACCATCACTGTCCTATACCATTTCAGACAAACAGTTGTCTTTAAAGACTCCAATGTTGGAGCGCCTACAGTGTCAAGTTACCAAACCTGTTTCTACAGATATAGTGCTCAAATACAGTGCTATAGTTATATAGCAAACTAACCAACCAGAAATGTTATATATAAGACACCCAATCAGTTTAATGCATCTAGAAGAAAAAGGTTTTAAAATCCTTTTCAATTCCTCAACCAAAAAATTCATTTAGTATATACAGTGAAGGGCTACCAATTTTTTTACTACCACACGGTGGGCATGGCTTATGCAGGACACCCTGCATTTTGTTTCAACATCTTTCAGTGCAGATTGGGTGCTCTGGGGTGGAGCTCCATTTTTGCTACCCCACTGCATTCCACCCGCGTCCAAGCAGCAGCCCACCCCTGAATATATAGATTCCCAACTTTTTACATCATTATAGGTGTATGACTTAGGTGTTAGACTATAATTTCAAAATACAAGCATTTTCCTTTCCTTCTTTATATAAAAAGATTGTTCAGATGGATAGAATTTTCCTTCCTGCAAAGTCATTGAAATCATTGTATAATGTTTTCAATTTTGCTTGTATCTACATTAAGATGGCAAAATATCTACATTAAGATGGCAAAAGCAATCTTCCACCAAGTGAAGGACAGATTTTTTAAAAAAAGAAATAAATCTTTCCTAGTTGCATTTTGTTGGATTGAATATTATATACACTGTGCAAAGTATTGAATCCTTTGTTTTACATCTATATAATTTCATGAGACTTTATCTGGAAGTAGCTACACAGCAATTTGTATACATCAAATAGAATCACAATTTGTTTATTGATGATTAAATTTTATACATTCAGTGCCCCAGAGTAACAAGAAGCAAAATTATGAATTATACAGGCCTTTTAATGAGTGAGAATGATGTAGCAAATTAATTGAACATTATGTTTGATACATTTCTGGCTTGTCTGCTAGTGTTCAAACACTGAGTGACAAGTCATCAAGCAAGGCTGCATTTTGTCCAATTAAAAGATTCATGTAAAAGAAGTCCCCAGAGCTAGTTAAAAGAAACCCCTAGAGCTAGTTAAATATATTATATTTATTTATCTATAGTAAATATAGGTTCAGAACTAACCTTTACAATAAACTCATACAAAATCTATGCATTATATGTCCTATAATATTACAATTAAGGGTTTCTTTTTACTTCTCAATTTTCTTTGACAACCTCTTTAGTTTGTTTAGTTAGCTTAGTCAACCTAGTTTGATGCAGCTTTGAAAGTTTTCTAATTCATGGTCTACCCATGGTCTTCTTACCCAGAACCTTACAATATGATTCAAAAGCATTTCTTGTTATAGGGTTTAAAATTATATACAACCTTTAAATGATTTATTGACCTGTTTTTCTACAAACTACATTTGTAACTAAACAACTTATTTGAAGTGCATTCTACTGTTTTTAATTAGCTGTGCAATGTATTTTAAGGATATTTTTTGCAAAAAGTCAGGCAAAACTTGGGCTCAATGGGTTAACAATAGCTTAGCTTTTAAATGGGAGAGGAAATTCATCTATATATTGAGATCAGAATGTAATAGAGGACACATGAAGAATTTTTTAAAAAACAGATTGCTATAAAATCTTTATATATGTTCATGCACATGCATTGATTTTGCTTGCACTTTGACTAATGTGCATAGTCTTTACATACTGTACGGACCACCAAGAACACAGCACACACTAAGTTGATCCAAATTATTATTACTATTATTATTTATTAGATTTGTATGCCGCCCCTTTCCTAGACTCGTTTATTTATTTACTCAATTAATGACTACTAATAAGTTTGCTTAGTAGTTGACACTCACAAACACAAGTTAAAGCTCTCTTTTCTGAAAAACCAGCTGTTAATTAAACTGCATTAACAGCTAGCATAAGTCCATAAACTCATAAATTAAGTCCAAGTAAATAGTCTTGGATATATCAAGAAGCTTACAAGGATTGGCAAAATGCAGAGAAGCAGTCCACAGGAAGAATGCCAACACAGATAACAAGAGCTGAACAGACATTTTCAAAACATGAAGGCACCTGAACGAATGAATGAATGAACGTTGTTTCCTGCAAAGATTTTGCTGTCATTGTCATTCGTTAAATAGACTAAGGGAGGGGCCAATTAGTCCCAAGCCTTACTCTCAGGAGACCCAAGCCTTCTCTTCTTCCTCATCACTGATGGGAAATGTTGGAAGTTCTGAAGGCCCAGGCTGAATATCTGCCTCTGGCACTGAGTCCTACCCAGCCTCTTCACTGTCCGATTCTGGTGCCAGTGGCAAAGACCACTGGCACATCACCACATCAGCCTCTTCTTGGGCGGAATCCGCTGCCAGCTGCATGAGCTGCTGACTGGCCACAACACATACAGTATTGCTAATGTAATGCATTATATTCAATATATCCATCAGTCCATGGAGAGGAGTGGCATACAAGTCCCTTAACTAGTGATGAGCGAACCAAACCCGCACAATTCGTGTCCGTACCAAATTTTGCGGTGTTCGGTATGCCGAACACTAACCCGAATTTTTTTCAAACTTCGGGCAAAGTTCAGGGTCGTGTTCGGCGTTCGGAGCTTTGACGTCACTGGCAGGTTGCTAAGAACGCCAAGGTGATCACTTCCTGGATTCCATGGAATCCAGGAAGTGATCACCTTGGCGTCCTTAGCAACCTTCCAGTGACATCAAAGCTCCGCCCCTGGAATCTCTTTGTGGGAGGGATTCCCCGTTCGGGTTCGGGTTCGGTTGGGGTTCGGATGAATTTTGCATAAAGTTCATCCGAACTTGCCGAACCTGAACACCGTTGGGTTCGCCCATCACTACCCTTAACCTCCCTTTGATAATGCTTGAAACTGATACCACTATATTTAGGTGAGAAAGTAGAGTAAGCCCCAAATAATACATTAAAAAAGGATAGAACCTACCCTAAACTTGTTCTAAAAACCCTGTCCCTTTTATCTATATTATGTTTCTCTACTTCCTTGGTAGCTTTTAGATCCTCCCAAATGTTAAGTGTGGTGCTTGAACCCAAAGTGAACACTTAAATAACACAATATAACTCCAAGTGAATCAAACTTCTGTGAAATCAAACTGTCCACTTAGGAAGCAACACTGATTGACAATCAATTTCATTTTGCTGTCAGCACATTCAACTTTGTACAGAACAAAGTATTCAATGAGAATATTTTATTCATTCAGATCTAGGATGTGTTATTTGAGTCTTATGTTTATTTTTTTTCCAGCAGTATATATATCAAATGGGTTGAATCCTTCATTTCATTTGAGCAAAAGATGGCTAAACTGCCTTATTTTTCCAAGGTGAATGTTAGCCCTTGAATGCTGAGAAAAAGAAAGTTAAAAAAAGAAAGAATTACATAAATGACAGTGCTTTTAGCAGCTCTTTCTGGATGGCAGATTTGCTGATTACTAAATATGAATACTGATTTTAAGGTCTTTAAAGCCTTCAATTCCCTTTTTCCTGAACTGAGCTTAACTGAGAAGTGAATTGACAGCAAACATACAGTATATAACTGGTGATTAGAACATGCACCCAACTATATGGAAGATGTTAATTAGTTTTTATAAATAGCCATGAGGTTTGAATAATTCCTCGTTTCCACCACAACCATCCCATATACAAGATATTACATTTCTAAACAGGATTAAAATTAATTAGTCATATAATGACACCTCTCTCTCAGCTTTCAACATCTTCATATGTACCGTGTTTCCCCGATAGTAAGACACCCCCGATTGTAAGACGTATCGGGGGTTTCAGGGGGGTCGGCTAATATAAGCCGTACCCCGAAAGTAAGACATATGTCTTAATTTCGGGGAAACACGGGGGTACAGTAGAACCTCGACATATGTGTCCCCCCGCCTTCGTCCCCCCCCCCACCGCCGCCTGCAAGCGCTCTGCCAGGCGGCTCTCCCCGCTCCGCGCCTCCTTTATCTCTGGGTCTGCGGAGGGAGGGAGGGTTCCGGCCTTCCGAAGCGGCGCTGGGCGAAAGGGGGCGGGCGGGCAGTGGCGGAAGGTGAGAGGTGCCTCTTTGATATGCCGGAGAGCCGGAGAAGGGGGCGTCCGGACCCCCCCACCCCCAGCAGAAGCCAAGGGGGGGTGTCCTTTCAAGCGGCGCTGGGCGAAAGAGGGTGGGCGGCCAGCAGCAGAAGGCGAGAGGTGCCTCCTTCTCCGGCTCTCCAGCAGATCGAGCGTGGAAAGAGGCACCTCTCACCTTCTGCCGCTGCTGGCCGCCCTCTTTCGCCCAGCGTTGCTTCGGAAGCCACCGAACACCGTCAGGGGGGCGCTTGGCGACTGCCTCTCCGCTCACCAAGTGCTGCGGGAAAGTGCTGCTCACCAAGCGCCCCCCTGATGGCGTTCGGCGGCTCGATCTGCCGGAGAGCCAGAGAAGGAGGCACCTCTCGCCTTCTGCTGCTGGCCGCCCGCCCTCTTTCGCCCAGTGCCGCTTGAAAGGACACCCCCCTTTCCACCCCTTGTCGCCCGAGACGAGGTCGGGGCGCTTCCTTCCCATTGCCGCTGCAGCCTCCTTCGCCCGCCTCCTTTCTGGCAGCTCCCCGTGCGCCCATCCCTTTCGCCTCGCCGCAGCGCCACCGCCTCTTCCCCTGCCGAGGCTCGGCTGCAAGTGGCCAGCAAGGCAGGGGAAGAGGCGGTGGCGCCGCGGCGAGGCGAAGGTGAGGGACGCGCGGGGAGCTGCCGGAAAGGAGGCGGGCGAAGGAGGGCGCAGCTCTGGCCGCTTGCCTCGGAGCCGGTCGGCTTCGCTGGCCGCTTGTAGCCAAGCCTCGGCAGGGGAAGAGGCGGTGGCGCCGGTGGCTCGGCTGCAAGCGGCCAGCGAGGCCGACCGGCTCCGAGGCGAGCGGCCGGAGCTGCGCCCTCCTTCGCCCGCCTCCTTTCAGGCAGGCGTCGGCCTTGACACGTGTCCGCCCACCCGGCGTCTCCGAAGCTTACCGGTCTCTGGCGAGCGCCTTTCGGCAGGAGAAGTCTTCGCCGGGCTGCTTCGCTGCTTTTTCCCCGACGACGGACAACATCTGGCCAGCTTAGCCGGGACAGGCAACACGGCATCCGCTTGAGACGCCGGCGGGAGCAGCGGGAGCAGCAGGAACAGCAACATTTGGATCAGACGGAGGCGGCGGTGACATATGGAGTGGGGGCAGCGGGGAACAAGCAGCGAAGCAGCCCGGCGAAGGCTTCTCCTGCCGAAAGGCGCCCTCCAGAGACCGGTAAGCTTTGGAGACGCCGGGTGGGTGGACACGTGTCAAGGCCGACGTGTGCACCGGACGCGGCTGCCACGTCATGGCGGGGCCCCGACGGGGCGGGCAGGCGGGGATGCGGATGTGTCTCCATGTGTTTGTGTGGGGGGGGAGGGTGCTTCGGGCTCTTTGTCCCCCCCAGTGGGTAAAAATGAAGACCCAGATTTTTCAAGAAGATTTTTTAAAATACTACTTTTTACCGGACACGGGTGTTGCGGGTTCGGGTAGGTGGGTTGGCCGGGTGGGTCTTATTTTTTCCAATATAAGACATACCCCAAAAGTAAGACGTAGTGGGGCTTTTGGGGGTAAAAAGAAAGTAAGACACTGTCTTACTTTCGGGGAAACACGGTAATGAAAGATAGATCTTCTTACAAAAATGATCCATTAAGTTAGTGCAATTTTACTTCCAAGCGGTATTTATATAATTACATTCTTAGCTTCTAAGAAATCTGATGATCTATATATAAAATAATGTTTAATTAGAAAATATAATATATATATTATTTTATATATGTAGATTGTTCTGAGTTTGGGTTTTGCCCCGTGTAATATTTTGAGTGTCTATGCAACGTTTCGGTGAAATCACATTCACCATCATCAGGCTGAAGTTGTAAGTGTGCTGCTGTAGATATAGTTTGTTTGCAAATTTTATATATATATAAATAATAGATAATAGATCTATCCTAGTCTCCCTTAATTTTCAAATTCAGCAAAAAAACATGTGAGATATATATATATATATATATATATATATATATATATATATATATATAAAATGTTTTTAGCTGAAATTTTAAAATTAAGGGAGACTAGGATGGTACCATTTCGGCCTTGTTCTGGCCTCATCAGCTAGCCACACCCTTCCTTACTGGGATTCAATATATATATTATTGTGGAGAAGATAGGAAGAGGAAGGAGTATTATATATATGGATGGATGGATGGATGGATGGATGGATGGATGGATGGATGAGGTATGTATGTATATAAATGTAGGCAAATAAGGAGCTGTGATGTTCCTTCAATACAACAGGGTGATTCAACACAAAATATGTAACCCTTCCCTAGTGCAGAGCTGAAGGGATTGGATACTGTAGCCTAGAGGATAATTCTCTGCCTTACAAGGCAAAGGTTGCAGGTTCAAGTCCCATTGGGTATGGCTAGCTGATGAGGCCAAAATAAGGCCGAAATAGATCTATCCTAGTCTCCCTTAATTTTCAAATTAAAAAAAAAACATGTGACACACACACACACACACACATAATACTCCTTCCTCTTCCTATCTTCTCCACAATAAAAATCCTGTGAAGTGAGATGGGTTGTGAGAGAAAATGACTGGTCCTAATGACTGTCTTTCATGCTTAAGGTGGGATTAGAACTCACCATTCTAAATCATGTGCAGCTGAATTTTTTTTTAAAAAAAAACACAAGTCACTGATTATTAAAACATGAGCATCACCCTAAGCAATAGCATAATACATTTTTAATATTTTGCTAAGAGTGCAGAAATCTCTCTACATTTTTTTTAAAAAAATTCTTCTTTAATTTGAATTTAGAAACTAATATGTTATCTTATAACTTCTAAGTTACGTTCTCTACATACCTCCTCTTCCTTCTCTGACTTCTGAATAATAGCTCTTATCTCCCATTGGCATGACACTGAAGTGGACTCATCACTGGCTGACAAATTATATCAATCAAAAGTCTATTGTATATTTGAGTTGTATTGAATCAGTTCAGCTGCTGAGTTTTTTAAGTGCATGGCTTTTACAGACAGGAAAATCCAAGAGACCTGGCAGAATGCTTGAAATAATCCGATGGAACTTTGTTTGTTCTGAAGCTGGGTTTATAACTTGTTTGATGCTCTTTGATCAAAATTTAAATATTCTTGTTTAATTACTAGCAGGTACACTATTTTTAAAAAGGTTACTCTTATGCTGGCAAATGAAGAAGGACCAGAATTAAGTACTTGAGCACATACTATTGGTGCTGGTTCAATTAATTTAAAGAATCATATACCAGCTACAAGATGGTGTGAGAAACATCTGCCTGAGGCTATGGGTTATCTTTTTAATCAGAGTAGAATAATCAAGATCAGCCTTCCTCAGCCAAGTTCTCTGTAGATACATTAAGGTCCACTATCCAGAAAGCTTGTATTATTAAAGGACTCCCGGAAGAACCTATGTTCGGAATCTAGTGACATGGAGGACAAATAAACTAATCAGATAAAGATGCAATGTGATCACATTGTGTTTTCATTGTACTTCATTCTTTATAAATAAGAATGAATAAAATCCACTAATTTAATGTACATTCATGGATCTAAATCAGGGGTCCCCAACCACCGGGCCGCGGACCAGTACCGGGCCGCGGGGCATGTTGCACCGGTCCGTGGAGTCAGCAGCTGCCAGTCCTCCTGCTGCCGCCCCCTCCCTCCAGTGCTTCATCTCCCGCTGGGAAAGAGGCCTCGGGAGGCAGGTTCTGCCGGCCACAGGGCGATGGACGGGACAGAGGGGCGGGAAGGACCGGGAGGCTCAAGCCTCTTTTGGCTTCTGCCGTGGCACGCCTTTGCGTTTTTGGCTGGGGGGGGAGGCAGGAGGGCCGGCCTGACCCCCTCCCTCCAGCGCTTCACCTGCCGCCGGGCAACAGGGTTTGGGAGGCAGGTTCTGCCGGCCACAGGACGATGGCGGGAAAGAGGGGCGGGAAGGACCAGCACCCCCATGCTTAATTCCGCCCCCAACCACACCCCTTTCCGCCCCCACCGGGCCATAGAAAAATTGCCTTGCTGAAACTGGTCCCTGGTGGAAAAAACGTTGGGGACCACTGATCTAAATCTATCCCAGCTGAATTCAATGACTGAAGTAGGTGATTGGCTCTGTTCCTGAATGCAACCTACCACCAAAAAGGAAGAATGTCTCCATTCAGAGGTGGCATTAAGACATTAAGCTTGCCTTTTCCTGATGGCTATCCATAGTTTTCTCTCTCTTCCTCCTTCCTCTTCTTCCTCTTATTTTCAGAAGAGTGGCTTAAATTATTTATTTGCAATGTTATTAGGTGTCAGCATTCCAATACTATAGTTAGAATTATTTTTATATATTGTTACTATTACTCTTAAGCATTCTTTTAGGCATTAAAAAAATAGTTGGTTAATTAACATTCAACTCACATAGCGCTTCAGGGTAATAAATGTAAAGCAAATTGGTGAATTTCTCTGCACCTACAAATCCCCTTATCCCTGTGCATAAAGCATACTGACTGGTGCTGATAGGACGTATTACTTAGCAGATATGGAAAGTATGAAAGTACGAAAACTGGCATAGCCCAATTTAAGAATATTCTCCATGCCAAACAGATGGAGGCAATAACACAGAAATACCGGTGGTGAAATATACTCTGACTTAGTGCAGTTCAGAGAACTTTGGAAGCAACTAAAAGGAATTTTGCTTCTTATCTAACCTAAATGAGGACAAAAGGGAGAATTGTCCAGAGTACAAACGATGACCTGTAAGATTAAAAAGAAGTCTCTCTGTTGGAATTTTATCATCACTTGTATGTGACAAAGCACCAAAAGACAGGATTCTGGCAGGAGCAATATATTTTCTTCAGGGCAGTAAAAATCATCAGCAAGGTGTCTGCATGTGTGTAGCACTGCTTGAATATGAAAGCAATTTTCTGAAGCTGGGCTCTGCTTAATTCTATTGTTTTCATCAAGAACGGATATTCTGGATCGCAATTTTCAATGACTGATTGTAATGAGCACAGGGTAGGAAAATGGATGAGCAGCTTCCTGGGTGATTGCTGGACCAGGCTCTGATATCATTGACAGCAATATTTGCATCTATCCATAAAGAGATTAAATGTTAGCAAGGTTTCAGTACATTTATCTGCCTGGCATCTGGCAACGGGTTTTCCTATTAAATTAAAGCAGGCAAAAGGGCAGAAGAATAGGAGAATGGGAAGGAGAAATGAGGGGGAAAAGATAGATGGTATCTCAGTTTCTACCCATTTCAGAGTGAGTAGCATCAGTAAAAGAGGAAAGAATATACATTATTACATGCTTAATTCATATGCATTTAATAATGTTGTTGTTACTTGCTCACAATACCAGAGAAAAAAATTAAATGTAGTGTACTAAAACAACTTCAGTGAGAACTGTCTTGATTCCATCCATATGTTTAAGTTAGGCATCTTTTAAATTAAATTCGTTTGGCGGGCCCCAGGGGAAGAGCCTTCTCTGTGGCAGCCCCGGCCCTCTGGAAACAACTCCCCCCAGAGATTAGAACTGCCCCCACCCTCCCTGTCTTTCGTAAACTACTCAAGACTCATTTATACCGCCAGGCATGGGGGAGTCGAGATAGCTCTTCCCCCTAGGCCATTACAAGTTATGCAGGGTATGTTTGTGTGTATGTTTGGTTTTATAATAGGGGTTTTTAGTTGTTTTTTATTATTGGATTGTACATGTTGTGTTTATTATTGTTGTTAGCCGCCCCGAGTCTGCGGAGAGGGGCGGCATACAAATCCAATAAATTATTATTATTATTATTAAATTGCTCAGAAACTCATTATAGCACTGCTCTTCTTAATATTTTACTATATAGTGATATTTTGTTGTTCATTTTTACTTTTTTTTTGATGTTCACAAAAGTGCAAAACTTGTTTGTTTTGAGCTTGGAACAAAACAATTCAAAGAAACGGTTCTATTCAGATATTCCCAGTTGGATGAATTGTGATGCAACAAAATGTGGGACATTATGATTGTTTTATAAGATAAACCTTTCTGTCCTTGGTATTTTACCTTAGCATCACAAAAGAAGATGGGATGGAAATCCATCCTGAATATTATCATCCAGCCAATAATCAGAAAAACTAGCCATATATAATTCAATAGGAGAGGGGGACTCTTCATTTAGCAAGCATTCTGAAAAGGCAACAGGGCAAAGAATTTATATATGCCCTCAGCAGTCAGGATTCAGGCCCGGCTACAATACGGAAACTGCTTTGGTCGCACTGATGGATGATCTGTGGCGGGCCCGGAACAGGGGTTTATCCTCCATCCTAGTACTTCTTGACCTCTCAGCAGCATTCAGTACCATCAATAATGATATCCTTCTGCACCAACAGGAGGGGCTGGGAGTAGGAAGCACTGTTCTACGGTGGTTCTCCTCCTACCTCTCTGGTCAGACGCAGTCGGTGTTAGCGGGGGGTCAGAGGTTGACTCTTAGGTCCCTACCTTGTGGGGTTCCTCAGGGGTCGGTCCTCCCCCCCCTGCTGTTTAGTCTATATGAAACCACTGAGTGAGATCATCCAAGGGCACGGGGTGAGTTACCACCAGTATGGTGATGATACTCACCTGTACATCTTCACCCCGTGTCCACTCAGTGAAGCAGTGGAAGTGATGTGCCAGTAACTGGAGGCTGTAAGAGTCTGGATGGGTGTCAACAGGCTCAAGCTCAATCCATATAAGACGGAGTGGCTGTGGGTACTGCCTACTAGGACACGTTATCTGTCCATCCATTACCCTGGGAGGGATTATTGACCCCCCTCAGAGAGGGTCCACAACTTGGGTGTCGATCCTCGATCCACAGCTGACTTTAGAACACCATCTTTCGGCTGTGGCAAGGGAGCATTTGCCCAGGTCCACCTAGTGCATCAGTTGCGGCCCTATTTGGACAGAGAGTCTTTGTTCACAGTCACTCTTTCCCTTATCACCTCGAGGTACTGAAATGCTCTCTACATGGGGCTACCATTGAAGAGTGTTCGGAAACTTCAAATCGTCCTAAATGCAGCCTCGCGAGTGGTAATGGGGCTTCCAAGGCATGCCCATATCTCACCATCACTCTGCGGACTGCATTGGCTGCCGATCGTTTTCAGGACACAATTCAAAGTGTTGGTTATGACCTATAAAGCCCTACATGGCAAAGGACCAGATTATCTCCAAGACTTCCTTCTGCTGCACAAATCCCAGCATCTGGTGAGGTCCCACAGAGTTGGTCTCCTTAGGGTTCCGTCAGCCAGACAATGTCGGCTGGCAGGACCCAGGGGAAGAGCCTTTTCTGTGGGGGCCTCGGCCCTCTGGAACTGGTTCCCCCCAGAGATTCACATTGTCCCCACCCTCCTTGCCATCCAAAAAAGTTTAAAAACTCATCTTTGCCACCAGGCTTGGGGTCATTAGATCTCTCCCCCTGACCAACGAGTGTTTTTGGCGTGATCTATTGAGTGAATGATAATTGAATGTTTTAAAGTGTTTTTAGGATTTTTAAAGTTTTTAAAATTGTATTAATTTGATCAATTGTATTACTATGTTTTGTATATATGCTGTGAGCTGCCCCAAGTCCACGGAGAGGGGTGGCATACAAATCCAATTAGTAAATAAATATCAAATCACAAAAGTTAAACATAAGTTAAACATTTAAATATGTTAAAGGGTTAAATAGGGTTCAGGAGGGAAGTGTTTTTAACAGGAAAGTGAACACAAGAACAAGGGGACACAATCTGAAGTTAGTTGGGGGAAAGATCAAAGGCAACATGAGAAAATATTATTTTACTGAAAGAGTAGTAGATCCTTGGAACAAACTTCCAGCAGACGTGGTTGGGAAATCCACAGTAACTGAATTTAAACATGCCTGGGATAAACATATATCCATCCTAAGATAAAATACAGGAAATAGTAAAAGGGCAGACTAGATGGACCAAGAGGTCTTTTTCTGCCGTCAGTCTTCTATGTTTCTATGTTTCTATGTTTCTCTAAGAGAATGTCATTAGCACAAGAGGACAAGAGCAAAAATTACAACTTACCTCAAAGATGAAATGTTGAATATTGACCTTTTTTAAAATAAATATTTTTTCAAGTTTAATATAGCAACAGGGCACAAGACTTCAACAATTCAACAGCTTCAGCAACACCGGGTGTAACTATGTTGTATTAGTTTATTCTAGTTATTAATTAGTTATCCCACCAAACACTAAATATGTTAGGGTTGCTTACATAACATTGTCTTTCATTTGTTGTAGTAACTTAATGAATAGGAAAAAAAACCCCTGTACGTTAATTGCTTTAAAGGGATAAAAAAAATTCCTAGTGCGACCTACAAATGCAGTATTAAAGCCCTTGCACTTTTGTGTTGCATTGTAAAAATAAAATAAATAATAGGTAGGGCCATAATCCTTTTTTATCATTCCTGCAGGTATCTTTGACTTTCAATATGCATCCTTCACAAATTACCTCCTCCTCCTCATTATATTTCAGCCCCAAATTGCCCACAAATGAAAATGATCTTCAGTGGGGGGAAAAGCTTTCATGATATTCCAATTTTTCCAAGGTGAAACTGAGCAGAGCTAAACAATCTTCTAAGCCTATTTATTGCATGGGACAAAACTGCAGATGTGTAGAGTCTAGTTTTTATATCAAATCACCATCACTTTTGGAATTTGATGGTGAAGTGTTGCAGGAACAAAATGTGATTTTCCCTCTCGTTAATTCTCTTCATGCATGGTTATGCATCTTGAGGGAGAATACTTTTAGAATATTTTTATTGCAAAAGATGTAGACTTTATTTATTCACCTCATTAATTCAATATTTTAGGACTCTCCCATACAGTTTTTATTCCCAATACTTATTTATGCAAAATTATGATTATTTAGTGATATTGAACCTCTTTTTCGGAAAGTTTAAATACTCATATTATCTTCTCATTGATTAAGTTCTACAAAACTCCAGGATCCCAAAAATACCATTTAAAATTAGTGAATATTATGTGCCATAGAATATTCCCACTGACACTGGTAATGAAGTCTCATAGTATGTCATTAGGGAGGGTTACACATTTAGCCTTAAGATGTTATGTTCATGCTATGGAGATTTGTTCTACTCTAGACTAAAGTCAAGGAAGCTGTTTTCTAAATCAGCTTCTGATCAGCCTGCCAGACTTATGACTATCCTATCATACCAATGATTCATTTTGGTTTTAAATGAGTCATACTTTGTTGCTTAAAGCAAACATACTGAAAGTCAGAATTGTGATAATTCATCTACTGGTTAGCAAGCTATAATTTTCTTCATTTATATAGATCTTCAAATATATACAATTTGAGATTTTAGAATCAATATCCCTGGATAGCAATAATAACTCTCTTTCTACAGATATAATGTCCTGATCAATGCTACCTCTACATATAGTTCCTTATTTTCTGTTTCAAACTTCCCACTGAGACTTATATCCAGGTGGATTACCTGTCCTAATAGTCTATCAAGACTACCTAGTGATGGATATGGGCAGCTGAGGCTTAGTCGTTAACTTGGGGGACTTGCAGAAAACAAATGGTGAACTAAAAGCAGCTCTGTTAAAAGCAGAGCCAACAACCCCATGGAATGAAAAGCCAGCAAGGAAAATACTTCAAAACAGCAGTTCTCTTTGTTCAAATTGCTCCTGAAGGCAGAATAAGAAGCAATGGATGGAAACTACTTAGGGAAAGGACCAAACTAGAAATAAGGAGACATTTCCTGACAGTTACAACACGATCAATGGAATGGCTTGCCTTTAGAAGTTGTGAGTGCTCTATCATTGGAGGCTTTTAAGAGATTGGACAACCACTTGTCTGGAAAAGTATAGGGTTTCCTGCTTGAGCATGGGGTTGGACTAGATGATCTCAAAGGTCACTTCCAATTCTGTTATTCTGTTAGTCTGTTAAGCCATAGTTGGTATTTTTTTAAGGTGACCAGATTTTTACATTGGTAAAGCGGGACACCATTGATGCGGGGTGGGGAGTGGGAGAAGGTCCTTGACTCCAATAAGAGTGCAGTCAGCTGACAACGAGTCAATCAATGTGACAGGAGCCCATCTTAGTCCACCTGTCCACCAGCCATGCTCTGTTGGGGGGGGGGCTCTGGAATCAGCTTCCCCCGGAAATTCGTACTGCCCCTACCCTCCTCGCCTTCCGGGAGAGTTTAAAACTCATCTATGCTGCCAGGCCTGGGGTTACTTATATCTCCCCCCCTGACCAATGAATGCTTTAGTTTGATTGTTGAATGAATGATATTAATGCTTTTTTTCTTTTTAATTAGAATTTTTAAAGATTGTTTTTAATGTATTAATTGGATTGCTATTATTCTCCTTTTTTTCTGAATATGGTGTGAGCCGCCCCGAGTCCTCGGAAAGAGACGGCATCCAAATAAATAAATAAATAAATAGATAGATAGATAGATAGATAGATAGATGATAGATAGATAGATAGATAGATAGATAGATAAATAAATAAACAAACAAACAAACAAACACACACACACACACATTAAAAATTGAAGCCCAGAGAAAGGAAGTGCTTTATTCACTCTGAGGCTGACTTAATTCTGTTTTCTCAGAGGTAGATTTTACTCTCTCCAGCAAGGCTTCCTTTTGGGAAATGGACACAGATGTAGCAGGTTGCTCCTTATTCAGATATCCACAAAACCCGAATTACACTTTTAGGCTGTTTTTACCTTCATCTTCCCAAGGTTCAACCCACTGCATTTGCCACAACCCAATCAAGGCCAGCAAAGCCCACATCCCTCCATTTGCTCAGTGAAAACCTGAAGCTTCTGACTGAAGACCACATCCCCGAGAGCCCTTAGCTGGTCAGCTCTCATGAGTAGCCGGGGAGTGGGTGGCTCTGAAAACACGCTGACATTTCTGTAAAAGTGGGATGTTGCATGTGGCCTGCAAATCTTACTGTTTGCCCTGCTTTCTTCTGAAATAACCACTCCACGTTGTGTTGCCCTCACAATGGTCTTTCAAAAAATCTTTGCATCAACACATTTTGCACTGAACGAATTTCCTTCAATCCTAAATGAAAGGAGTTGTCATGGCCTCCAAATTAGGCTTCAAGAGGCTGATGGATCAGTCTCATTGGATGTTACTGAGTTTAAAAGGTGTGAAGAAAGGGGAACACATTATACTGAACAAAAACTTGGACTTATCTGAAATTGGATTTAAAATTCACAAAATGCAAGAATGATATGGGAAAAGATGTTATACTGCACATAGAAATGAAACTGATTGATGTCTTCATAATTAAAACAACCAGATAAATAACAGATCAAAGGAGTGATCAAGATAACCTTCCTATGTTGGATTCATAAAATGAACTTATTAAAGCCTTAAAAAAAATTGTGAAAAGGGACAAAAAAAACAAACAAAAAAACTTGTAGAAAATTATTTTATCTAATTAAAGATTGCTAAAAGTAAAAAGAAGTAAAAGAAAGGGATATATAATTGGTTTATCTGATCAAAATTTAAAACTCTGCTATCTCTGGTAACCCTTAATAAAATTTTGCTGATCAGGACTGAACAATGAGGCTTTAAAGATTTGTTTGTAAATAAGTAATGAGATATGGGAAGAGAAGATAGGAGATAGAAGAGAAGCAGTGGTGAAATTCTACTGGTATGCCCCGGTTTGGGCATACCAATTATTGTATACCACTTGCTTAGTGTCACTCACATGCATTCCCATATATGCATTGACTAAGTTAATTAGGGGCATTGGGAAAGATAAGGTGCCAGGCAGTGTTCCCTCTAATTATTTTGGGGGGTGGGCAGAAAAGTATAGTGTCTGAGCGGCAGTCCTTTTGGGACTGGGCGGCACTGAAATAATAAACAAACAAACAAACAAGCAAACAAACAAAAAACCCACCCTGTTTTGCCTCAGAGAATTTCAAAATAAAATACTGTACTGTGTGTCTATAACAGTGAGCTCATAATAGGGCAACTCTATCAATATCAAAATGCCACTTAAATAGTTGAGCTAGTTTCAAACTAGATTTTGATTTTCTTTCTCTCTTCCTTACTCCCATTCTTTTTCTTTCTCTTTTCCTTCCTCTCTTTTTTCTATCTGTTTCTCTCTCTTCCTCTCTTCCTCTCTCTCTCCTTCCCTCTCACTCTTTCCCTCTCAGCTTCTGGGCAGGTTTGGAAAACTCTGAGTTGATGATGATTTTTAAGTGAGCGATTGCTCACTGCTCAGCTTAGAGGGAACTATGGTGCCAGGATTAATTCACATGAATGACATGCCTCTGGAAATGTTGTTTCCTTATAGATTTTCTTTGAATCCTTTACCAGCAGCATCTATTCCACATATTTTTCTATGTCAACTAAACCGTTTCTTGATTGTTACATTACATGACTGTTACAACTGCTGCTGGTATGTGCCATTCTGCACCTGATTTGGTCTTGATGGATTATTTCTTTGTGATCTGCTCCATGGCTTTTCTTATCTCAGCTGGGTTGATATCCAGACCTGATCTGAATTTTTTGCTTGTTTCCATTAATTCATCCTGACATTTTTCTTCAGGATCATATTAATTCTTTTTGTACGATATTGTATTTTTTGAAACACCTTTTACAAATTAAAAGTTCTAATCCTCCATATAGTTACTTAAGAACTATATTCATTAGCAGGAGACTGTCAGAAATATTACATGGGACACTAACAGTTCAAATTATTTTATAATGAAATTCTATGAAGTAAGTCTCAATGAATCTTATACAGCCTACTGCCAGATATATTGGACTATAATACCCATCTTTCTTAGAAAATAATTTGTAATTCAACAGAATTGGGGCGCAACAAATGTTAACTCAAACACAACCACGGTGCACATATAGAGAAAGGCTAAAGACCTTGTGCTGTAACCTAAGCAAAATTATATCTTTATTACTTTCTGAGCTCAGTTATCTTGCCGATCAAAATTAAGCTTCCCCAGTAAAAGATACTGTATATTATATGTATATATTATTTCAAATATGTGTTCCCACATTTTCATTCTTGAGGTGTTTTGTTTTCTGTATCTGAGTTTCTTCACAAAATTCTACATTTATATGAACTCCAAAATGCATTACTGAATCTTCCATTTTAGTCTCGTTAGAACTAAGAGTGAATGTCCAGAAAGATCAAACTATAAACAAGACAAATAAGGGCATTATTCATCAAGATATTGGCATTCTGTCTCTTTTTTCTTCTAGTCCAAGCATTGCACATGAAAATTACAGAACAGAAAATATATATTTCAGAAGTGCCATGTAAGATCTATGAACAATTTGTCCTCCTCTTGTGGTCAAAAGAACTTTTCACTAGAGTGAAAAAAAATCTTCACAACACCTTTTTCTAATGGATAATAATTCTATACGTTACAAAATCTAATCATAAAAATGTAGATTTTTTTAATACACCTTCATGATTTATTTAACAATAGCATTGACCTCATGTATTAGTCAAACTGTGATTCTCTGTGATTGTCTTTATGTCATGTGTAAAATGAGGACCCAGATTGTGGGGGAAATATGCTGGCTCTGTTAAAAAGTGCTATTGTTAATATGTTGTAAGCCACCCTGGAGAGGGGTGGCATAAAAATTGAATAAATAAATAAATAAATAAATAAATAAATAAATAAACAAATAAATAAATAAATAAATAAATAAATAAATAAATAAATAAATAAATAAATAAATAAATAAACAAATTCTCTCTTTTGATTTTATTTATTTATTTATTAGATTTGTATGCCGCCCCTCTCCGAAGACTCGGGACAGCTAACAACAATATAAAAAGACAATGTAAACAAATCTAATATTAAATATAATCTAAAAAACCCCAATTTAAAGAACCACTCATACATACAAGCATACCATGTATAAATTCTATAAGCCTAGGGCGAAGGGAAATTTCAATTCCCCCATGCCTGACAACAGAGGTGGGTTTTAAGGAACTTGTGAAAGGCAAGGAGGGTGGGGATAACTCTGATATCTGGGGGGAGCTGGTTTCAGAGGGTCGGGGCCGCCACAGAGAAGGCTCTTCTCCTGGGTCCCGCCTAACGACATTGCTTAGTCGACGGGACCCGGAGAAGGCCAACTCTGTGGGACCTAACCGGTCGCTCGGATTCGTGCGGCAGAAGGCGGTCCCGGAGATATTCTGATCCGATGCCATGAAGGGCTTTATAGGTCATAACCAACACTTTGAATTGTGACCGGAAATTGATCGGCAACCATTGAAGACTGTATAATTGCACATCCTTTGATGTGAAGTTCACTTGTTTTGGTGAGGAAGTTCCTAAATAATCTCCAGCATCTCTCTTTAAAGGGAATAAGTAGCAGAAGATGGAGAAAAAAATATTCAGTTTATAAATTATAACTGCTAATAGAATTAACTTGGTAGCTAAAGAAATTGTCCTGGAATATGGCAGCTAACCTGCAATGATTTCACAACGAAGTGAAGGTTCAGGGTGCGAATTCTCTCTCACTGCCTTTCTAAAATGTCATTATGAAATATGATCTCCAAAGACAAAGATATCCACCTAAGAAATGTGTGTGTGGAGGAATTGAATATGATTCGAACAAGAGAAATTGAACATCTCTCAGGCGTGTTTTCCAATCCATATTGCATAGCATATGGATTTCAAGCAGTTAGAATAAAGGGATTAAAGGGAGGAAAGTATTAAGTTAGGAAAGATCTAGAAAGATCTAGATGGATTTGCGCTGTGCATAAAGCTAGGACTAACTTAAGAGCCAATGAAAACTCGAGAATGGGAGTAAGGCTAGAGAGCTGCAGAAACTGAAGTATATAATCTTGAATTGGTCTGTGTTTACTTCTTTCAGCACCAGTTTAGCATTTGGGTCCCCAATGACTTATGATGTTCCATATGGTTGACTTCTATTGCCAAACATTAGATCTCCCAAAGATGCTCATTAATACTCAGGAAAAATACATTGGCTGAAGCTATTAGCTAAGACTACTAGTTGGGTAAAACAGTAAGCTTGGAATAAAAAGTGAGAAAGAAAGAAAGAAAGAAAGAAAGAAAGAAAGAAAGAAAGAAAGAAAGCTAGAGATGAGAAAGGAGAAAGAGTTCAGAGAGAAAGAGATCAGAAAGAAAGAAAGAAAGAAAGAAAGCTAGAGATGAGAAAGGAGAAAGAGTTCAGAGAGAAAGAGATCAGAAAGAAAGAAAGAAAGAAAGAAAGCTAGAGATGAGAAAGGAGAAAGAGTTCAGAGAGAAAGAGATCAGAAAGAAAGAAAGAAAGAAAGAAAAGAATGCAGAGACCTCTTGAAAACGTATTTTCTGTTTCTTTTACAAAAGACATTGATTGTTGCTTCCACTACAATATGCTCTCCAACCATCATAATCTCAGGCATCTGGCCACAGCATTTAAACTGGCAACTTTTAAATGGCAGTTTAGCTAAAGAGAAGAGTTGCATTATTTCAAATTCTCAAGTTTCAAAGTTGTGTCTTAACCTTTCAGTTTGCTTCTTAATACCCATGTCAGCGCTCTTGCTGAGAGAGAGGCTTAGTGTCACCATTCTCAATCAGTGTCCCTTCATTCTCTTTCATTAAGAACCATGTTTTCCTGACAAAGGATAACAAATGGACACCCCTGGTCCCTAATGTGCTTTTTGAGTACAGAGCCTCTTCGTTCCTCTGCAAAGCAATTGCAATTATTTGTCATTTTAATATGACTTGGCAAGGAGACCCAAAAACACGAAGCTATTATTCATCGCAGTGTATACTTTTTTCCCATGCATTAATATCAGAATATCATTGTTATTACACTGATATTGCGTGGACTAAATATAATGTCATCAGATAAAGCAAAACTAAAAAGAAGAAGGAGAAATTAGAGAGGTTTGGGTGTTGGGGGGCATAAATTATGCTTAGCTGCTTTGATGCTACAAGGCAAAAAGCAATTGAAAGAATTGTGCCATTTCTGTTAAGGATGCTGCAATTTATTATCATTAGGTAGCTAGGCTACCTTTTACTTTTCTACTAAAAAAAGTGGCTCCCCCCCCCATCCTCCACAATTAACTGGGAACAGTAAAGCTTGTACAGTACAGCGGTAATTCCAGGCTTTTCCAAAACACCAGAAATATGATATTTCTGCCATCTATAAAAATATCACTTTTTAACACGGTTACATTTATATTCAAAATGCCTTTCCGTTTCATGTGTTTGGAAAACATGATATTCTCTAGTAGTGCTTTAGAGGTGTCCGATGTGAAAGCCAAAAGAATGAGACTAAGGTGTTCTCTTCTGTCAATCTGCCCCTCCTGATTGGTACTAGGAGGTACCATTGGCAAGAAACCAAAAGTCAAGAAGGAATGGCTTGTCCAAATCAAGGACAACAAGACAAAAACTAGAGCAATCTTCTGCTCTCTTAAAATGCCCAGCTCATAAACGTAGAAGGCTGTCATTCATTTCTCCCTGAACAGAAAAAAATACTGGTACTTGCCTTATGAATAACCCTCCTTAATACAGACTGAACTAGGAAAACAAAATTTGATTTAACTTTAAACCTTTGCATTCAGCCTCCAGAGCTTTCTAAAGATTGCTTCTAAAAGTGTCATTTTAATAGTTCCAAAGGGAAACATTAAAGTGATGCTTAAATCACATTAATTAAGGATATATTAAATAATATTTGGAAAGGTGTCCTGAATTTTTCACTGGTTTATACCAGTTTGTATCAGAACCAGTGCAAAGCTAATTTGTGCTAGCCTTATTCACTTTGGGAAGTGTGGTCATTGGTAGTGATGGGCGAACTCAACGGTGTTCAGGTTCGGCAAGTTCGGACGAACTTTACACAAAATTCGGCCGAACCTGAACCGAACCCGAACTTGAATCCGAACGGGGAATCCCTCCCACGAAGAGATTCCGGGGCCAGAGCTTTGATGTCACCGGCAGGTTGCTAAGAATGCCAAGGTGATCACTTCCTGGATTCCATGGAATCCAGGAAGTGATCACCTTGGCATCCTTAGCAACCTGCCAGTGACGTCAAAGCGCCGCCCCCGGAATCTCTTCGTGGAAGGGATTCCCCAGCTCCTTCAAAGGGAGGTCTTCACGTAAAAATAAACATTGTTATTTTTATGAAAAAGGACACCGCAGCGGCGCTGCAAGCAAAGGGCGGTCCTTTCACATAAAAATAAACGGACCCGAATTGTGCAGGTTCGGTTCGCCCATCACTAGTCATTGGCATGCCATGTCACTGGTAATGTGCAATCTTGACCAGAAAAAGATTCATATCTGTTCGTTATGTTCGAAATTGAATAGAAAGTGGAACTGAACAGAAAAGGAGACATTGGACAAATTGGAAGGATGTTGTCTCAGTGATTGAATAGTGGCACTACATAGTCTTTGGAGACCTTATATTTTTCCAAAGCACCAGAGGGCCAGACAAAAAATAATGAATTGAAGCTGACCAAGGAAAGATTTAATTTGGAAATAAGGAAGAACTTTCTGACAGTGAGAACAATCAACCAATGGAACAGCTTGCCTATGAATAGAATAGAATAGAATTTTTATTGGCCAAGTGTGATTGGACACACAAGGAATTTGTCTTGGTGCATATGCTCTCAACGTATATAAAATAAAATATACATTTGTCAAGAATCATGTGGTACAACACTTAATGATTGTCATGGGGGTCAAATAAGCAATGAAGAAGCAATATTAATAAAAATCTTAGGATATACGCAACAAGTTACAGTCATACAGTCAACATGGGAGGAAATGGGTAATAGGAATGATGAGAAAAACTAGTAGAATAGAAGTGCAGATTTAGTAGAAAGTCTGACAGTGTTGAGGGAATTAATGTTGTGAGAGTTCCAATACTTGAGACTTTCAAGGGAGATTGGGCTGCCTTTTGTCCTAAATTGTGTACGGACTTCTGCTTGAGTGGAGAGCTGGATTAGATGACCTACACAGTCCTCTCCAGCTCCAATTCAATTCAATTCAATTCAATTTATTAGATTTGTATGCCGCCCCTCTCCGAAGATTCGGGATGATGATCTAATCTACTAATCTAAATTTATTGGGTTGCATTTTATGGCCAACACAGTGACAGTATAATAGCTTGAAGCATTTGGAAGGTTTATGATTTAAAAAGATAACCCTAGCAGACAAAAAGGGAAACTAGTTGGAGGCTAAGGCACATGGCTGGAAACAGCACCATGAGAGAGGCGGCATACAAATCTAATAAATAATAATAATAATAATCTCGCCTTGAGCACAAAGTCAGCTGGGTGATCTTGGAACAGTTGCTCTTTCTCAGCATCAGGAAAGAAGCCATGGCAAAAAACAAACAAAAAACAACCTCCAATTCTTAAAAAAACCTTGTCAAGAAAACTTCAGGAGCAAGTCAAAGTAGTCCTGAAAAATCAAAAACTGACTTGAGGGCTAAAGAAATATTTTATTTAGTTCATTTCTATTCGGAACCCACTCTTGGAATTATTATTTTTTTTGAAACTAAAAGAAATGAAATTTTAATCCAGGTTTTTCTTAATCGGATTTGTTTATTGTGATAGAAGTACTGTCTGTTATGGTTCATTCTTTTTCAAAGTGTCATTGTCTTTTAGGTTTTTATCTGTATTAAAGAAATCCGAAGTTCCTTTATTCCTATAGTTTTTTTTCCCTTCACCCTTTTTGTTTGCACTTCCCAATTTTTGCTTTCTACCTATCCTTTTCTCTTACTTTTAAATTATTTTTCTTTGCTGTTTGGATTTTATATTTTTGTTTTGAAATTTAATAAAGTTTTTTTTAGGAATGAGGACTCTATAAAAGAACAAAACAGAGATAAAAATAATTTAATTTCATTTAGCTTGTTTTCAACAGTATGAGACTGAATTAAATGACCTCACCCAATTCCTAAGAAGTCAGTAAGGGGTGTGCATCTATATATATTGCCAATACAGTACATACTTGACTAAATAAATAAATAAAAATTGTTTCTAGTGTTTATTGAATTCATACAGACCACTAGGTGGCAGTAGATGATAGGCTTTTCCCTTTTGAGGCATTCATCCTACATAACTAGCCAGATCTTCCTCTATGGAATTCAAACTCTTTATCCAGAATTGAAATGCTGGAGCCCTACACTTTACATGTAGATATACAATGCATTACTTTCAGAGGTTGTTCAAGTGATGATATTCAGTGATATTGCAGGAATGGATGTATAGAATCTGTTAGAATATTGTAAACACCTTTCCTTAAGTTCTCATAGAGGAGAAAGAGAGCAAGATGGATGCTATTGTGTCATGTTATGTCCCATAATTCCACTACCCTTCTCAGTTGAGGGTGGAATGGAATTTAGTTTAATATAAAATAACAGTATTGTTATCATTTAAGATGACTTGGGCCATTCTTTTCAATCTTTTAAAAAGCAGAATTCATATGGAAAATTCTCTGGAAAAGCAAAACTATATTTTAATTTAATTCGGCAAGCAATTGTTTAAAAGCCAGATACTTTATTCTAACCCAGCCCTCAAAAAGATATTCTAGAAGGAATTCTACAGAAATCTAGTGGGATTTTATTTTCAATGAACGTAGGGGTGATCACCTCTATGTAATTAACAACAGCAGTTTTAATCAAAGCATGCATGTTTATGCATACTGTACTCAGGGCCATGGTTAATGCTACAAATTGATCAATTGACAGCTCACCTGTCTGGAACCCGCACCACATATTGGACATTAATACAATCGAGAGAGCAAAGAAATATTTCACAAGAAGATTCCTCCACTCCTCTGATCACCACAGAATACCTGATTCCACCATTGAAATTTTGGTCTTAGAAAACCTAGAGCTATGTCGCCTTCGATCTGATCTAAATGTAGCTCATAAACTCATCTACCACAATGTCCTACCAGTCAATGAATACTTCAGCTTCAAACGCAACAAGACAGACCCACAAAATAGATTCAAACTCAATGTAAAACGCTCGAAACTCAACAGCAAAAAATACAACTTCAGAAACAGAGTGATCAATGCCTGGAATGCGCTATCTGACTCTGTAGTTTCCCTAAATCTCAAAAACTTTAACCTTAGACTGTCTACAGTTGACCTCACTCCATTCCTGAGAGGTCTGTAAGGGCCTCTCAGCCCATAAGCGCACCATCGTGCCTACTGTCCCCCTTTTATTGTCCAAATTTACCTATAGCCACTTTGCTTTGGTTTATGTTTATACCATATCTATTATCTTGTACATGTTGTGACAAACAAACAAACAAATAAAAATTAAGTCTACAGCATGGTGTCTTGTTTCAACAGAAGCACACAATGAGCTTTGCAACTTCCAGACTGGTACTTAGATGCAGTTGTGAATATTTTCATTTTTTCATTTCCTGATTTGCACAAGTTGTACTGTACTTTCACTGTGAAATGACAAGAAAAGTAGAAAAAAATCAGAACATGTTGGTCCCCAAGAACTTTTGCTAGAAAGATTTTTTCTAGTTCTTTTTCTTTTGTTGATTCCTTTGTTATGTCATGATCTGCACTTAATATATTTTTTTATTTTGGCAGAAGGAAGCAAACTAAAAACTAAACTAAAATACCTATGGCAAGGGTTGGCAAACTTAAACACTCAAAGAGCCATTTGGATTCATTTAGCACAGGGGTAAAAAATACTGGTGGCCACAAAATATGGGTGGGTGTGGCCAACTTGACATCACACACTTGCACCCAGTCACATGACCCCCTAGCCACACCTACTCAAATGGTCCTTAGGCTAGAGAACTGAGAACCACAAAACCCTTTTCTCTTTCTCTCTTTTTCCTTCTCTATATCTATGTCTCTCTCCCTCCCTATCTATCTCCCCCCTCTTTCTTTCTTTCTTTCTTTCTTTCTTTCTTTCTTTCTTTCTTTCTTTCTTTCTCGCCTTGGCCCTCTCCCCCTTTCCCTCTCTATCTCCCTCCTTTCTCTGTATCTTTCTTCCCTCTCCCATTCTTTGTATCTCTGTGTCTCTATGTCTCTCTACCTCCTCTCTTTGTATATATGTCTATCTTTCCCCCTGTCTCTGTCTGTATCTCTTCCCCCCTCTCTGTATTTCTCTCCCCTCTCTCCCTATCTTCCCCTTCCCCTCCTCTCTGTATCTCTCTTTCACTCTCTCCATCTCTATATTTCCCCATCTCTCTGTATCTCTGTGCTAAAGTTTTATGTCTTAGTTAAACTATAGATACATTGAATAAAACCTGATATCATACATAATAATGATATTATTTATTGATAAAATTAAACTCCTTACAATTTACCTTACAATACCCATAAAATTAAATCATGACAATGACTGACAAACATTAATGTGAACAATGGCCTTGTATCTCCTTGGAAAGTTTGGGTAAGTCAGGTTTGTATGTTGTTGTTTTTAATTTTAGACATGATTCCAGGTTCTCATCAATAAGACGACACCTCAATTTACCCTTGATAAGGTTCGCGGTTGAAAATGATTGTTTGCATAATGTAGACCCGAATAAGGAAAGAACAGCAAACCCTCTTTTTTTCAGTTGATTATATGAGTCAGGAATACTATTCCAGGTGTTAAAAATCAACGTATCTTCCTTCTCCAGGTCTTTCAAAGCAGACCATTTGTGCTATGAACTAAGTTCACATTTGTTTTTCTCCAATATTTCTATATCAGCACAAATTCCACATTCAAGTTTCAAGCTCCACAATTCTTTGGTTTTTAAAAAAATCTAGCAATTGCATTTCAAAGTCGCCAATATTAATATTAAAGGGAAATAAATTTAATTCTGTTAATTATCGTCTCCGCAGCCTTCAGGAGATTCTAGCTGGCTGCAGGATGGGGCAGAGTCAGGCTGCTGCCTACATGGGGGGGATGCTATGGGGTTAGCGAACCAGCGGCCGTGTAAGCACCATGCAAAATTCTGGTGAAAATTGCCAGTTTTTTGCTTCCCTGCAAAAATCAACTCTGGTGATTTTCACTGAAATGCACTTGTGCAGCAGCTCAATCTCACCACGATACCTAGAGCAGGAGAGCTCCAGACAGCAGCACCAGTGGCTGTGGCGACGCTGAGCTCCTGCTGCCCAGCCTGTTCCCAATGCCACAGAAGAGTGTGAAGGAGCAAGCAAGCTCTCCTCTTGCCATCCAAGTAGCAGCAGCCATTTTTCACCCATTTTCAGCTTTTTTTGGCTTCTGACTATGCGCGGAAGTAAAAAAATGCCCAAAATTGGTGAAATCTCATGCACACATTCCTCGCGTGAGATTCAGCTTCTGCGCAATCGCAGAATTATTATTATTATTATTATTATTATTATTATTATTATTATTATTAATTTCCGGTCACAATTCAAAGTGTTGGTTATATGACCTTTAAAGTCCTTCATGGCATCGGACCAGAATATCTCCGAGACCGCCTTCTGCCGCACGAATCCCGGTGACCGATTAGGTCCCACAGAGTGGGCCTTCTCCGGGTCCCGTCAACTAATCAATGTTGGTTGGCGGGCCCCAGGGGAAGAACCTTCTCTGTGGCGGCCCGGACTCTCTGGAACCAACTCCCCTCAGAGATTAGAACTGCCCCTACACTCCTCGCCTTTCGCAAACTCCTTAAAACCCACCTTTGTCGTCAGGCATGGGGGAACTGAGATATCTCCCCGGGCCTATACAATTTATGTATGGTATGCTTGTGTGTATGTCTGTTTAATAATGGGGTTTTTAAATATTTTATATTGTAAATTATTAGATTTGTTATAAAGATTAGATTTGTTATAATTATTAGATTTGTTATATTGTGTTGTGAGCTGCCCCGAGTCTACGGAAAGGGGCGGCATACAAATAAATAAATAAATAAATAAATAAATAAATAAATAAATAAATAAATAAATAAATAAATAAATAAATAAATAAATAAATAAATAAATAAATAAATATTATTTATTAGATTTGTATGCCGCCCCTCTCTGTAGACTCGGGGCAGCTCACAACAATAACAAAGACAATGTAAGAACAAATCTAATAATTTAAAAAACACTAAAACCCCCATTATTAAAAGCAAGCATACACACAAACATACCATGTATAAACTGTATAGGCCCAGGGGAGATGTCTCAGTTCCCCTATGCCTGACGGCAGAGATGGGTCTTAAGAACTTTACGAAAGGCAAGGAGGGTGGGGGCAGTTCTGATCTCCAGGGGGAGCTGGTTCCAGAGAGTCGGGGCCATCACAGAAAAGGCTCTTCCCCTAGGTCCCGCCAAACGACATTGTTTAGTGGATGGGACCCAGAGAAGGCCAACTCTGTGGGACCTAACCGGTCACTGGGATTCATGACGCAGAAGACAGTCCCGAAGATATTCTGGCCCGATGCCATGAAGGGCTTTATAGGTCAAGACCAACACTTTGAATTGTGAGCGGAAATTGATCGGCAACCAATGCAGACTGCGGAGTGTTGGTGTAACGGGCATACTTTGGGAAGCCCATGATTGCTCTCGCAGCTGCATTCTGCACGATCTGAAGTTTCCGAACACTTGTATTGTATTGAAAAGAATTGTATTCAATTGTACTCAAAATGGAGCTCAAGATGCATTTTCACTGGCAAAGCATTCAGCGCTCCGCCCCGACATGAGTAATGTTGAGCAGGCCATGCCCACTCCAGCCTCCCTAGATCAAACACAACCCTGATGTGACCCTCAATGAAATCGAGTGTGATACCCCTGCAATAGTGGAAATAAATGGATCAGCAAAATGAACAATAGTTGTGCCAGTATTGCTTTCTGCCATCTTAAGAGTAGCTGGCATATACTCTATCTTGACAGAAGAGAAAGGCATTTAATAATTTCCTTTCTCATCTCAAGATTATCCTTACTGAAGACCTATTAGTGACCGGTTGTTTAACCTGGCTGAGAAAACCTATTGATAGCAAAAAAAAAAAAAGCTGATAATTATGACTATCACATTATCTGCACGCTATGTGTGTTTATATTTCCACACTTACATTAACAGGAAAAATGGAAACTGTGAAAAAATATGCTTAGCGGATGGTTTCTCGGTCATCTTGTGCTTCTGACATTTAACCATGGATATATTTCATGAAGGACAGAAAAATGTTTTGGTTTTACATTAATCTATGAAGGCTAACTGATCCTAGCTGGGGTTTTTTTCTTGTATCACTGGTTGAAATCTGTTCTTTCTGAGAACTAAAGCTATATCAAAAATATTTTCTTAGAAATGGAAACTATGTGGAAAACTGTAGTTCAAGAGCAAGTTCTCTAATCAAAGAGCAAATTCTCTAGTCAAGGATTATGCCAAATCTATCTATCTATCTATCTATCTATCTATCTATCTATCTATCTATCTATCTATCTATCTACCTACCTACCTACCTAACCACCTAATCTAATCTATCTATCTATCTATCTATCTATCTATCTATCTATCTATCTATCTATCTATCTACCTACCTTATCTATCTATCTATCTATCTATCTATCTATCTATCTATCTATCTATCTATCTATCTACCTACCTACCTAATCTATCTATCTATCTATCTATCTATCTATCTATCTATCTACCTACCTAATCTATCTACCTACCTACCCACCTTATCTATCTATCTATCTATCTATCTATCTATCTATCTATCTATCTATCTATCTATCTATCTACCTACCTACCTACCTAATCTATCTATCTCTCTCTCTCTATCTAATCTATCTATCTATCTATCTATCTATCTACCTACCTAATCTATCTACCTACCTACCTACCTACCTACCTACCTACTGATCTAATCTATCTATCTATCTACCTACCTAATCTATCTATCTATCTACCTACCTACTTACCTACCTACCTACCTATCTAATCTATCTATCTATCTATCTATCCATCCATCCATCATCTATCTATTTTATTTTGTGCTTAATACTTTATTTATTTATTTAGTTATCAATTAATTAATTGGCTTTGTATGCCACCCCTCTCCGATGTACCTTTATCTTTTTATCTCTATTTTATTGCCAGAGTTATTTTTAGTGAAGTAGCAGGATACAGATATAGAAAATAAGTCTCTTGATATATTGATGCCTACCTATACAGCGTATAGTTTTGATAAAAAATATATAAATATGCCAAATAAATAAAGCTAAGCTATAACTATATGAAATAGAGCACTGTTTACGTTTACATATTCACTCACATTTCTTAAGTATTTTCCTAAAAGAAGCATAGTTCACAAGTCATGCCCATTCCCAGCCATTTCCTTCTCAAGAAGTTCCCCAAGATTTTCTACTCAAAATTTGGTAGAGAGTCATCAATTTAACAGAATAACAGAGTTGGATAGAATGTTGGTGAGCTAGTTCAGGGCTGTCAAACCTGTGATATGTCATGAACATGCACAAACTGATATTGAGGCACTTGCTATGTGCAGGTCACTGAAATGGTTAGCCAAGAACAAAACAGCCTTTCAACTAGAAAAATACCCGACAATGGGTCTGACCCAATACCATAGAACAGCACTCACTAGAGCAAGATTTGAGCAGTTAGATTCTATGGTCAAATATGGCCGATTCCACCAAGTACCATATTTTGAGAGAACATGCATTTGCGGTGCACCAGAAATAGAAGACATTGCACATGTGCTACTCAATTGTAAACTATACTCCTCAGTAAGACCTCAGTATTTACAGCCCCTACTTGACAAAATCATACACTGTAATAAACAATTATCATATTTTCTTCAGGGTACAAATATATATGTAGTTTCTAGAACCACTAAGTTTATAGACAGGGCTGTTCAGATGAGAATACGTTTTATAGAACATATTGGAGTGGCATGCAAAGGAGATGAACTCACTTAAGAATATTTTATATCAGTATCTTAGATTTGTTTAATATAATCCTTTGCACGAGTTATATTCTCATGCTTTACTACTCAATTTTAGCATATTATACTGCATTTTATTTATTCAAATTCCCTCTATTTTAGCCAATTTTATTGTATTTTAACCAGTCACAGTTTTATGATGACCGATGCGGTCCTTTTCCTCGCTTTGATATGGTCGATTGACTAATCAAATAAAGTTGATATTGATTAATGTCATGAACTGGCTATGCCCACGCATGGTTTAGGGAAGAGAAAAAAGTTGTGATATGTCACAGGATGTCGCAGTAATGATGTGAGTTTGACACATCAAACTAGTCCAAAAACTCTATCATTTCAGGCAAATGGTTGTCCATTCTTAAAATCTGTAGTTGTGGGGAACACCCACAAGTTCTAGAGGCAAGTCATTGCACTGATTAATTGTTCTAACCATTAGTTCTAGGTTGGTTCTTTCCTTGAATTTCTGTCCATTGTTCTTTCCAACCATTTAGGACAGGATGATGTATGTTCCGCAGTACTGAAAAGCCATTCAAAACAAAACCCCTCTTTCTTTTTTCAATAGTATTGATGCACCATTCTCATACATTGCGCACAACCATAGGAAGGAGGGGCAAAGTAAGATGCATGCATAAAGACTCACCCACATAAATCTCCATTAACACACACATGCAGAGACACAATCTCTCTCACACACACACATGCACAATACTTTCTCTTTCTCACTTTAACTACATTCGCTGCCTTATGATAGATTGGGTTGAATCTGGCACAAAGTTAAGGAATGATGTGCAGCACATGAAGGAAAAATCTTTTTTAGCCATTCCTTCCTTAAATGAATCATAAAAACAGTGAAGGGCCTGGTTTCAATCCTCAGCAGTATATTTTGTTTGTCCTTGAAAAAGAATATATTGAATCCACCTTTCAAAATGATTTATTATGTGTTATTGTTACAGTGTTCAATATTGTTCAATATGAACTACTGTACTGATTACCACTCTCCACTCTACTTTAGCCCTATCATATGTTTTTATTTATCTCCTGAGGTGAAAACATTTTAATTGGTTTAGTGAATCTTGAACTCTCTTTTATCAATGACAGGTTTCATCAAAATGAAACTAAGCAAAAGCCATTTGTGTATTGTTTTTGTTCCTGTTTTCCCAAGCAATGGGAAAATCCTCTTTTGGGTCAGGGTGTCTGGGTAAAAGGAGCTTAATTAGAGGCTGACAAATCTCATTTTTGAAGCTTTTTCAAGGCTTTAAGTGCAGTGCAGAGATTTTACAGAACATTAGAAGAAGTTTCATAATAGTTGAAGCCATTAATCAATGTGATCTATTGCCTGAAGGAAAGATCTTTAGACAGAACCTAGGCAAGGGGTACTCCATTTTAGGTTATCTTCACTGAACAGGCACTTAGAAGAAAGGGCCTACATGATTTCTTCCAACATACCATTTTACAGAGTTTTATCCAATAAAAGTTTTATCTATGAGGCTCAGAACTGAACTGTGGACTCTTTGGTGCTCTCTGAACTTGATTGTTTTCTTATAGATGTTTCATTAGCCAAATAGGTAATGAAACTTCCACCAACAGAGGTAGGACAAGCTACTGTATATAAACAAGGAACAAACTCCATCATTGTGGCTAATTAATCAGGTAAGAAAACAAAACCAAACTCAGAGAGGATTCCAGACAGTTTTGTGTTAAAGATGCCTAGAAAGTTTGCATGCAATGTTAAGAGTTAGGATACTAGAAAAACTAGGCATTTGGAATATATTTCAAAAATATTATGTAAGATCCATTGACTTCTCCATTTTTAAACGTGATTTTGAATGCTAGTTCATTCAATGCTATAAGTGGAAGGAAAATCCTGGATAGCAATGACAAAGCATGCAAACTTTATTTTGCAAGCAATGTATATGCATACATATATATATATATAACTATATTCAAAGCAGCACGAAGCTAACAACTTCAGCCTGATGATGGTGAATGTGATTTCACCAAAACGTCACATAGACACTCAAAATATTACACGGAGTAAAACCCAAACTCAGAACAATCTACATACATATACCCGTTAAAATCTACGAAAACAAATACATACTTGCATACATGCATGCATGCATATATATATATATATATATATATATATATATATATATATATATATATATATACACATACATAATATTTTTTTCACTGCTTACTATTATTTTGTATATCCTTTATAATATCTAACTGGTTGTAATCCACCCAAATCATTATTCTTAGGTGAATTAAGTATTAACAAATTGATGACAGACCTAGATAAGATCCATTGCATAGTCTAATCTAAATGCACTTTGTTATTTTATTTTTGATGCATTTAAATATATATATACTATATATAAAACCTTATTTTGGTTGTTAAAGATCAAAAGATTTTGGAAGAACCCAGAAATCATAGAAGTTAACAACTTATTTATAAATAACAATTTATATTTATATTATAATTAATTAAATTATAACAATTTATTTAATTTAAATTTTAAGTCTGTACCTCTTACTTCAAAGATAAAATAGCAATTTCTGTTTTTGCACAACATGACCAAAACTATTCCAACAAACTTAAGATTTACATGTTAAGGAGAAAGGTTCTTTGAGCCATATCATTATTTCAATTTTATATACAGCAAAGCAAGAATTACCAAGAACTAAAATGTCTTATGTACCACTTGGGGTGTTTTGTACTTTTGATATCTGCTGAACTGAATGAAGTTATTGTACAATGTTGAATTATCTCATCTACTATTATGCTAGATTTTACTTTATTTGTGTTTATTGGCAATAATAAATCTTTATCCTTCATTATTTCCTAGTTTACAGGATCAGAATGACAAATAGTGTTGTAGTTGATGGAAGTAAGTTAGAAATTGATAGAGCTTTTTGGCAATGATTTAGATGGTTTTGCCCTATGCTCACTTTATATTTTTAATCCCAGACAAGCCTGCAATATTTTATAACTAACATTTGCATCTGAATAAAATTATACCTAGAAATATGATCTGGCAAGGGAAAAAGTTAGTGAAACAATAAAATTAGAAATTTAAATGTAGGGTTGAAAAAGTGTCACAATCTCATTTCTCCCCCTAAAACATTCTGTTTCTCTACACATAACCTTGAAGAGGAGACAGAGACTGGCAATTATTTGAAACAGACACAAGATAGGAATCAGCCATGGAAACAGCATATTTGAGGGTAGTATGGTCTTTCACCAATTTAAGGATGAGTGGAAAATACAATGACTCAATATCCATAACCTTGCAATGTCACAGTAAGAAGATCTAATGACATTGGGGTCATATTGAAGAATGCTATTAGCAGTTCAAATTATGATTACTGTAAGTGTACATATCACAATACTTGTTTCCACATAATTTGCTATGGCTATCAAATTTCTCTGGCAGAAATTCACATAGGCTACCACAAAGTAACGCAAAGAAACACAAAAATAACCCTTCATTGTTATTCTTTATTCTTCTAGTATTACATCTCAGATCCCTAAGTCAAACACACCACATTGGGATCTTCATAATATGTGAACTTTATCTATTTGTTCATTAACACATATTGTCTCTTCTAACTAGCAAAAGCTTCCAGAATCTTATAATTTTTCTCCATTTCTATTGTAGTAGTAGACAGAGTACCTAGAACTTTCTAATATAGAACATATAACCTATTCCACAGGTGTGATTTTTCCCCCCTTTTGATCATTATTAATTTGTTTTGTGGTTCATCTTCTATGGACATTGTCAGTGTGAACCATGGCATGAAGCACATGGGGACTCCAATAAAATGTTATGGTGTTTCTACCTATCAGATAACCATTTCTCTAGGCATGCTTTCTCCATCTTCTCATCAAACTCAACTATTTTATTTATTTATTTAGTCAAGCATAGATATAATTACAGGCAAAGTAAAAACATTAATATGAATATATATGAAGTACAAGCATAGTTTTGAGTACATAATATTTTATGAGTAAGTGGGGACAATAGGAAAGGGATGGTAGGCGCGCTTATGCACTCCCCTTAGAGGCCTCTTAGGAATGGGGTGAGGTCAACAGTGGACAGTTTAAGCCTAAAGTTTTGGGGGTTTAGGGAAGAAATTACAGTGTCAGGTAATTTATTCCAGGCATTGATCACTGTGTTGCTGAAGTCAATTTTTTTTGCATTCACATTTGGAACAGTTTACATTACATGTGAGCTCATGTGAAGCTGAAGTTGAAGTAGTCATTGACAGGTAGGACATTGTAGCAGATGGTTTTGTGTGCTACACTTAGGTCAGACCAAACACGGCGAAGTTCTAAATTTTCTAGACCCAAAATTCCAAGTCTGGTGGTATAAGGTATTCCGTTGTATTAATGTCTGATGTGCAGTGTGAGTTCCAGACAATTGAGCTTTATTCAAGAATTGGTCTAGCAAATGTTTTATATACTCTGGTTAAAAGTACAATATTACTAACACCCAACACACTGCAAATGTTGGGTTTTTCCTTCTTCCTTTTTTTATTTCCTTCCATTTAGGCTTGTTACATACTGGTGTTTCTCTCAGGTTTCTGAGTGGCATCTTTTTAACACTTAGTTTCTGTTATTAAAAGAAGTCAATTTATGCTGGAAGAGGTAAGATAGGATAGGATGGGATAGGATGGGATGGAATAGGGTAGAGTAGAGTAGAATAGAATAGAGTAGAATAGAATAGAATAGAATAGAATAACAGAGTTGGAAAGGTCTTCTAGCCCAACCCCCTGTTTAAACAGGAAACCCTATACCACTTCAGACAAATGGTTATCCAACATCTTCTTAAAAACTTCCAGTATTGGAGCATTCACAACTTCTGGAGGCATGCTGTTCTGCTGATTAATTGATAAATGCTGTTCAACTGATCAATTGTTCTGTCAGGAAATTTCCCTTTAATTCTAAGTTGCTTCTCTCTTTGTTTATTTTTCACCCATTGCCTTTTTGTTCTAGCCTCAGGTGCTTTGGAGAATAGCTTGACTTCCTTTTCTTTGTGGCAATGCCTGAGATATCGGAATATTGCTATCATGTGACACCACCACCCCCTAGTCTCGTGATGGCAAACCCATGGCAAGCATGCCACAGGTAGCATGCAGAACTCTCTCTGCAGGCATGGAAGCCATCGCCCATCTCAGCTTCACCGAGCATGCTTGCACCAGCCAGCTTATTTTGGGGACTCTGAGGCTTTTTTGTCTTCCCAGCACTGTTTTGGGAGCCTTTTTTCTCCCCCCAGCACTGTTTTGGGATGCAAGGCCAAAATGGGGCCAAGGGTGGCTGCCCCCATGGGGTGGGGAAAGCAGTAGGGGTAGTAGGTTTAAGCACTATTTATTGAATACTTAATTGTTTTCTATTATCCTTCCTTCTCTAGTGCATTAGTATGATCATTTTAAAATATGAAATAATTAAATAGTATGTTTTTACCCATAAAAGCCTTAATCATTTTAATCATTATCTAGAACTGAATTTTTATAACAATTAAAGAAAATTGAGCTACTTGCCTAATCTGTTATCATACTAATCCTTGTGGGTTCAGTACAAAATCTTAAAATGTTACTATGCTCCTCAACAAATAATGCTGTCTACCATTTGTCCTTTTTGTGGCAATTCAAATAATGTGACTTAATCAACTGAAAAATAATTCAAGCACCTATTTGAAAACTTATCTTGGCCAGTAAGCCACTCCCACCCAGTCACATGACCTTTAAATCATCCCCAGTCACATGACTGTCAAATCACTCCCACCTGGTCACATGGCCAGCAAGCCACTCCTATTCTGTACAATGACCATCAAGCCAAACCCATAAAATAAGCCACCCCCACAGCGTGGCAGTAAAAATTTTGGCAGCCCATCACTGGACTGATTGTGCATATGGGGAGTGTGTATGGGAGACCTTGTGTATGCATGGGGTGAGGGGATATCGGAGGGGTCATGCATGCATGTTCAGAGGGGTGGGACATGCAGGAGGGGCATTTCATTATGGATGCAGGCATGTATCTATGCATGACAGTGCAGATGCTTTTGGCACCCGAGGGGAAAAAAAGGTTAGTCATCCTTCTTTTCATTAAACTAGACATACCCAGTTCCTTCAGCCGTTCTTCATATGGTTTAGCCTTCAGTACCCTAGTCATCTTAGTTGCTTTTCTCTGTACTCTTTCTAGAGTCTCAATATCCTTTTCCAGGATAATAAGACTTACACAGACAGGCTTATAGGAAAGTTCTATTAACCGTATTAATTTAATAATTAATAATTTATTAGATTTGTATGCCGCCCCTCTCTTGAGACTCGGGGCGGCTCACAACAATAATAATAACAATATGACAATGAAACAAATCTAATATTTTTTTAAAAAAACCACATCTAAAACCCCATCATTTAAAAATCATACAACACAAGCATACCATACATAAAACTATATAAGCCTGAGGGAGATGTCTCAATTCCCCCATGCCTGGAGATACAGCTGAGTCTTAAGTAATTTGAGAAAGACAAGGAGGGTGGGGGCAGTTCTGATCTCTGGGGGGAGTTGATTCCAGAAGGCCAGGGCCGCCACAGAGAAGGCTCTTCCCCTGGGGCCTACCAGACAACATTGTTTAGTCAACAGGACCTGTTGTGGTTCAGCCTGGGACCCCTCCGGGAATGGCTGATTTGCTGTCGGCTTCCAGCTCAGAGGGAGAGGCTGAGGACCAGGAGGTGCAGACTGACGAGGAAGCGGAATCCCAGGCTGAAGAAGAAGGACAGCCAGAGTTCCACCAGGGGGAGCTCTCCCCAGCAAGCAGCCTGGATTCCCTGGGGGAAGATGCTCATGACATCATAGATATGCGACAAAGGAGAGCTAATCAGAGACGAACTCAATTGGCTAGGTATTTCCAGCATTAGAGGTCACAGCTGGGTTTGGGTGTGGTGCTTGGGAAAGGATAAAAGGCGGCCCCACCCTTCCTGGCTTGTGGAGTTTTATCTTGGAGATTCGTGAGACCTGTCTGTGAACTTTGGTGGCTACAATCCTGGTTTGTGCCTTGGACTATTGAAACCTTGGGGGGGGGGGGGTGCCAGCAAGAAGCTTGTGAAATTGACTGGACATCAGGACCCTGTTGTAACGTATTGTAACCTGTCTGCTGTGAAGACAGGTTTTCCTTTGTGCTTATTTTTTCCTGCTATAAAATACTTTTGGATTTTACCAGAGTGTCTGGCTGTTTTTTCAGTGGGTGTGGAGGTCTGGGAAAACCCAGACAGAACAGGACCCGGAGAAGGCCAACTCTGTGGGACCTTATCGGCCACTGGGATTCGTGCGGCAGAAGATGGTTCCGGAGGTATTCTGGTCCAATGCCATGTAGGGTATTTTTTGGTGTATAAGACACACTTTTTTTCCTCCTTAAAAAAAGGAAAATTGTTTCTCTCTGCCAAGAATGTACAGTATTCCAAATCCTGTCTTTGTAGGGGGTCCCCCCCCCATTGTTTTACTTGCTCCAGATGTTGCTCCACCTAACCAGGTGCTAACAATGTTCCCAGCTTTTACCGGCTTGCAAGCTCTTTCATTGTTACTCTCTGCCAAGAATGTATTCCAAACCCTGTCTTTGTAGGGTTTTCTTTCCCATTGCTTTACTTGCTCCAAATGTTTCTTTCCAGCCCTAATCAGGTGCTATTAATGTACCCAAGCTCTTTCTTTGTTACTCTCTGAGAAGAATTATTTCCAAGCCCTAGGTCTTTCAGGGTTTTTTTTTCATTGCTCTAACTTGCTCCGAGTAAGTTTCTTTCCAGCCCTAACCAGGTGTTAACAATGTTCCCAGCTCTTATCCACTTGCAAGCTCTTTCACTGTTACTCTCTGCAATGAAGAACGTTTTCCAAGCCCTAGGTTTTTGCAGGGGTTTTTTCCATTGGTCTACTTGCATTTTCCAGGTGCTAATGATGTCCCCAGCTCTTACTGGCTTCATTGTTACTCTCTCCAAATAAAGTTTTTTTTAAGACCTAACCAGAAGATAAAATAATGTACTGAACTGACCAGACTAAGGATGCTAGCGAGATGAATATCTGGTAAGCAGATTCTTTTCCCTATTTTCCTCCCCAAAAACTAAAGTGTGTCTTATACTGTATTCAGGTACGTGTTATATTCTGAAAAATACAATAAATGTTTCAAAAGGTATGATAATACTGTATGAAGATTTTCTCTCTCTCATTTAATTCTGGTGAAGAAGAGAGATGAAAAGTCAGTTGGCTGCTCTATATTGTGAACTCAGTGTTGGATAACACTATGCCAATGTGCTCTTTAAGTCAAAATAACAATGAAAGTACTGATATACTTCATAGGCTTTGTGATTTGTACTATTGAACAGAAAGCATTTTGGCTCCAGCTACTTTTTTTTTCACCCACTGGAATATCTGAATGTCAGGTTCTTTGTCATTAACTCTCTATGGAACAGCCAAGTTATCTCAAAATAGGTTGTGCCACGATATCACTGTAGCATCCTTTCACTCTCTTTCTTTTGTGTCGTCATAATAACAGATTTGCAATGCAGTAGTCACAGCTTTTTTCCCCTTTTTTGCCAAATCCCTTAGTTCCCAGTTGTTGATAATCTTTGATGGCAGAAAAAGATATTGGAATGAAATTTATTCCAACCTAAAAACAATATCTTTTGGAAGTGGGACTGGTACAATTGTATCTTTTATTAGATCAACAAGGCCTTGAAAGCTCAGCAAGCATTTGAATCAAAGTTTCATAAAGTTAAAATGTGTAATATTGGGGGATTTTAGCCTACCTCCCTACTGATTCACAAGATAAAGTTTGGCGTGCCTCAGAAATATCTTTTGAGTTAAAAGTCAGCATTGTTTGTTCACAAGTTACATGCATCCATGTTCAGGTAACTCAAATTTGAGGCTTAAAAAAACCTTACCAATTCTATAATTCATTTTCTTTATATTCCAATACAGCCTCTGATATTTGATTATGGTAGAAACTGTTGCATTGTCCACTAAAGTATGATGTCATTGACAAAAGACACTGATCTCCACAATGGTTTGTTATTCAGTATGTTACATTAGATGGTTGATACTTGTACAAAAGCATTAATCACACTACTTAATATTGTCTGTATTTTGATATCCATTATTACCATGTCTCTGTCTATTTAAAAAATTCATTTCTACCTTTTGTTAAGAGACCTTTAAGCAGGGAATGGCTGGAACCCCATATAAGAAGTGGGAGGTGTCATGAAAGGACTGGCAAAAATGTATTTATTTTATTTTTTATTTTATTTATTTGTTTGTTTTGTCACGTACAATACATATTGGTGGTATACAAAGATATAATATTTATATACATGATACTAGTAAAAGAGAAACATTAGGACAGGGGACGGAAGGCACTCTGGTGCACTTATACACGCCCCTTACTGACCTCTTAGGAATCGGAAGAGGTCAGCAGTGGATAATCCAGGGGAAAGTTTTTGGGGACTAGATGATGATACTACAGAGTCTGGTAGTGAGTTCCATGCATCAACTACTCGGTTATTAAAGTCGTATTTCCGGCAGTCGAGTTTAGAGCGGTATACTTTAAGTTTGTATCTGTTGTGTGCTCATGTGTTGTTGTGGTTGAAGCTGAAGTAGTTGTTGACAGGAAGAACGTTGTAGCAGATGATTTTACAGTCTATGCTTAGGTCCTGTTTAAGATGACGTAGTTCTAAGCTTTCTAAACCTAAGATTGTAAGTCTAGTTACATAGGGTATTCTGTAGTACAGTGTTCCCTCGATTTTTGCGGGTTCGAACTTCGCGAATAGCTAATACCATGGTTTTTCAAAAAATATTAATTAAAAAATACTTCACGGTTTTTTTCTATACCACGGTTTTTCCCGCCTGATGACATCATACATCATCGCCAAACTAATATTTTTTGCAAATAAATAACCAAAAAAAAAATTATTGTTAATAAACCATTATGTTTATAAATATCAGGATTACTAAGTGTCTTATTCAATGGTGAATACCAGTAATAATGGTGAGTAAATTGTTAAGGAATGGGAAGTGGTAATTTAGGGGATTAAAGTGTTAAGGGATGGCTTGTGATACTGTCCATTGCCAAAAATGGTGTATTTAATTCCGCATCTCTACTTCGCGGAAATTCGACTTTCACGGGTGGTCTCGGAACGCATCCCCTGCAAAAATCGAGGGAATACTGTATTAGTATTATTTCTGGTGATGGAGTTTTGATGAATTGTTGTTTGGTGGGCTCATTTTGGTGGGCTCAGTTTGTATACAGGAACTGTGGATGGTGAGAGACGGTGCATATGCAGGGGTGAACTACTGCCTGGACAGGGTGGTGGAATGCAGTGTGGTAGTGAAAATGGAGCTCCACCCCAGAGCACCCAATTTGCACTAAAAGACGTTGAAAGAAAGTGCAGGGCCTTCTGGATAAGCCACACCCACAGTGTGGTAGTAAAAATTTCGGTAGCCCTTCACTGTGCATATGTGGGAAGTGTTAGAACAACTTGCCAGTACAACTTGCAACCTTCCCTGGTAGTTTTCTATTGATTTTGTTTGCGGGAAAACAGCAGGAAGATAACAAATGTTGATCATGTGACTGTGAGATGCTGCAACCACCATAAAAACAAGCTAATTACCAAAGGCCCAATCATGATTATGCCACCATGGGAACACTGAGACAGCCAGAAGTTCCAGGACAGTTGTAGGATCAAGTGGTCAATAAGCACGGACTGACTGTGTTTGTGCTGAATATTTTATGATGCAATGTAGAAATGGCTATGTTTAGGGAAAGTACCATGAAGCCATACATACCTACTTTATCAACTTTTCACCAATGTAAAATAAAGTACACGGTTCAGTTGATCAAATAGAGCCAATTAGGGTCAGACCTGATTTGTATTGGGTGAATGATAGATAACCGAAGACTGTAGACTAGACTGAAATTTTAAAAAGCACGCACACACTCCCATCGATTTCCTTGAAGAAGGCAATACAAACTGTTCTCAGACTATCTCTAAGGATTTATCCATATAGTCAGCAGGACCTGGGAGGGAGGTTTTACCCAAATGCAATAGATCAGCCAGTTATTTGCCTTTAATTGCACTCTTTTAATAGCATTGCGGGAAATATTCTTGATGGGAAACTAGTTTTGGGCTCTAATCTAGATCAGGAGTATATTATATTCTAGATGTGGAGGTGGGGGTGCTTGCTATAAAAAAAATAAAATGTGTTCGTAACGTAATGTGATGTGCATCCCCAGCCAACTGTGGCTCATTGAATAACTAAATAACTAAATAACTCATTGCTGGGAAAATAAAACTGATTATTGTGTTCAATACATTTAGACAGTATCATTGCAAAAAAACCCACCACTGAAATATTTCGTTGTATATGTACCAATTCAGCTCCTTTGTCAATATAAAACTAACACCTGTCACTCATATTTAAAACCTTATGCATAATTACATTGTATTTTAGTAGGATTTTGTACTGAATTTAACAAAGGCAGCAACTTTTGTTATTGTTGTTTGTATGTTAAGAACTGGAGTGCCCTCTACTGGACAGATATAGAATGATTTGTTCATAAAATGAACTGAATTTCATTTTCAAGTTTTAGGAGAAATTTGAAGAACTTTACTTACTGTGTTAGTAGGATACTATCTGAGGCAATGTTCTAATGCAAATGGATTTTGTTTTTTTGTTTTTTTAAAGTATACTTTTCCATACATTTTTAAAAGAACAAACAATTTAATGTACCTTGTAAATATTTTTATAATGCAGCGTTCCAAAATAACAACTTGTGGACAATTATTTTTAAATGATTTATTAAACTTTCCATGATATTCCATGATATACTGTTTATATACAATTTTCAGGAACATATATAGCTTTCAGAGACAGTTTTCACAAGCATATTAATCACACTACTTAATATTGTCTGTATTTTAATATCTATTATAACCGTGTGTCTGGGTCTCTGTCTATTTAAAAAATTCATTTCTACCTTTTGTTAAGGGACCTTTAAGCAGGGAATAGCTGGAACCCCATATAAGAAGTGAGAAATGTCATGGGAGGATTGGCAAAAATGTATTTATTTTATTTATTTATTTATTTGTTTGTTTGTTTGTTTTGTCAAGTACAGTACATACTGGTGGTATACAAAGATATAATATTTATATACATGATACTAGTAGATACTAGATACTTTGTCTACGTGATACTAGATACTTTGTCTACTTATTCAAATTGCTGACCAGAGGATAGATACTAAAGGTATTTCAATTCTTCTGTCCATATATCTACAAGTCCAAATATTGCAACCAGTGTTCCCTCTAATTTTTTTTTTGGGGGGGGGGCGGAAAAGTATAGTGTCTGAGCGGCAGTCCCTTCGGGACTGGGTGGCACAGAAATAATAAACAAACAAACAAACAAACAAACAAACAAAAAACCCACCCTGTTTTGCCTCAGAGAATTTCAAAATAAAATACTGTACTGTGTGTCTATAACAGTGAGCTCATAATAGGGCAACTCTATCAATATCAAAATGCCACTTAAATAGTTGAGCTAGTTTCAAACTAGATTTTGATTTTCTTTCTCTCTTCCTTACTCCCATTCTTTTTCTTTCTCTTTTCCTTCCTCTCTTTTTTCTATCTGTTTCTCTCTCTTCCTCTCTCTCTCCTTCCCTCTCTCTCCTTCCCTCTCGGCTTCTGGGCAGGTTTGGAAAACTCTGAGTTGATGATGATTTTTAAGTGAGCGATTGCTCACTGCTCAGCTTAGAGGGAACTATGATTGCAACAGCCATCCCAGAGCGCAGTCTCCAGATTGGCAGGGCCCTTAGCGAAGCAGGGAGAAAGTGACACTGCCTGGAGAACCAGTGGATGGGCATGCCGGGTGGTCTGTGAGCCTCGTCAGGAATATAAGACAAGTGCCAGCCAGGCCCAAGTGCTTCTGCCCACCTCTCACTCCAGCTGTCTCCCGGGACGTTTGTGAGAAGTGGCAGCATGTGAAGCTAGTCAGGACAGAGCCACTAGCGCATCAGCCCCTGGCGAAGAAGGCCAGGCAGGGGATGCAGCCAATTGTCTTGTTCACGACACTATGGGGGCAGATGTGCTGGGAGAAGCGCAGTTGAGTGGCACCAGGACAGCACAGCCAATTGTGCCTTCTCTTGCCCCCTCCTCTCCATCCTGGAGGAGGATTCTCCCACCATTCCTCCATAAAAACTGTCCACCTCCATAAAAACTCCATAAAAACTTCCACCTTTGCCTCCTGTGCTGGCTCCCTGGGACTTGGGGCTCTGAAGCAGCCCACAGGCTTCCAACCCAACCTCGCAGGCTGAATGCCCAGAGTTGAATTCCCGATGGTTGGCTGGTTTGATCCGCAAAGAAAGCAGGCAAGTGGACAAGTGAGAAGCCAGTTATCTGTCTCAGAGCCCCAAGCACTGGGCACGACTGGAAAGCCGCCATTTCTGCAGCATTACCCTCCCCTCTTTGGATCTCCTCCCCTCTGGAACCAACTCCCCCCAGAGATTAGAATTGCCCCCACCCTCCTTGCCTTTCGTAAGCTACTTAAAACCCACCTTTGCCGCCAGGCATGGGGGAATTAAGACTTCTTCTCCCCCTAGGCCGTTACAACTGTATACATGGTATGTTTGTATGTATGTTTGGTTTTTATATATTAAGGGGTTTTAATTTGCTTTTAGTATTGGATTTTATTGTATATTATTCATGATTGTTGTTAGCTGGCCCGAGTTTTCGGAGCGAGGTGGCATATAAATCCAATAAAACTTGAAACTTGAAACATCACCATGCAAGAGGGGGGGGGGTTCTGCCTTTGCAGAAACAGGGCGGGCGTATATGCAGCAGCCCCGGGATATCCGCTTGCCCTTGCACTGCCCCTCTCAGCATCTGCACTTCCACCAAGGGCTAGGTGGGCCAGGCTGGAGATCAACCTCGGAAGGTAAGCAGGCATGGGGGCCCGCTGAGATGGCTGCACAGAAGCTGCTAAGAATGGCAGGACTGCGGGGAAGGGAATAGGCTGCTACCTCCCTTCCCCGATACACTTTCCTGCATTCCAAGTGGCCTTCTATGCGTCTGCTGACTAGTTGAGCCAGGCAGAATTGCGTCCTGCAATGGGTCCACCTTCAGCACTCCTTTGCCACACCCCTTGTCTCTTAGTACCCCTTGCCTCTTTGTGCTCCCCTAAGTCATTCCATCACCCCCTCCAGAGGAAAGTAAAGCCCACTTTAGAAACAACTGAACTAGACATTCCCAATTCCAGCAACCGTTCTTTATATGTTTTAGCCTCTAGTCCCCTAATCATTTTTGTGGCTCTTCTCTGAACTCTTTCTAGAGTCTCAACATTTTTTTTACATTGTGGCGACTAACATTGTATGCAGTATTACACGTGTGGCCTTACAAGACATTATAAAGTGGTGTTCAGTTCATCTGATCTTGAATCTATCCCTCTGTTAATGCAGCCTAGAACTGTGTTAACTTTTTTTTTTAATGAGCCACATTACTGGCTCATATTTAAGTGATTGTCCACTAGGGCTCCAAGATATCTCTCACAGTTACTATTATTGAGTGAGATAGCACCTATACCAGTGATGGCGAATCTTTTTACCCTTGGGTGCCAAAATAGTGTGTGTGTGTGTGTGTGCTTTCACACATGCACAAGTGCCCACACCTATAATTCAATGCCTGGGGAGGGCAAAAACAGCTTCCCCCAGCCCTCTGGAGGCCGGAAATAGTCTGCTTCCCTACTTCTGGTGGGCCCAGTACGCTCGTATTTCGTCCTCTCCAAGTTCCAAAGACTTCCCTGGAGCCAGAAGTGTGTAAAAACGTTCTCCCCCATCTCCCTGGAGGCCCTCTGGAAACCAAAAACGTCCTCCCAGTGCCTATGTGCAAGCCAAAAATCGGCTGGCTGGCACACGCATGCACCTTGGAGCTGAGCTAGGACAATGGCTCGCATGCCAGCAGATATGGCTCTGCGTGCCACCTGTGGCACCCATGTCATAGGTTCATCATCACTGACCTTTACTGTAGCTGTACATTTGGTTTTTCTTGCCTTAAACTTAGGGCCTTACTTTTTTCACCATTGACTTTCATGTTCTTAGATAGCATTCAACGTTCAAGTCTATCAAGATTCTTCTGAATCTTAAGCCTATCTTCTGGTGCCTAGCTGAAATCCAAGTATATTATATCAACAGCATTCCTAATTTTGTCACTTTGTCAAAGAATGCAGTAAGATTTCTGGCATGATCTGTTTTTGACAAACCCATGTTGGCTTTTGGTTATGACTTTATTTGCCTCTAGATGTTCATTGATTTATTGCTTGATAAAGTTCTCCAGAATCTTCCCATGTATTGAGGTAAGGCCAGGGGTGGGCTGCTGCCCGGACAGGTGGGAACGTAGTGGGGTATTAAAAATAGAGTTCCACCCCATAGCACCCAATTTGCACTGGAATTTAAAAGAAAATGCAGGACATCCTGCATAAGCCATGCCCACAGTATGGTAGTAAAAAATTTGGTAGCCCTTCCCTGAGTAAGGCTTATTATTATTATTATTATTATTATTATTATTATTATTATTTATTTATTTATTTATTAGTTTTGTATGCCACTCCTCTCCGTAGACTCGGGGCGGCTCACAACAATAATAACACAATATATAACAAATCTAATAATTAAAAGTTATTTAAAAACCCTTATTAAAAAGAAAACATACACACAAACATACCATGCATAAACTGTATAGGCCCGGGGGAGATGTCTCAGTTCCCCCATGCCTGGTGGCAGAGGTGGGTTTTAAGAAGTTTACAAAAGACAAGGAGGGTGGGGGCAATTCTAATCTCCGGGGGGGCTGGTTCCAGAGGGTCGGGGCCGCCACAGAGAAGGCTCTTCCCCTGGGTCCCGCCAGACGACATTGTTTAGTCGACAGGACCTGGAGAAGGCCAACTCTAATAGGTATGTAGTTTCCTGGATCTATTTTTTCCCCTTTTCTGGAGATAGGAACTACATCAGCTCTTTTCCAGATCCCTGTAGTTCCCCAGTGTTCCAGGATCTTTAGAAAATATAGTTCAGTAGTTCTGAGATCACATCTGCCAGTTTCTCCAGAACCTAATCCAACTTCTAAATAATGAATTTTATAGTCATATTTGTAAAGATTATTTTGATAAACATTTGAGGTCTGAACAGCAGAAATTATTGAGTCTAGGTTAGATCCAGAATTAGAAATTTTATGGGTTAAATTGCTCTTTTCCATATGGGTATCTTTCTTAATGCTTGCAACTGCATTCAAAGACTTTCAGAATATATTGTTTATTGTTTAGTTGCTGAAAAAGCCTAAACCAAAGAAAAGGCCTTGACCAAGAAAATCTGAACTACTAAAGTTAAAGAAGCATGGACTGTCATATTGAAAGTGCTAATATCCCAATTTAAAATGCTAATGATGAAGCATAAAATTTGAGGAAACAATTCTCCTATTTTGTTTTCAAACTGTTTAATTCACTGATTCACTATAATATTTATCAAGCAAGAATGTTGTTAGCATTTGAAGGATCAGGGTGAGGTGGGCAGATTTTTTAAAAAAAATTGTTGCAGATTGGATGGCAGGCAAATAAATATATAAATAAATATATAAATAAATAAATAAATAAATAAATAAATAAATAAGGCTTAAAACAACATTGAAGTACAACAATGAATGTCAATACTGTATAACAATAATATCAAGTAATAAGTATTTCTTAAAAATATTCCCTATCCCTAGTTAAGAAATTAGTCCTACAACTTACAAGAATTTATACAATTCTGTTGTATAATTAAGTCTCCACCAAATATGCAGACAGCTTTGAGTAATATATATACCTACTCCCTATGGTCTCCTAATAATTGATCCAATAATTGATCCAAGGTTAGACCTTTTTGCCATATTGTTTTTTTTTAGAGAAATGTTTTGTCTTGAAGCATCTTATAGCTCTGTATTAAAATTAATACAGAGCCATAAGATTTGCAATAAATGCAATAAAATTATAAATATTTTTCATCATATATGAGTAATTGCATGGCAGGAGCAATTGCCCAACATGTTGTAAAGTTATATCTAAATGATCATTCAATTTCTTACGGTGAGAGCAGATAAATTGTGCTTGGCTATAGGTGAAAAACACTATAAATTCTTTTCAATAGAGTTTTACAAAACATGATTGCCTTGGCTACTTGAATATAGTGGGTGAATTCACCCTATGCTGGCAGTCTATTGTGTGATTCAGATAGTTGTATCCGAGAGGGGTCACACATTGTGATCTTGGACAAGCCCCCAAATTTGTTGCGTCCAAACTCAAACATCCTGAGTTTGGTGTGGAGCTAATAAAAACCTGAAATTGAAAGACGTTTATGTTTGCAAATGGGCTTCTTTGCCTACCTAAAAATACAAATCACCAAGTAATTCAGGCAAAGCAACAATCATTTATTAAGTGTGGGATTGTGGGGGTAGGGAGTAAATCTTTTTATAGTCTGCAGAAACAAATGATACATTTGGTACATGTGATACATCAAAAACAAGTGATCAAGCAATAAAAGATATTGATTACATATGAGACTTGAACAATAAAATCATTGATTCTAGATAAATTCCACAGGTGGAAAATTTATGGGTTACATTACTCTTTTCTAGCTGGATTTGTTGCTTTCTTAAAGCTTGCAAGCCTATTCAAGGACTTTCAGGATAATAATAATATTAATAATAATAATAATTATTATTAATTTATTATTTATTATTATAATTACAATTACAATTACAATTACAATTACAATTACAATTACAATTACAATTACAATTACAATTACTATTATTATTATTATTATAATTATTATTATTATTATTATTATTATTATTATTATTATTATTATTTATTAGATTTGTATGCCGCCCCACTCCGAGGATTCGGGATATGCTCTTTATTGTGTAGTCGTTGAAAAAGCAAGCCCTCCACATGGGGCTACCTTTGAAGACTGTTTGGAAACTTCAACTTGCCCAAAATGTAGCCGCGCGAGCAGTCTTGAGCCTTCCAAGAAATGCCCATATCTCACCATCACTCCGCGGACTGCATTGGCTACCAATCTGTTTCCGGACACAATTCAAAGTGTTGGTTATGACCTATAAAGCCCTACATGGCATAGGATCAGACTATATCAGAGACCGCCTTCTGCCGCACGAATCCCAGTGACCAGTGAAGTCCCACAGAGTTGGTCTCCTTAGGGTCCCGTCAATCAAACAATGTTGGCAGGCGGGACCTAGGGGAAGAGCCTTCTCTGTGGAGGCCCTGGCCCTCTGGAATCAGCTCCCTCTGGAGATTCACACTACCCCCACCCTCCTCACCTTGCGGAAGAGTTTAAAAACTCATCTTTGCCGCCAGGCCTGGAGTTCCTTAGATCTTCCCCCCTTACCAATGAGTGCTTTAGTTTGAGGGGAAAGATCAAAAGCAACATGAGAAAATATTATTTTACTGAAAGAGTAGTAGATCCTTGGAACAAACTTCCAGCAGACATGGTTGGTAAATCCAAGGTAACTGAATTTAAACATGCCTGGGATAAACATATATCCATTGTAAGATAAAATACAGGAAATAGAATAAGGGCAGACTAGATGGACCATGAGGTCTTTTTCTGCCGTCAGTCTTCTATGTTTCTATGTTTCTATTGTTGAATGAATGATATTGATGGTTTTTTGATTAGAATTTTAAAGACTGTTTTTTTAAATGTATTAATTGAATTGCTATTATTGTTTCTTGTCTTTCTGTACATGCTGTGAGCCACCTCAAGTCCCCGGAGAGGGGCGGCATACAAATCCAATTAATTAATTAAATAAATAAGTCCTCGCATTCCAAATAAATTACCTTGGCTAAGAAGAGAAAAACATGCTTTATTAAGATTTTAAAAATATTGTTGGGCTGCTGTGTTCTTCTAAAAATATCTCCCATAGTTTATTAGCTCTATACCAAAAGTTGTCAAACTCAAAGCCTGCGGGCCAGATGATTAGATCCTGGTGCCATGCTGGAAACAGCGCAGGACCAGCCCACAATACCTCTGCCAGCAAAAAAAGAGTTAGGTCGTGCACATCCCCGAGTTCCATTTTTGTTGGTAGATAGCTGCAGGAGACCATCATCGTTGAAAATGGAGGAGAGGCCACACATGGCACCAGAGCTCCGTTTTTGCTGGCAGAGGACCATAGTAAGTTGTTGCAGCTGAAAATGCATCTTGAGCTGTTCACGCCCCTCTTGCCATGCCCTCCTCAAAGTCAAATACAACCCAGATGTGGCCCTCAATGAAATCGGGTTTGAACCCACCCCTGCTCTGCACTTTTAATTGCATGTTTTAAAACAGGAAATACTTTACATATTTTCTAGTCATAGTCATCTTTCTTACATAAATTTAAATTCAAGTCATCATAACTCAACACAGAATTCGATAATAAAAATGGCCCTTATTGATCATTTCCTGACAACATCAGTGTACTGATACTTTGTCAGTTATTTATTATTTACTATTATTGGCTATGTTAAATAAATATCGATTATCAAATAGAAGTACTTATGAGTGGGCTCTAAACTTATGCTGCAACCTTTCTGCATGAGAAAGCAAAAATTTTAACTGACAATTCCATCCATTGAAATCAATAGCACAGAATCCCATTGAATCAATAAGGACACACATGTAAGAGCCATTAAGTTATTATCCACTCTTAGTGATATCATAGATTTGTCGTCTGTTCCCCCCATGGCAATCTGTCTGTATCCTAGTCTTTCAAGACTTCCAAAACTGCACTTATATCAACTGTAATTGAGTCTATCCATTTGGCTGTTGATGATCTTCTTCTTTTATTTCCTTCTACCTTTCCAAATATTAAGTCTTCTCTAGATAGCTAGGTCTCTGCATAATGTTTCTATAGTAGTATAATTGAACTTGGTTATGTGTTCCTGGAGTGAGAACTCTGAGTTGGTTGGTTTGATGAACTTTTTTGTTTTGTTTTATTGACTGTCCATAATATTCTCATATATCCTCTCCTATATCAAAGTTGAAAAATGTCAATATCATTCCTAGCCTGCTTCTTCAAAGTCTCACCTTCATTTCTGTAGAATGCCACAGAGACCACTACATCTTGCACAAATCTTTGTAGGTATAGACCAGGGCTATCAACTCCTGGTCTGTGGGCTGGATGCATCGCTTGCTGACCATTAACAGATTTAACAGAGTTGGAAGGGACCTTGCAGATCATCAAGTCCAACCCCCTGCCCAAGCAGGAGACCCTATAACTGCCTCTACCTAGAATTGAACTCACAACCTCCTAATTGCAAGGCAAGAGCTCCACCTCTAGGCCAAAGCAGCTGGGCTTTTATATCTATAGTCAAGTCCAGTTTAGCAAAGTGGGGGGAAGTCCCAATATGTCAGAGACAATGTCGAGATGATATGAGTTTGACACCCCGGGTATAGAAAAATCATAGCAACTGAGTAACTTTTCAAAACCTTCATGGCTGCTCTACCAAGTGCTAATCTGTGCTGTATTTCTTGTTCATTTCCTGCTAAAACTTACTTTACTGGTTTTGTATTTTTTTAAAAAGAAACCCAGAAACCTAATACAGTAGTACCTCTAGATACGAGCTGCTCCACATGCGAGTATTTCAAGTTACGAGCTGTGATGCGAGCAAAATTTCTGTTCAACACCCGAGCTCAAATTCCGGATACGAGCCGAGCATCCACTAGGTGGCGCAAGAATTCAATTTTTTCCTGTTATCTCCACGCGAAAAGCCAAATCTAAATGCATTTGTTCGAGATACGAGATGTTCGACATACGAGGTCAGCTCTGGCACGAATTAAACTCGTATGTCGAGGTACCACTGTATTCTCCATTTTTCTCTGAGGTTTAATTTTCTTAAAAATAAAATGTCAACTTTGTATTAGGACTTTGAAAAGTTTATTATTTTAAGAAAGTTGCAAAGCACATGGCTAGTGTTGGGCGAACCGAAACCAAACCCGAATTTTTGCAAAAGTTCGGCAAAAAGTTTGGGTTTGGGTTCGGGAGAGTGCCGGGAAGTGCCCCGACTGTTCCGGAAGGTGACAGCTGGCTGGCGGCGCTTCCCGCCGCTTTCCCGAGTTCTGAACTCAAAAGTTCAGCAAAAGTTCTGGTTCAGGTTTGGGTGCCGAACCCAAACTTTGTTTAAAATTCAGGTGCCGAACCCGAACTTTGTTGAGTTCGCCCAACACTACACATGGCTTATGCACATTGTCAATAATGCAGTGATGAAAACAGTGATAAAAACAATAGCACCTTACACAGCTGTTGTAATTCAAATACCTAGTTCAAGGCAACCGCAAACATCGGATCCAAAATTTTCCTCTGGGGTAATAATAAATTGGCTTTAATATAAAGGCAATACAAAGTTACAGTGGTAATTAGAATCTTAAGCTTTTGTGGAAATTCAGCTATGAATTGTTCTATTTTTTATTCCTTTTGGATAAAATATGATTATCACTAATGCAAGCAGCAAGCAAAATTAATATCAAGTTTTATGTTCTCTGTACTTCACGTAGTTACTACAATTAAGAGCAATGATGTTTAGATCTTAGGTTGGTACTACTAATCCACATATTTGACAACATTTTAAGATTCAAAGATTCATTCATTACTGAATGAATATTAAATACCCAAAACCGGTGATATTTCAAGTATAATAAAAAAAAGGTGAATATCAATTACTTTTTCAAAATAGAATTTTAGAGAGACATTTAAATTATTTTGGCCAGTGGATAGAATAAGAGGCACAAACAAACTTTCTTTTTGTTTGTAATATTTCTACACGTTAACTTCCTTTTATCCTCACTCTTGGTTATGCGTGCAACATTTAAATAGCTTCCATTCTCTTCCATCCATGCTCTTCTTAACCACTTAAACTGCCTGCAAATCTGACAAAGAAACAATGCTCATGTGAATATCTATCTATTACATCTTTCTCAGATTTGTCTTCATGCTATCATCCTTTTGAGTTCTTACTGAAGTCCCCTTCTTTGGGTTTGTGTATTCTGGGTGTGTTATTCAACATAGCAAATTGGTCACCATCACTTGTCATGGATTTTATTTGGTGGGGCCCAGGGGAAGAGCCTTTTCTGTGGTGGCCCCAGCCCTCTGGAATCAACCCCCCCCCGGAGATTAGAACGGCCCCCACCCTCCTTGTCTTTCACAAGTTACTCAAGACCCACCTATATCGCCAGGCATGGGGGAATTAAGACATCTCCCCCAGGCTTTCTCATATTTTAAGTTTGGTATGTATGTGCTGTATGGTTTTTTAAATTGTTGGGGTTTTTTATATAATTTTATTATTAGATTTGTTCCATTGTTATACTGTTTTTATTACTGTTGTGAGCCGACCCGAGTCTTCGGAGAGGGGCGGCATACAAATCTAATAAATTGAATTGAATTGAATTGAATTTATGGTATGATCTGAGTTATTTTCACAGTAAATTTCCTACCTCTTTTATTAGCCAAAGGTTTGATAGCTCCACTTGCTACTCATTTCCTGAATCTGTCTCTTGTTTCCAGAGTAATTGTTTTCTATTTGTCTGTACCAAACTCTGCTTCCAAAACATAATTATCTACATAGGAAGAAATTAATGTAAATCTTATATCCTGATTCTCCTCACCACTTCCACCATTGTCTCAACATTCCAAATGTGATATTGTTATAATGTTTAACATTACTGTTATTTTATACCTGTCTGCAAGATATTACTGTAAGAAAGTTTAAGCCACAAAGCTGAATCACAAAGGTCAAACACATTAGCAAGGAAGCAGTATCATTTATTTATTTATTTTATTTTTTATTTTATTTTATTATTTTGTCCAATACACAGTGAGGGGCTTAGTGTGTGTGTGTGTATGTGTGTGTATGTATGTTCCTTCAATATACCAGGGTGATTCGACACAAAATGTAACCCTTCCCTGGTACAGAGCTGAAGGGATTGGATACTGTAGCCTAGAGGATAATTCTCTGCCTTACAAGGCAAAGGTTGCAGGTTCAAGTCCCAGTGGGTATGGCTAGCTGATGAGGCCAAAATAAGGCCGAAATAGATCTATCCTAGTCTCCCTTAATTTTCAAATTCAGCTTAAACATGTGACATACATACATACATACATACATACATACATACATACATACATACACTTAGTAAAATACATGATGAAGGTTATAGAGGAGATACTCATTGTAAAATATATCTAAGAAAGAATTCAGAGGCTCAATTCAATTATTCTGAATTTCTGACTCTATGGAATATATAGGTCTAGATTAGAAGATGATGTTATTCAATATCTACTAGATACTTTTATGATTACTTGTCCTAAGCAGAGATTTAAACTGGGAAGATTTATTTTTCTTCCCTAATTGGAATGATTTTATAATGATTCTGTATTTCTTATAATTACATTTCTGTGATTATAAGGTAAGATAGAAATGTTTTCATTAAATATATCCCTATTGAAAGTAAGATAACTTCCACTTCATCATTCATTTATTATGAATCATAATTGGATGAGAATTATTATGGTTTGTGTTCTATTTCAGGCATCTTGAATGGTTTATGAGAAAGTCCAATAAAATGGAGCTATACAGACCTGCAAAAGGAGTCCTCGGGGTTAAATATTGCAATCTCCATCATCACCTGTAACTAACATTCATTGTTTGTTAAGCTTTCAAGATTCTGTTATTATAAAGCCATTCAAATAATCATTGTAATGTTGTTGTCTGATCTAGCCTACCTCAAAAGATTGATAATCCTTGATCAGAATGCTCCTCCTTGAATGAAGAATAATATGTTGTATAAATAGTTTTCAATCATAAAGCTAAATTAGGCTTTAGGAAGTTATACAGACTAAACCAAATGAAGATTGGTAAATACACTATGATTAATCAAACCACAACACAGCACACAAACCAAGTATATTTTCCATCTTGTCTAATATTGCCTAATTTATGATAGCATTATGCCAGATATGTAAGCAGCTATGGAACTGCTGAGTGGCATATTTGCACTGATCTGTTCTAAATCCAATGTTAGTCAATATCTTTATAAATAATTTATATAAAATACTATGAAATACGCAGATGATACAAATATGGTCAATATGCTTTGGATAGTGGCCAGATTCCCCATTTGTTATATATTATTTATTGTATAACTTAATTCTATCTACCAATAGTTTAGTTATGCAGTATAATATTATGAGCTGTCCAGACTTGGTTCAGAATCAGATAGTACCTAAAATCCAATCCATCAATCAATAAAATATGCAGGTCAGCAAAAAATTTAAAAGTCAGTATCAAGAATCACAAAACTCTTGGCAAGCTGGAACAATGAAAAAGATCCAGCAAGATCCAGTAAGATGTAACAGTCTCATACCAATTGCAAACTTTATATGGATTGTATGGAATAAGACATGGTATAAAAGACTATACAAATATTTTTAAATATTTTAATAAATATATAAAATCCAAGGCAGGAATATAAGATGGAAGGATGGGACCTGGGAACCAGTGAATGCAAAAAAAGTATTTGGCAATTCCCTGAGATCGAATAAACAGTATGTATACCTGGAAATAAAAATGCAATCCTCAATTGATCAAAATGAAGAAAAATAATTGTTTCTCCAAAAAATGTACAACTTTTATAATGACATTGACAAAAACAGAGTATGTCCAAGGAACAGCAGCCACAATGATAAAAGGCAAGGAACTAAAAAGCTTCGAGGAATGTTTGAAGGGAAGTCCTATCTCTAGCTCAGAGGAGAAGACTGTAGGGCAGAGGTCTTCAAACTTGTCAAATTTAAGACTTGTGGACTTCAACTTGACAGGTTTGGGGACTCTTGCCATAGGCAAATGTGAAAACTGTCTTCAGTATCTGAAGAGCTATCATATTCAGGGCAGAATTGTTCCAAAATATAAGGCAACAATCAATAGATATCAATTATAAATAAACAGATTTTGGTTGGACATCAAGAAAGGTGTCAATGGTAAAAGGTATTCAACAGTGGAACAGCTTAGATCTGGAAGTAGTAAATATGATCGAGATCTTTAAATAGAGTCTGGATGGTCTTCTTTAAAGATATTAATAATAAAAACTTTAGTAATGAATACATTACTGGACAACGTAAGGAAATTTTGCACTAGGTACAGTGGTACCTCTACCTAAGAACACCCCTACCTTCTAGATAAGAACCAAGTGTTCAAGAATTTATTTGCCTCTTCTCAAGAACCATTTTCTACTTACAAACCCGAGCCTCCAAAACTGTAACTGGAAAAGGCAGTGAAAAGCCTCATATGGGGCCTCTCTAGGAATCTCCTGGGAGGAAACAGGGCCAGAAAAGGTGGGGAGAAGCCTCTGTGGGGCTCTCTAGAAATCTCCTGGGAGGAAACAGGGCCAGAAAAGGTGGGGGGAAGCCTCCATGGGGCCTCTCTAGGAATCCACCCTCCCTGTGGTTTCCTCAATCGCACACATTATTTGCTTTTACATTGATTCCTATGGGAAATATTGCTTCTTCTTACAAACGTTTCTACTTAAGAACCTGGTCAAGAAATGAATTAAGTTCATAAGTAGAGGTACCACTGTAATAGTTTGGAAATGACCTTCCAAAGATCTTTGAACCCCTAGACTAAAAAGCAAAATATGGAAGACATCTGTCCAAATGGCATATAAAATTGAATTTACTAACACAGTTACAAATCTCTAAACTTTTACTCCTTTTTGATCTCATAGTCGAGGGGTATCTAACTCGATTTCATTGAGGACTGTGTCGGGGTTGTGTTTGACCTCCAAGGGCCAGGTAAAGTGGGCTGGCATGTGGCCAAGAATAGGCATGACTGGAGGGGTGGTTGAGGCTGGGATGGATGTGGCCATGGTGGGCGTTTGACATTCAAGATGCCCATTTTGGCTAGCAGAGGCACCCCAGCTGATATTTCCAGGTCAGTAACATGGCCCAGTTCTAAGCAGCCCTTAGATTGGATGCAACATGAGTGACTTGAATTTGACACGCTTGCTACAGTCTGTCTGGTACATTGCTCCTATCCATTGAAAGAAACATTGTAGAAATGGCCCCAAATGTTTGCATGTCTTTTGGGCTACCTGGTCTGAGCTATAAAAACTGTATGAACACTAGATGCAATAAAAACCACAGAAAACTATGATCAGCCATTGTTTGGGAACCTAAATATGATAATTTTCATATTATGCATGTATTGTAACATATAACAAAATATCTGCAATAAATTAAAGAAAAATTAACATTTAAATCAAAATTTGCCAGTTCACCCCTTAAATCCTCCAGAATGCCATTTTAATAATCCAGAAACTATTGCCAGTGATGGCAATCCCAATGGTGCTTTTTCAAAAAACTATTATTGCTGAAGCCAATCTTGCTCCCAAGATGGGTACTTGAACTAGCATAGAGAAGTAATGTCCTCAGACTCAATATTCTTTCCTTTCTAAAAATAGGTCACCAGATTTTCCTGGGAGAGAAAACTTGAATCAGATGAATCTGATTAGAGATAGTCTTAAAGATGCCCTGATGCCAAACCATATAGGTCTTTAGAAGTTAAAATCAGCACTTGGAATTGCACTAGGAACATAGTGACAACTCGTGGAAGGCTTGCAAATTATATCATTGAAAGTCTTTTTTTTTTTGTCTCTCATCTAAATCTGAAAATCAAACTAAAAGAGATAATCTTTTTCCATTAAAGTAGTTTAATCTAATTGCTTACTCAACCTTCCTTTAAAAAGGTTGTACAATAACTGAGATACAGATTCAAAGAGAATCTTATAAAGAGGCTGCAACCACAGCTCATTCAAGGATGCCATAGCATAGCCCTCTGCCAAAGTGAGATGAGATCGTGTGAGATGTTAATACCATTTTATAATGCCTTGGTAAGGCCACACTTGGAATGCTGCATGTAGTTATGGTCAGCATAAGTTTGACTCTAGAAAGAGTGCAGAGAAGAGCAACAAAGGTGATTAGGGGACTGGAGGCTAAAACATATGAAGAATGGTTGCTGGAATTGGGTACTTCTAGTTTAATGAAAAGAAGAACCAGGGGAGACGTGATAGCAGTGTTCCAATATCTCAGGGGTTGCCACAAAGAAGAGGGAGTCAAGCTATTCTCCAAGGCACCTGAGGTTAGAACAAGAAGCAATGGGTGGAAACTAAACAAGGAGAGAAGTGACCTAGAACTGAGAAGAAATTTCCTGACAGTAAGAAGAATTAATCAGTGGAATAGCTTTCCTCCAGAAGTTGTGAATTCTCCAACACTGGGTGTTTTTAAGAAGAGATTGGACAACTATTTGTCTGAAATAGTATAGAGTTTCTTGTCTGAGCAGTGGGTTGGACTAGATGAAGACCACCAAGGTCCCTTCCTGTTGAATTCCAATACTGAAGAGATAGGAGACTGATGGAGTGACTTCAGCTCTTTATTACGTTACAGGGAGTAACTTCCAGCAGCAGTATACAAAAGGCAGGGAGCTTAAATAAAACGCCAATCCGGCAGGGAACCAATCAGAATTTTCCTACTTTACTTCCCTGTCGGACTGGAGTGAAAACTTCCCAACTTCTTCAGGGCATAACACTTCCAACGCTGTTATTCTATCCTAAATTTCCAAGAGCCAGCTCATCATGCTCCTTAAAGGAGCCAGGCGAAGTATGGTGAAGGCCACAGATAAGAGAGAGGTCATACCAGAAAGCATTGCATTAATTTTTTCTGTGTCCAAAAGCAATGTCAGATAACATAGCAAGATGTCTTAATCACCCAGTCCACTTTATAAGGATTCAAGACCTTGGTAAATCTGAGGAAAAGTATGAGCAAAAGTCTTTGCTAAAAAAAATTAACAAATAGCCCGTAACTGTAACAAGCCTGCTTAGTTCCCTTACAAAGGAGTCACAGTAAGCAAGGGTTTGACTAAAATTTCTGTTGAGGAAGGATAAAAATGCTTTGCTTTTAAATAAAATTTAAAACTTATCAAGGAGAGAAGCAACTTAGACTTAAGGAGAAATTTCCTGACAATTAGAACAATTTCCTGACAATAAGAACAATTAATCAGTAGAACTTGCCTTCAGAAGTTGTGATGCCCCAACACTTACAAACAAGCTTTTCATAAGCAATTGGATAACCATTTGTCTGAAGTGTTGTAGGATTTCCTGCCTAAGCAAGGGTTGGGACCAGTGGTGAAATACTACCAGTACACACTGTTTGGACGTACTTGTAGCGGCAACCACTGATGGTTCAGAGATCTAGAGGTGGTAGTAGCGTGAGGCTCCTCCCACTCTCCCAGACATGATCATTTCCTTGTTTTTTACACTGTGCCTGCGCAAAGTCTTCTGCTGGGTGAAGAGCAGTGAAGGGCTACCAAACTTTTTACTACCACACAGTGGGTGTGGCTTATGCAGGACGCCCTGCATTTTCTTTCAACATCTTTCAGTGCAAATTTGGTGCTCTGGGGTGGAGTTCCATTTTTGCTACCCCACTGCATCCAGCCCCCCCCTCCAGGCAGCAGCCCACCCCTGGTGAAAAGGCACACTTGATGGGGGCACGTGCATACTTCTGAACTGGTAGGAAAGTAACTTAGTCTTCAGAGAGGGGTGGCATACAAATCCAATAAATATAATAATAATAATAATAATAATAATAATAATAATAATAATAATAATAATAATATAAATAAATATAATAAAGGCGGCAGAGGACTTTTGCAAGTGAAACAGACAGTGGAAGAAGAGAAGCATGCATTAGCTGACTATGTGAAGGAGAGCAAAGAGTCAGCGTTGATGGAGGTCAACAATAGGAAGCTTCTCAAGGTGAAGCAAGCTAAGGACCAGTACAGAAAAACTGTAACTCAATGTCGTATGGACAGTTGGCAGAGCAAAACATTGCATGGCCAGTTCTTGGAGAAGATTGAAGGCAAAATGGATAAAGAAAATACCTGGTCATGGCTTACAAGTGGAACACTCAAAAAGGAGACAGAAGGACTAATACTGGCGGCACAAGAACAGGCCATTAGAACAAATGCTGTCAAAGCCAGAATTGAAAAATCAACAGACGATCCAAAGTGCAGACTCTGTAAAGAAACAGATGAAACAATCGATCACATACTCAGCTGCTGCAAAAAGATCGCACAGACTGACTACAAGCATAGACATGATGCTGTGGCACAGATGATCCACTGGAACTTGTGCCGGAACTACCATTTACCAATGGCAAAGAACTGGTGGGATCATAAGCCCGAAAAAGTGGTCGAAAATGAGCAAGCAAAACTACTGTGGGACTTCCGACTCCAGACTGACCAAATTCTGAAGCATAACACACCAGACATCCTGATTGTGGAGAAAAGGAAAGTATGGATCATCGACATCGCAATCCCAGGGGACAGCAGAATTGAGGAGAAGCAGCTAGAGAAATTAGTGAAATACGAAGATCTAAAAATCGAGCTGCAACGACTCTGGCATAAGCCAGTGAAAGTGGTCCCAGTGGTACTTGGCACGCTGGGCGCAGTGCCAAAGGATCTCAGTGGACATTTGAAAACCATCGGAATTGACAAAATCTCCATCTGTCAATTGCAAAAGGCCGCTTTACTGGGATCGGCAAACATAATTCGCCGCTACATCACGCAGTCTGGTGATGAAATACGAAATCCAGCATAGTAGTTTGCTGTGTTGTATTGACATAATGATAATGATAATAATAATAATAATAATAATAATAATAATAATAATAATAATAATAATAATAATAATAATAATATTAATAATAATAATAATAATAATAATAATAATAATAATAATAATAGCAGCTAGATTTCACTGCTGGGCTGGACTACCTTACCTCTAAAGTTTTTTCCAACTCTAGTATTCTATTCTAAAATGATCTTATTGCCAAGGTCTATGCTTGAAGCCATGTTCAGTCTTAATCATGTCTTCCTTGAGGTATCTTGAGGTTTCACTCCAGAAAACCCACAGAAAACCATACTGGCATCTACAGAGAGGGGCAGAGGGGAGGGAGGAGAGTGGGAAAGAATGGGAAGGAAAAGGGGGAGGAAAGATCAGAAGAAACCCCAGGTTCCTGATACGTGAAATAAACTAGGTTATCAACAAATTTGTCTGCCAATCTCTGGGAAAATCAACAAGAAACCTTCAATAACTTTCCAGACCAGAACAAATGCCTGAGGAGATACTCATAATGAATCCTGCAACCCTGCAGAGGTTAATACGATTGCTTTAAAAATAAATTCTTTTCAGCATATTGCATTTTTAGTCGATCTACCTTAAATATTTTTAAATAATTAACAATAAACCCGGAACGTGTAATTTTGTGTTATTGGGACATCAGGTTAATCATTTTCTACTGATCACAATTTGCCTTATTCTTTTTATCTAGAGTGAAAAAAAAGCTTCCATTAGTATTAAAGGATTTACGTTAGCCCTAAATAATTCTTATTGGTTGTTCCTGATAAATATTGAAAGTTTTGTTATGTGCTGTTTCTTTGAGTGCTTCACATTTTACTTCTTCCTTCCTTCCTTTTTGCAACCTTTTCAAGGAAAATCAAAGGACCTCGGAAGACTGTTCTTGTGAAAAGTCCTATAATCCATTTACGTCATTAATCAAAAAAAAAAATAGCAATAAGAGCCGGATAAGATTTTATTTTTTTCCATCCACCTGTGTCCTTCTATTTTTTTCCCCCTTTAATTGTCGCTCACCGCCCACTCCAGCTGGTTCTTTTCGCCCACTTTCCCTTCGCGATTGGTTGGCCTACACGCTCGTCATACACAACTCTCCAATCAGAACCTACCCGGTCCTATTCTTAATTGGCGCCTGTACGGAGTTTCTTCCCCCGCCTCGCTCTGATACAGTCCGAATCAAGGAGCCCAAGAGGGGGCGGGGAAAGAGGGATTCACGAATCCGCTTCTGATTCGACCATGCGCTTGCTCGTCACAGGCTGCTTCAATAAGAAGCGCCCGTGCTTCGCCAGCCTTCCATTCAATGTTAGCAGCGAGCCCTGAGGGAAAAAAGAGTGAATTGGTCCTAAGTGAGGGAGACACGGACCGCACAGGTGGGTAAGTGCCGAAGGATGGCGATTTACAACCGAGGCACCCCTGAGGCAGGGAAAGGTGGGAGCAGCGGGAGGAGGAGGCGGCGGCGGCGGCGCCCAAGTCTGAAAGGGTGGAATAAGCTCCTTTCCTGCCCTCCGTAGCTCCCTTGCTGCTGACCGGGGAATTTAATTTCCCGGAATGCCCAGGCTGTGGATTCTGGGGGATGTAGTCCCCGCGCGCCGGGACAAGCGCTGGAGTGGCAGAAAGGCTGCAATGTTGAAATGTCTGGAGAGGTCTCGGTACGGAGAGGCCGCTGCCGATCTTGGCCTTCCACCGCGGAGGGGTGGTGGTGGGGGGACATACAGAGACGCCTGTGAGGCTGGGTCTCCTTCGGGGCATCGCTTACCGAGGACTCGCCGCTTCTTATTCCTTTTTAGGCCCGGCAGCCCGGAAGGAGCCGCCTCTTTTCTCGACGCCCGCCGTAGACTCACCTGCCCGCCGGTGTTTTGCCTCCCGGGTCTAGTCTGTGTTTTAACTGCCGCCTCCGTATGATTTCCTTTTAGGCTTCATCGCAGACTGCCGTCCGGGCAGTGAATCGCCTCCATGGCTGAACTAGAGCAGATGATCACCTTGGTGTGGGGCAAGAAGACCTCGCATGGCCTGGCAGATACCATCTTTTTCCGCTGGGCACAAGGTATTTTGGTGTGCTGTGGTACACAAGGCATATATACAAGGCATACTCCCTCCCCCTTCTGTTTTTTGCTACCTAAGGTTGTACCCAAGTCTAATTGGCTCATTTTCCCCCCTTCCTCAGCTTCTTCTGGGAAGCACCCTCCTTCAAAGAGTCTGTCCATTCCATTTTTATTTTATTTTTTTGGTTTATAACTACACTGCCCAAAAAAATAAAGGGAACACTCAAAGAACACATCCTAGATCTGAAGAAATAAAATGTTCTCATTGAATACTTTGTGCAAAGTTGAATGTGCTGACAACATATGAAATTTATTGTCAATCAATGTAGCTTCCTAAGTGGACAGTTTGATTTGTCAGAAGTTTGATTTACTTGGATTTATATTGTGTTGTTTAAGTGTTCCCTTTATTTTTTTGAGCAGTATATTTATTTTTGATTCAGGACAGTTGTTACACTAACTTTCCTCTTTGGTGACTCCTAGGAAAGGTAACACTATGCTATTAAAAAAAATCTGGTCCTATCAATTAATACAATGTGAAGGGGAAGAAAATTGATGCTTGTTATTTACTTATTTATATACTGGATTTGTATGCCGCCCCTTTCCGTGATTATACAGCCAACTTTATTTTTGTTACTCCTTTATCCTCCATTTCTGTATTTTGGTTTTTGTATTCTCTTACACATCTCTAGTGGTTATTCTGTCCTACTAGAATCTTTTTTCAGAGTGGGCAAAAAGTAGGCAAATAGAGCTCTAATTGAAATGGTTAATGGAGTTTTCTTTTCTCCCTCCCTTTTATTGGAATTGGGATATTTGGTTAGATCAAAGAGTTAGGAAACTTTGTTTAGGGTTCAAAAAAAAGTTGTATTTACACAGGGTAGTTATATTCTTTAAGAAGATCTAAATCAGATCAGATTTCCCCAGTATTCCTTTGCTTCTGTCTTTATATTGGGAGTAATTGTTTTCTCAGCAATGTTAAATAATGCAGCTGATTTCACATGGTTTATTCATAATATCTGGATTTGCTTCTATAGCAAGCATTAATTAAAGGTCTTTGATTCTTGTAATGGCAAATCTAATAATTGCTCATTCTTCTGATAGGTTCTTCAATGTATTCCTTCATACAAAAGTTAGGATTCTTTATCCATTATATGTGTGAGTCTGTGTAAAACTCTGTTATGAATGTGCCAGGGATGTTCTAAATTGCGGCTTTGGTTTAACAGGTGTCATACAATTTTTTTCTATTTTCTACTTCTCTCTACTTTTTCAGTTTAATAAAAACAATCAAACTTCTGACTGCTTATTTAGCATAAATTAGAATGTGGCTTATCTTGTTAATGGCTTAATATATGAATCCATACATTTGTGGTTCATAAAGTATGGTTCATTAAATATGCTAGATGATCTATAGCTTAAACATGCTGAGTGATCATAAGCTAAGCACCATGAGAATCCTAGTAACCAATATTCTGTTTTGTTTGAAGGGGTACAGTATACTGTACACGCAGTCCCTTTTTTGTCTAGTAATTAAGATAGGTTATCTAAAAGGATAGCATAAGTAATTTTTAAATTGTGGTTTTGAAAAAAACTATTAGAGAGAGTAGTGCACATCTGTCTGATTTGACCAATAAGATTCAATTAGTAGCACTATTGTAATGTCCAGCCCTGGAACACTATGAGCCATGCAGGTCCATTCATGTTTCAGTATCACAAGCTATGACAGCAATTCGATCTGGTATAGCTGTTGTTAAGTAATGTGATTGTAAAGTTGACTTCTTCAGTTAGTGGAGAATCTGGGCAGTCCCAGTTGTTGTAACCCCAAGACATGTGAGTGTCAAGTAGAAAGTAGTAGGAGACCTGAGTAAGGAGTGTGAATATACTGTGGGGGTGTGGGGGGTGTAGATTGTGCATGAGTTAGAGCCGACTTGGAAGGCCTTGCCTAGGGGGTAGATGGTGCATCATGAGCACATGAAGGCTAGCAGAATTTAGCAGAATAGCCTGTGACTTTCTCTGGCAGCTTCTGCACTGACCAGCAAGAAAGCTGGTAAGTGGCAATCATGTAATCACTGGCTCCCTTGGGGGGAGGGGTGGGGGAGTAAAGGCTGACCTTTACTTTCTATCTTGCTGAACCACACATTGCCTGTCACTTTGCAAGGTACTTGCTAGCCATGCCAGGGTAGTTGCTAGCTAGTACAGTAACTTAGAGACTACAAAAAACACCTAATAGACTCTGTCACTCATGTTGTGCCTTGCAACCCATGGGACCCATAATTTGCATGGGTCAAGCTTGCAAACAATAGTATTCAAACTTCAGAAGATACATCACAATATAATGCCTCACTCACTACAGTGAGCTCTTCCCAACTGATACAATTAGGTGCATATATGCGTATTCTTTCAGGTAGTATAATACAACATGAGCTTGATTCCCTGGGGCAGGGGTAGGCAAAGCTGGCTCTTCTATGAAATGTGGACTTCAACTCCCAGAATTCCTGAGCTAGCATGTTTGGGTCAGGAATTCTGGGAGTTGAAGTCCACATGTCATAGAAGAGCCAACTTTGCCTACCCCTGGCCTGGGGACACAATCATCAATTTATTTGTATGCAAAACCTGGGAAAAGTGTCACTTATGTGGAACTTGATGTTGCCAAATTCCACATAATTGAACTGCTGAATTAATAGGTATCAAATTTGTCAATACGATTGTATGTTTGCAGAATGTTCTTGAAACTTTTCCTGTATTATTGTTGCAAAATGTCTATACTTTGTAAAATATATAGCTCAATGCATAATATTGAAATGGTTAAAGTAGCTTGTCTCATACTTTGGTTTTAAATTAACATGACAAAGATCTGGAACAGTGAAGTATGGCACTAGTGGCTGCCCCAATCCAGTACAAATCTGCAACTGCCCCGACCCAGTGGTGCAGTGCTACATCTACCCCTGCCCAACAATATGTAGTTAGCCCAGTACCCCAGTTTGGTGCAAAATTCTAGCTGCCTCAGCCATTGGCCTGCAACAGCCCCAGCAGCATGAATCCTAAGTTGTTGGCACCCAGCTGCTCCAATTCAGCAAAGTAGTCCACATGAAGCTGTTACTGCTCTCTGCCCTGCATTTTGCTCCCGAATCTGGCCTTCATTGTCATCTTCTGCGTGCCCTGGTCCTTCTCAAGGCAGTTGCTGGCCATGCAAGGATTTCTTCCCAAGGTCTTGCAAGATAAGTACATAATGACCTGTGGAAGAATGCATTGGACTGGCAGCTGTGGCTTTACAAGGACAAGGTGGGTGTGCTTTGTCAGCATTAGGAGAAAAAAGAAGGTCAGAGTCTGGGGAGTGCAGTGGACCAAAGGGAAGAGATAGGGAAGGGGGGGGGGGTCATGATGTGCAACCTGCAGTTGGAAATCTAGATGATTTTGATTATGTGGCAGTAGGGCACTCAAAAGAGCCATAAGGATGGATGGATGGATGGATGGATGGATGGATGGATGGATGGATGGATGGATGGATGGATGGATTGTGATTTATAAGCCACCCAACAACTTCTGGACTCTTGAGTGCCAGTCATTCAAAACTCTCATAATTTCAAATGGTTCCTAAAGGTTGTTATGCAAGGACTGCCTGTAAAATGTAGTCAAGAATTGAAGCTGAAACAACATGCTATTCTTATTTAAATAAAATTTGTGAACTGTTGAAAACTCTACTGTTTTGGGTAGCTGTTTAAAGAGGCTGATATGTGTGGTTTTTCCCTTGTCTTTATTTTATCTCATTAAATCAACATAATCCAGCAGTAATTTCTTGGTATGCTGCAGAATGCAGCTAGAAAAACCTTGATGTTTATTTTAGAAAAGATAGATATAGAAATATAGCTAACAAATGAAAAAGAATGCTGTTGGTTATAGCACTTACAAATAAGGTTGAGACTTGAAATGTTGAAGAATACAAGTTTGATAAGGAATTCTTTATGAAAAATATGTTAAAGTTTATTAATGTACTTTTTTCCCCTTGGAAATAGCTAACTGAAAATTTTTATTTTCCTCAGGATTTATGTTCAGTGACGCAGAATCTACTGCATTAGAACAATTTGAAGGAGGCCCTTGTGCAGTAATTGCACCAGTTCAGGTAACAATGCTAACATCTGAGTAAACAAACCTGAAAAATGTATTTCATTACTGATATTTGGCTTATTCGATAATTTAAATCACCTAGAATAAACAGCAACACCATGCTGTGTACATAATTCTGAATTTAAAAAACGGTATAAAAGTATTTACAACTGTTCATTTAGTGACTGTTCAAAGTTACAGTGGCACTAAAAAAAGACATGTATGACCATTTTCACACTTACGACCCTTGCAGCATCTCCATGATCACATGATGGGGTGATTCCAATTTAGATTATTGGAAACTGGTTAATATATTTATGATAGTTGCAGTATCCTGTGCTGATGCAATCATCTTTTTCTACATTCTGACAGGCAAAGTCAGTGGGGATGCCAGATTCACCTAACAACCATATTAATAACAACTGCAGTGATTCACTTAACAAAGGGGCAAAGGTCATAAAATGAGACAACACTCATTTAACAACTTAGTAACAGAAGATTTGGGCTCCATTGGCATAAATCAAACATTACCTGTATTTTGAGGTATTGAAGTCTGTAATGTTCATTTAATACAACATTCATTTAATACTACAAGTACCAGTTTTTAAAAATATACATTTTAAGAATCCAGTGTGCTTCAAGTTTCAGCAACATTTGATTTCCAGTAAAGGTAACTGATGATTCTGTATGCATGTATAGGTCTGCAATTCCTTACTTGACATAAAAAAATGCTTCCTATTTTTTATGACAAAAGAGATTACATTTTATACAGAAGCTTGTTAGATTTGCAGTGATTTTTTCAGGTATCTGTAAAAAAATAGTAAATTCTATATAGGCATAAGGGAAAAGGACTTCAGTATTGGGGAATGTATAAATCTTCCTTCCCCCAAATATCAAACCAATATTGAAAATGGAAATTTTTTTGCACCACTGAAGATCAACCCATACATTTCTGATATTTTAATATTGTCTTTAAGGCATTCATTCTGAAGAAGATTTTTACTTGTGAGAAATCTACCTGGAGACAGTGTCAAGGTAACTATGAACCTACATCTCCAAGAGGGTTATAATGCCAAATTTGAAAAAGAATATGTACTAAACAAAACAATAGTTATTCTTTATCATCAATGTTTATTAATCTGCATAATTCAGAGAAGACTATGCATTTGCTGACTATTTTAAAAATATAATGGTAGCATTAAATTTAAAAACAGAATTTAGGTTTATAAGTCTTAACAGGAAACCCAGTGCTCCAGAATAAGTCAATGTACAAATTAAGCAAGCAGCAGAAATTTATAATACAGTGATCCCCCGCTCGTTGCGAGGGTTCCGTTCCAGGACCCCCCGCAACGAGCGGGTTTTCGCGAAGTAGCGCTGCGGAAGTAAAAACACCATCTGCGCATGTGCAGATGGTGTTTTTACTCCCACAGCGCTAGCGAGGAGCCGAAGATTGGGGGCGGCGCGGCTGTTTGCCGCCGGCATGGAGGGCTTCCTAGCAGCCCCCCAAACCCGGGTTGGGGGTCCGGGGGGCGCTGGCTCTCGGCGCTTTCGAGCTGAGTCCGGGAGCGAATTCGCTTCCGGACTCAGCTCAAAAGCGCCGATAGCCAGCGCCAAGGAACGGCTTGTCCACGCTGGCTCTCGGCGCTTTCGAGCTGAGTCCGGAAGCGAATTCGCTCCCGGACTCAGCTCGAAAGCGCCGATAGCCAGCGCCAAGGAACGGCTTGTCCACGCTGGCTCTCGGCGCTTTCGAGCTGAGTCCGGGAGCGAATTCACTTCCGGACTCAGCTCAAAAGCGCCGATAGCCAGCGCCAAGGAACGGCTTGTTCACGCTGGCTCTCGGCGCTTTCGAGCTGAGTCCTGGAGCGAATTCGCTTCAGGACTCAGCTCGAAAGCGGCGAGAATGAACGGCGTGGGTGGGCGAAGGGCGGGCGGCAGCGAGGAGTTTGCGTGGGCGGTGGGGAAACTCCTCGCTGACGCCAGCAAGAGGGGGAAGACCCAGGGAAGCCGCCCAGCAGCTGATCTCCCGGTTGCCATCTACGCATGCGTGCCCATAGAAAAAACGGGCACGCATGCGTAGATGGTATTTTGACTTCCGGGTTGAAAAATCGCGAAGTACCCTGTTCGCAATGGTTGGGGACGCAATAAACGGGGGATCACTGTACTGTATTTCTAACTGGCATGTTAGAACTTATTGACTACTATGTTCAGAAGGTATAAAAGTACCTGATTATTTATTTGTTTCTTGCCTTTATTATTTTTATAAAAAATTCTAGGCAGGAAATATATCTTGCACATCTTTCTCCTCCTATTTTCCCACAACAACCCTGTCAGATGGTTGGGCTGAAAAGAATGACTGACAACAAACTTTCATCTTGCCTTTCTTCTATGGCATTGTTAAAGGAGTGGAAGAGATATATCTACTTTCTGATTTAAATTATATTGGATCCAACTGGATAATCTAAACTTTGCATTTATTGAGACATTGAAATATAGTGTAGTATTGCTTTTCATTAGTTTATTCCGGGATGCCTTATTTTAACTCATAGGTGTGAAACCCGATCACGTCAAGTGATGTATCATGACATATTGTGACATTTTTTGCCTTTGCAGAGCCACGGTGGACATGGCCTGTGTGTTATGCATCTGGCATGTGTGTGTATGTGTGTGCGTGCGCGTGTGCATGCACGCACGCACACACACACTAACTATTGTTAGGATCGGTTTAAACAAACCGATATATCCTTACTTATGTAACCTAATTGTCTGTCTTCTTGACTATACTTGATGGAGAAAGATGAAATAGAAGGGATGCAAGAGTTCAAGGTATACTTAGGTTTACTCCTACTGCTCTGAACTAGATTTATGTGATAACTGAGCAAACAAGAGTACTATAACTGAAAGAAAGAATAAACCAGGAAGAGAGCACTTAATTCCCAAATACTTTCTTATCATGCCTAATATTTTAAACATCTGAGAAATCTGAACTGACAAAGTATTGGATAGTTCCAAAGAAATCAATGAAACCCAAAGTTTTAGACTGTCAGTTCTTTTCCTAAATTACGTTAAATGCTGGGATTTGAGGAAGACCATTAGATTGTATAAATAATATTTCTACATGTTTTGCATTCAAGTTCCTGGATAAAATTCTGTCTGATTTGACTTTTGAACATTTCAGAGGAAGAGCAGAAAAATCTCCTTTGTCAAGCATTATGTGAGATTTTGGAAATGACTTGCTCTGATCAATCAGAGTCATACTGTTTGGCAATATGGCAAAGAGGAAACCCTGTGGAAGATACTGCTAATATTTCTGAAAGTTCAGCAGAATCGAGCCATCAAGAGGAGCAGTCATGTAAGATATTTTGTGCAATATGAGTCCGGAATACTTTGTGTTTTATATACAAATTGTATTTTTCAAGGTACAGGATTATTTAACATGGTTCTACAGATAATTTGAGCTTTGTTCCTAATTTTCATTATCCCTAGTAGTCTAACTTCGATAAAAATACAGTAGTTGAGAATTATTTTAAGCCTAGACTACAGTATTTATATTGTTGGTATTCTGACTGAATTAGATTGGGTCAAAATAAGTCAGGCAACTCATTACTGCATAATTTTTTTTTTAAAGAATCAAGGTAATCTACAGATAGCAAATGTGATCTTGAAGGATATATCCTACCTTTCCTTCTTCAACACATTCAATTATTTTTTCTAATGTTAGAATATGCTTGATATGGAATGTTCATAACCTAATACTTTAGTAATATGTCAGTAATATATAAATATAGATACAGATATAATTTTTAAATAAGCATTCAAAACTAAAGCTTCATTAAAGAAAGGGTGGGAGTGAATTCACAAAAAGTGTTACTTTTATTTGCTCTTAATCCTGCAATGGGAAGGAATCCATTCATTTCATTGTAGTTCCAAGTTCTTTTACAGTCCTGGTATAAAATCAGTCTATTAGCAAACAGTACCAATAGTAGATGATTAAAACCTGTAGGCCAGTTTGTTCTATAATGCAATGTTATTTAATATAGAGAAGTTTAGAAAAATATCCTCTGGTCTAGTTAATAATACTTTGAAGTCCTTACTGAAATATCATCAAAATAAGCAAATAAAATTTGTATTTATACATAAATAAAAATACATTGAGAACTTCAGCTTTTTGCTCCTTTTAACATGGTTCGAATTCTTCATGACTTACATGTAACAGTACAGTTGATACTATAATTGTTTTAAACATATTTATGGTAACATTTTGGAGCCATGGTGACACAGTGGTTAGAATGGTATTGCAGGCTAATTCAGCTCATTGCCAGGAATTTGATCCTCATCAGCTCAAGGTTGACTCAATCTGTCATCCTTCCAAGGACACTAAAATGAGGAACCAGATTGTTGGGAGAAATGTAAACATTTTTGAGAAGGCTGTAAAGCACTGTGAAGCGCTATATAAGTGCTTATTGCTATTTTGATTTAGGGGTTTTGTTCTTTTGTTTTCTAAAGCAATATTAGTGTCTCCATACCTAATTGGAAATGTATTAACTTTTCAAACTGAAATATTTCAACCCCAGACAATTCATTCCAAACTTTAATCATAAGCACTGTGATCAATTAAATATAGAAAAACATGTTAAAAAGTGGGCCACCTCCGGTAAATTCAGAATGAGAAATTTCAGTTTAAATTCATTCCAGTTTTGAAATACAGTATTTTTCATATATTCAGTTGCTATTGGGTATTAATGTAATATTTATTGACTAGATTGTGGCACTTTCTGTTTGTTCATTTTTTTATTCTGTTTTAGCCTAATGGAAAAATTCACAATCATAATTCCAGCCTTAATTATTGTCAAAAATTGAGGAGTACCTGCATCCACTAATTTTCTTTTCATATGTGGGGCCACAGATTTATATTAATCCAGGAATATGAAAAAGAAAATGTAAGCCTGCGGCTATTCCATTACAACTCAAATTTTATCTGGGGAAAAAATAAGAGCACCACCTGATTAGACTATAGTTTTGCTTGGATGGGCTTCAAATAGCTTGATAAAGAAAGCCATTGCTTAGTCATATAGTAAATTAGTTAAGGTGCCATAGAGTTTGCATTAATGTTATAACACAGATAATGTATTCAGCCCATTTATATCAATCCATCACATTAAGACTCGTTTACCGTAAGTTAAATAATGCCGACAGGAGGGAATTTTGTTCTTACAAAACAAATTTGTCAGCTCCATGATACATAACAAGTGGTGCTGAGAAAAAAAATGGTGAACTTTCCTATTTAATGCTTTGTTAGTAATTGCTAGAATATGCTTATTATTTATTGCTTCTTTCCATTTTAAAGGAATTAGTTGAAGAGCAGTAGTTGTTATCCTTATTCTGGTATAATTACAAAATTACAAAAAAATAATTACAAAACTCATTCTGGTAGTAAAATATATTGGAGCTGGTAATTGCAAAAAGAAAAATTGAGATTTTTCATTTCTTATACATCTATTCATGTTATTAAATAATAATTATTCAGCTTAGAGAGACCAAGATCTCTTGTTTAGAAATAAATACTTTGATTTCTATAGTATGTTCCTCTTTCTATAGTTTCTTTTTGCTCTAATATATACTATTACAGTTTGTTCAGGTTCAGTGAAATTGATGACAATTTGTTTGCTTTGTTTGTTTTATATTGACTAAAATAATGCAGACTCGTCTCAAACTTATTCTTTCAACCTATTGATGATTTGATATTTTAAAATATATCAATATTTTTTTATTGAGGCTTATTGTTTATGCCAGTTACTCTTCCAAATGTATTTATTACATAAAACTTCACATTGTCTGTTTTATTAACAACCAAGTAGCTTAATAATATTTTTTTGGTTCTATTTATTGGAACTTGCAGCTGTGTTTCTTTTATCAGAAGTAGAAATCTTTTTATAGAATTCAAAATTTACAATTATTCTTTGGATATTTATTGTCAATATTTATTTATTGGATATTTATTGGTAAAAAGTTTGAATTGGAAAAGTACTAAGTGTAGCATTTTTTTACTGTTTCGTTATTAAAAAGTACAAAATATTTCTTAAAAGATGCATGCTCCTAGTTTGCTCTTTGGTAATGAAACAAATTGAGAAAAATTAAACAAAAATACAGCTTTCTTATAGTAATTCTTTTCTGAAATCCAAATTATTCCAAGTTATCCTTTTAGAAAAACTATGCTTGTGTTTGATGATTCATGTTTTGATAATTCATGTCAAACTGACTGGTTAGTTTGCAAAGCTGTTGAAATTCAGTGATTTTGTAATCTTGGCAATATTGACTTTTAAATTCATCAAACTAGCATGTACAATGTAACAGAGTTGTACTGAAAGAAGTTTGGGGGTGGGTGAACTTTTATTATGACAAGATTGAAAGTATTCCAGTTTGCTGTGTTTTTTGTGTTCGTTTTGGTTGTTTTTGGGCTAAAAATTATTTTTTGTGTATAGCTGCCTTGGCTGCCGAAGAGTTTGGCTTTGAACGATTTCATGCACTAATTTAGTAAGTAACATGCTGCAGCGCTTAAAATATTCAAAATTATCATTTTAAGATATAAGTTTAGTATTGCTTTATCCCATTGGCTGAACATCAAAATTTAACCTGCCTAAACTCATGCAATCTGCTGCTTTAAAACCAGGAAGAAACATACTGTTAGGAGTAGTAGGAAATAACACCTTATATTTTACATGAATTTTTTAAATAGAAAGTTAAGTGTGCAGACTCCTGAAGCTATAATTCTCTGTATCAGAGCTATTTCTGTCCAATAGTTTTAATGGCTTTACAAATTTAAAAATTATTAAAGCCATTCAGTCACCCCAATCCACGAGGTGGGCAATAAAATAATTTTAATAGTAATAATAATCAGTAATACCTCTGTTCTTTGACCCACAGTGGTTATCAGTCAGTTTTCAACTACAATTCAAAGTATTTACTGTGACCCTTCAGCTAGGATGTGAGCCTAGTTGTTTGATGGACCCAATGGGTAGGCACTGATTATGATGGGGTCCCAAGTGATGTGCCTTTTCCATCATGGCACTGCTCTTTGAAATAATGTATTCTGGAAACTAGTGTTGGTTCCAAATTGACATCATTTAAATGAATACTTGATTGTTTTTCCAGATGCTAGTTTAGGAAGAATATGCCTTTTAATGTTATTATATTGAATCTGTCTTTAATTTGTATGCTGCCTAAAGTCATTATGAATTGGGCAACCTATAAATTTAATCCATATATACATGCATTAATTTACTATATATCTGTTACTGGCAATGTGTGAAAAGTTGGCATCATATAAAAAGCCTAGGAAATCTATAGAATGTGGAACTTTTTAGAAATGCATGAAATGCCTTTTATTTTAAAGCATATTTACTATATGCTTTCCCAAGGCATTGTTTGTAATATGTCAGTATGATGCAGAATGACAAGAATTACCGTATTTTTTGGAGTATAAGAGGCACCAGAATATAAAACGCACCTTAGTTTTGGGGGAGCAAAATGGGGAAAAGAATCTGCTCACCAGGTATTCATTTGCCTAGCATCCTTAGCCAGCACATTATTTTATCCCCTGGTTACGGCTTTAACAAAAACTTATTTGGACAGAGTAACAATGAAAGAGCTTGCAAGCCAATAAGAGTTGGGAATATCATTAGCACCTGGAAATAAATATTCAGAGCAAGTAGAGCAATGGAAAAAACACTACAAAGACATAGGGCTTGGAAAACATTCTTCTCTGCAGAGAGTAACAATGAATGAGCTTGCAAGCCTGTAAGAGCTGGGAACATTGTTAGTACCTGGTTAGGGTTCGAAAGAAACATTCGGAACAAGTAAAGCAATGGAAAAAAACCGTACATAGACTAGGTTTGGAAAACATTCTCTTCAGAGAGTAACAATGAAAGAGCTTGCAAGCTGGTAAGAGCTGTGAACATGGTTAGCCCCTGGTTAGGGCTGGAAAGAAACTTATTTGGAGCAAGTTATAGCAATGAAAAAACCCTGCAAAGACTTAGGGCTTGGAAAACAGTATTCGCAGAGAGAAACAATGAAAGAACCTGCAAGGTAACAGCTGGGAAGATCGTTAGCAGCTAGTTAGGGCAGGGGGAAAAGGCTACTTTCAGAGTATAAGATGCACCCAAATTATCAGCCTCTTTTAGCGGGAGGAAAAAGGTGCCTCTTATACTCTGAAAAATACGATATTTGGGAAAAGTATGAAAAGAGTCATGAAATGGTTAGGATGAAACTCTTTAGGAAAGGTTAACCACCCTAAATAGTTAGGGTTACAACTTGTTGCAGCATGGAAGGCTAGAATGGCATAGAAATCAAATAAATAAATGAATAAATGAATACATAAATTTTAGCGGGAATATTTTATATTTCACAGGATTGCCTCTTGGCATTGCAGGGAATGTGTATATATGTATGGAATATTAAGTATTTCCATACTTTGGATCTCATTTTCACATTCTATAAATTTCCTAGCCATTGCAAAAAATGCCTAATTTCATACTTGAAATACAACTTGTATAAACATAATGGAAATTTTAATAAGATACTCATTTTCTTTAAACATGTCAAATCTTTTCAGATGTGGAATCTTAAACAGGTTTTTAAAATGGTGATATATTCTGCTATATTGATACTACTAATATTGTATACTTGCTACAACCACTGATTTTTCCTGTAGACAATTGTTCTTAATTATATTGCATTTATATTAATCACAAGAATGCCATTTGAATGCCTAACTGACTTTTATTTTTAATCTTTAGCAAGCGTTCATATGCCAACTTTACTGATTTCAAAGATGCCGTTTGGAATCACCATGCACTGTGGGCAAATAAATTTGGAGTACTACTTTTTCTGTATTCCGTCATACTTACTAAGGTGTGTTTTTAAAACGCTGTTAGAATGTCTAAAATAGCTTCATTAAAATATATGAGTTAGTCTTCTAACACAAGCATGTATGTGAATGTGCGTGTATGTTTATATAACTGTAGGTACTGGTCTTTGCTGCATTTCTTAGGTGTATTTCTGAAATGATTATAATAGGGTTTGTTAGAGGAAGATTATTTAAAAGATTAAAGAATCTTTTAAATAATGTATTTTTTTCCTCCTAACGTGAGCAGAATAAAATACACTGTATTTTAAAGAGTAAGAGTATTTGTACATATGCTAAATTTTAAGTATTTGCTGAAAAATATGGAGGCTTTGCTACAATTTGGAATTTTTTGAGAGATTTTGAAATGAGTTGAAGTGGCTTATAGTTTTATATCAAAACAGAAGAGGATATTGTAGAGGATACTTATTGGAAATTAAATTATATGAAAAAGTAAACAAATTTGTAAGATAAGTCATTTGTTTGAATTTTCAGTCACAACTGACTTTCAGAATAGCTAAAACCTATTAAACATGCATGCTAAAGAATTGGGAAAATATATTTCTTAGTATAAATGTGTGGCCATTGTCCTATAATTTTTAAGGGCATTCAAAATATAAAAAACGAAATTGAAGATTCATCCGAACCATTGATAGATCCCGTTTATGGTCATGGAAGGTAAGCTTTGTTATTTCTATCTTCATTAATTAAACTAGTGACTGAACAAATGCTATCTTAGAAATAGCAATAATTACGTAATAATTAATCATCAGTTGATAAAACTATGTGTAACTAGATTTTTATATAATTATTGTAAGTTGTTGTTAGTTGTGAAATCACGTCAGACCCATTGCAACCCCATGGACAACATTCCTCCAGGCCTTCCGGTTCTCTACCATCATCTGGAGTCCATTTAAGCTGATACCTTCTGCTTCAGAGACTCCATCCAACCACCTCATTCTCTGTTATCCCATTCTTCTTTTCCCCTCAATTGTTCCCTGCATTAGGCTCTTCCCCAGTGAGTTCTTCCTTCTCATTAAGTGGCCACAGTATTTGAATTTGAATATTTGAGCTCCACTAAAACTAACCGGTTTGATCGCCGTACAGTCCAAGGAACGCGCAGGCGTCCATAGTTCAAAGGCCTCAATTCTTTGGCACTCAGCCTTTCTTATGGTCCAACTTTCACAGCCCTACATTGCAACTGGGAAAACCTTAGCCCTGACTGTACACATTTTGTTAGCAGGGTGATATGCTGCTGTTTTATGCTGCTGTTGTAAGTAACTCTTACAAAGTTGTATGGGAAGTTAATTCTTTACCCCTTGTAATCTAAAATGGATCATAGCTTTCTAAAAAGGAGTAAGCAGTTGAGTGAGTAGTTAAAATATATAAACTTTTTTTTAGCAAAAAGTAACCGTACTATTATAAAAAAAACCTTTTCTTCTGCCTTTTAAGCCAAAGTTTAATTAATCTTCTGCTGACGGGATTTGCAGTATCTAATGTCTGGGATGGAGATAGGATATGCTCGGGAATGAGTAAGTATGAATTTAATTTGCCTTATAGTAGTGTTGAATTTTTAAAAATAACGTATTTATTTGTCTTTGCTTTGAATTTGAATTGCATGCGATTCAGATAAATTCTGTATCTTTATTGGAATGATCAAATATTTATTTCTGTTTAAATGAAAGCTTATTTCTATTTCTGCTGATAATCCCTCTAGGTATACAATTAAGCTTCTTTTCCACAGCATTCTAGAACAGGATTTATTAATTAAACTGATTTTATTTCAGGCTAAAATGCTAAAAATAGTAATTGAACATCAATAAAAAATTAGATGAATTGTATACCATAGAAAATTCTAATTTTACTAAATCTTTCTATTGCTTTTGTGGATAGAATGGATTTTTCAAGGTGGTTCCTTGAGTTTTCAGTTTGACTTGGTATTTTAAACTATCATCATGTAAAGTTAGATTGAAATAACAGTTGATCTAGGTAAAAACTGCTTAAAGTTGCAGGCTATACTGTAGATAGCCCTAAGTTCCTTCATTCCAAAGGTGCAGTTAATTCATCCTATAAGATTTTGATCTTATAGCCTTGAAATAACTTTGATCTTAAAAGGGAAAATCTAACTTTAAATAATGTACTATTTTCTTGCCAAAATCTGACGCAACACTTTCACTTTTCAGCAACTGTTGCTCATCAGACTTTAAGTTACAGATATTCCTTGACTTATGACTGATGCTTAACGTACAGCCAATGTTACAATGTACTGAACAAAGTTATTTACAACCCATTTTTCAAGTTACAACTATCTCACTACCACCCTGGTGATATGATTACATTTTGAACACCTGGTAACTGATTCATATTTGCAATCAGTTGCAGTGGCCCATGTTGCGGCATACAAATCTAATAAAATAAAATAAAAAAATAAATAAATGTTTTGTGACTTTTTGCTATTTTCTGGCAAAAACCACCCATTGGATAAATTAAATTCAGACCAGGTGATTCACTTAACAACTGTGATTCATTGAAAGACAATAAAAGAGTCATAAAATGTAATGCAGTACATAATGGCTTGACATGATTTTAGTATTAATTGTGGTTAGGAATTGAGGATTACCGTACCTATATCCTGCCAATAAATAAGTGCAGTATTTTTAAATCCACAAGATGGCACTAGCCCGTAAAGAATTACTAAAGCTTTTAGACTAAGATAAAAATGTTTCTCTCAAAATCATCAGATGATAATGAAATGTCTTTGATTATGACTGTGTGTTCAAATGAATTAGTTTTTTGTTGCTAAGTATTTTAAAATTGGATCTCTAAAAGTGTTTTTATGCAATCAAATTGCTGTGACAGTGTACTGCTGATATCAGATTCTATCCTTGAGTTTAATCTTGTGACCATGTTTGAATGAAGCTCCATATCATTTTTTGTTTGGATATTTGTTTGTGTGGATGGACATTGCATGCATTCCCATGTGTTGCAATTTAAATAGAAGCAAATTATTATTGGAAGATTTAAAATGGATTCAGTGTTTTATGTTTTAAAGAAAGAGCTTGCATTAACAGGGTGGGAAAAATTAAATAGGATGTAAAATTAGCATTTGCACACATACAGCTCTCTCCCTCCCTCCCTTGTTCCCAATAACATCTAATGAACAAATTAAAATTTAGAAGCATAATAGAATATTATGTAACATCGTGTGATGATCTGCCTATTTCAATGTAGTCTATGCTAACTGGCAAAGCAATTGGATAGTGGAGAGGGCCTTCAAATTGTAGCTAAATACAACATGAGATGATGATTTTTGAAACTTTTGCAAGCAAACATTTGATTTCTGTAAGAGGAAGCAGTTATCTTTAATGATTCTTCCACTCTAAATACATGTTATCAATATTTTCTAGTTTCCTACCTAAGCAGAGGGTTGGACTAGGAGACCACCAAGGTTCCTTCCACCTTTGTTATTCTATTCTATATATGGGATTTAAGATAATAGGTTGGATTGCCTCTCATATTAGTTCTTAGGATAGGAATTACTCATCTGTATATTTTAAAGAGCAAACTTTTAAAAAGGAATACATATTATAGGCAATGGAAAGGAATATCCTATTAAGAAGACAGCTTATCTTTTAGGATACAGAGTGGGCAACTCAGAATAATTGTTATAAAAACGAAGAATATGTTAAATGAATAAAATCATCAATTGCTATCAGTTCTAGTTAAGTTTGATCTTCAAATATAAATTGTATATCCTTGCTTTGTTTAACTCCACAAACTTTAAATTATAATGGCTAGTACAAAATTCTGACTCTTGTTATGAAGAGTAGTTGTTTCCTCTGTTACAATTTTGAAGGGCAGTCCCTGAGGTTTTTTTTTAAAACTTCATTAGATGTATTAGCTTTTTTACTGAGATTCTGCATTCACATTCCACTTCAAATAAATGTGATACATGTGTTCAATAATTGTAACTGCCTAAAGCCAGTAATTTTTAGTCACTTTAGCTCAGTGTCCTTTGTATTTTAGCAATGATTCTTGAATTCATAAGAATTTGTTCTAATTCTTCAGTAGTACGGTTCTTTTCCAATGTATGCTTTTCAGTTACTATTTATTTATCTATTTTTGTTTCACTAAACATAAAAAAATATTGAAAATAGGAAGTGCTATTGCTAACATGTTGTATATTGCCCTGAGTCTAAGGAGAAGGGCAGCATTAAAAAATGAATAAATAAATAACTAAACTAAGAAAAAAACTATGAATCAGACTTTGAATAATCTAATATAGGAATGTTGTCTCTCTTCAGAATTACTTGGAATTAATAAACAAACAACTGTTGGTTTCTTGACACTCATGGAATCCCTGAGATATTGTAAGGTAAGCTTTTTAAAACCTGTCATGTTGAAAGCACAATAAATGAACTGAAAAAACAGAACACTTATGTCAAATGAATGAAAGCATTAGCCATTGTTATCTTAAATTTCTTATATTAGAGACTTTTTATATAAACCAAAAATTTCCGATCCTGGATGGTGCTTTTACATTTTTGATTTGGTTCTTTGTAGTTGCTACTTCAGTAGTTTCCTATGAAATACTAATATCTAATGCCCAAATTATTCTCATTCATCTCTTAAACATATACATTTGTTACATCTAAACCAACATCTCATTTATTTATATATTCAACAAATCCATACAATCTGTACTTGGACTAATCTTTGGGTATGGCATGTAAACATGAATGATAGAATTCTATGTAGATAGAAATAGATTAGAGAGAGACAGACAGATTTTTCAATTTTCTTCTTTAAAAGAAGCATTCACTGTTACATTAGTAGTTAAAAGAGATCAGATTATTCCCAATTGGAAATTGAATTTTTTGTTGCATGCTTGACTATATCAGCAGTCAGTCAATAACATTGATTAGTCTTATGTGGTGCTAAGAATATAGAGAAGAAAATGTATTTCTGAACACATGCAGGAATACAAGTAACATCTGCTGGCAACTCTTTAAACCAAACATTGTATTACAGCTGTGGAGGGTTGCTGCATGATCCAGGAAAAAAACTGTTTTAAGCAATTGCTAAAAAGTAATATACAAGCATCTCACTGTGTTCTGAAACATCTTTTTCCATTCCAACACAAATCACTCCATCAGCTTGACATTTATATCTCACCTCACTTTAACCTCATAGCAACACTTTTGTCAGCTACATGAAGCTCTCTGGCTCAAAATTATCTAATATATTTTGTGATCTGATCTGAATCTTATTGTTATAAACTTTACCATACTGAATTTTCATTTTTATATTTGTTTCTTATTTAGGTACAGAAGTTAAATAACAACTAGTTCTATCTATGATACTTTTCTTTGGAATGCAATTTAAGCCTTAGTTAGAAAGCTAGGGTCCAGATGTAGACTTCTTCTTTTCTTTAAGAGTACTCTGAGTCTTGTTTACCCAACAATATTTTGAAGTAGAAGTATGCATTATGTGCTCCATTTGAAATGTGCTAATTCATTTTTGTTTTGTTTTAATGTTCTTGTTTTTCTTAGGTTGGATCCTATTTTAAGTCTCCAAAATACCCTATTTGGATACTTGGCAGTGAAACTCATCTAACAGTCTTTTTTGCCAAGGTAGGATTCCTTCCTTTTTTTATTTCAATGTTTAGGGCCAAATAATACTCTTTGTGTCTTATAGTTCAAATTTTTCTTAAAGTATAATAGATTTTCCACACAATAGTATTTTCAAAACAGGTTGTTAATATTGAAAGTTAAGTGAAAGATATTTTTCTAAATCTGTTGAACTTAAAAAATGTTTTAAACATGTGGCTTGTTGTGATTTAAATATCTTCAAAACTTTCTTGATTGTTTGCTATGGCAAGGAAACAAAACTCCTTAATATATTTTTTAGAAACAACAAATCCATGCATGGCTATTTTTAGAAAGTTATGTATTGTATTTACATGTATTGTAATCTGTGATTTTTCAGTGCTGCAAATAAAGGGTTGTTCTGATTTAATCCAGAACCCCTCATCAAAACAAGAAATGGCTCTGCCATTCTTATATTGAATTGGGTTTTGATGAGCCGAACAGATAAACTTGTTTCAGTTCAATATTATTTCAATCTTGAATATTCATCTTCCATTATTCAGTAACGGTGATTTTTTAAAGAAAAGATAAGAACGAAGAGAAGAACATAATTTTTTTTTTTAAAAAAATTTAAATTAAAGTCTTACATGGCTTAGGACCAGATTACCTATGGGACTGTCTCTTGCCTCATGTATCCCAGCAACCGGTCAGGCCTCACAGAGTTGGCAAGTCCAGCAATGCCGGCTGGCAGGCCCTGGTGGAAGAGCCTTCTCTGTGGTGGCTCCAGCCTTCTGGAACCAACTGCCCACAGGGATTCACACTGCTTCCACTCTCCTGGCCTTTTGGAAGCTGTTAAAAACACATATTTGTCGGCAGGCTTGGGGCTGTTGAATGTAGACACTCTGTTCCAGCCATGTTATGACAGAGTCAGGGATGAATGTGAGTGAATGGTTTTATATGATATGGGGGTTTTAGGTTTAGTAAATTAGTTTTCAGCATATTTAAGGGATTTAGTTTTTAAACTCTTAGTTTTAATCCACCCTGAGTCTTCGGAGAAGAGTGACTTGCAAATCAAAATTATAAATAAATAAAAATAATAGAAGTTCAATAAATTTTAATGAGGAAAATATGAAGTAAAAGTAATGAATTTCCAAAAAGACTAAAAAACCTTATTTTATTTTGAGCATTAATGATTAATAATGAAGCCGAGCTTTAAACTGCATTATAGTCTATTTATTAAAATATATTTCTGTGAGGCAGAATTAGATCAGTAAACAAAGTTATGTCATTTCTGTATTGCTGAATCTAGCACATGTATACATTTTTCTAACTAATGTTACTGTGTATAGATTCTAAATATGATAGTCTGAAAGGTTTTACTGCTAATGACTAACTGTGGACCATAAAAATAGAGTTACCTAGTGGATTGAATTATTTTTTTCCTTTGGAAGAAAAGTCTAGTTTCTGTCTATTTCCTATTCAAGGTTTTATCAGTTCAACCTCTAAATGAAATAAATGCAAAATGTTTTATATTTTAAATAGGAATAGATGCTATATAATATAAACTACAATTGTCAGAAAGTTTCATAAACAAATGAAGGCAAATCAAGATTGCTTATATCTGAATGTATAATATGAAATGTGACCATGTAAGCTGTATCATTTTAAATATGAACAAATAACAATTGACCTTTTGAAAAAGGAATAGAAGAGGATGTAATGCAAACTACCAGTATTTTGTATCACTTGAGAAATGAAAGCAATATTGTCCTATTCTGTTTTTTATAAACACATTATTCTTTGTATTTAAGATCCAAAGAATTGAATGAGGAATGTTAGTTTGAGTATGTGTGTTTTAATTGGGGTTATTCATGAATGTTTTTGTTTTAGAATCTGTTTTTACTGTTTTAGAAATCATTTTTATTTGCTGGAAGCTGTCCAGAGTCCTTCGGGAGTTGGGCGGCATATAAATATGTTCAATAAATAAAATTAATAAATTGAAAGTATATTATTAAAAATCTAATTAAAATTAGTATGGGTTGGTTGTATTATATTCTTCAAAACAAGTCACCCATCTTTTCACATTTAGCTGAATTTATCTGTTATATGCTTTACAACTGACTTTGAAGCATCTTAATACATATATGTCAAAGAAAAAAATGTTGAAACTTGGTGAATACTGGTGCGATTATGTGGATGACAAAAATTTATTAGTCTGTTTGTCACTCGTTAACTATTTGATCATTCTATAGACAGTAATGTACAGTATTTGACAGCTGTTGACTGCCCACCTACATTGCATATATTCTTGTATACAGCATTTAGTTTCATTCTTTAAAAGTGCAATTAAATAACCTTGCAAATTCATTTCATGTGTCTTTTGAAGTCGTAAAAAACAAGTCTTTGATTTTCTTCATTGTCTTCTTGTATTGAAATGTGTACTCTAATATACAAAATATTTTATTACTCCCTGGTAAGAGAAAAGTATTAAGGAGACAATGTAATAATATTTCTAAATCTTAGTCTTGCGTTTCATTTAGATGTTCTGGATGTTTTTTTTGTTTTTTTTTGATATTTATTTTTATTTTGTTTGACATACAAACATTTAGACATCATACAATACAACATTGAACATTTACGATTTATATATTTACAAGATTTGTTTTTTACAATTCTATTTGCTATACCTTTTTCTTAACTTCCACCCAGTTGTATATTTTCCCCACACTTTGTAATAGTCCTTATTTTGTTGGTTTATTTTTAATTGAATATTTTGCAATATAAATTGGTACCTGTGAAAAAAGAAGTATATGAATTATTCAAACAGTTCCGATTATTACACATAATTTCAGATTAAACTATTTTGTTTATGCTGTGGCATATTAACATATTCAACACAATAATATAATATTAAATCCAATGCTACTCTGTGAGTGATTAGATGACTTTAAAACAATCTGGATATTAATTGTATACTATAAATTAGCCATAAGATTAAAGAATAATTTATATCATTATAGTCATAATTTCAGTTAGCTATTGTGCTTTGAGCAGAGTGTGAATATAATTATCAAATACTGTCCTTATATGAAAAGTAGTTAATTTCTGATATCCTGTATTTAAGTGATGCTGCTTTGTAAACTGGCTTAAGCTAATGTAGGGCTTAAGATAAAATTAAGTCATTTTTAAAAAGTTTTCTTACTTTACTAAGGAAAAAGTGTATAAAATATAAAACTTGAATAGTTCTCTTGTTATATCTAGCAATTTCTTTGTTGATGTAAATGACTGAGGTTGTTTGGCATGCCCCAACTCAGTGTAGCCTTAAATTATACTGAATTAGTAATAAATTTAGATTTAATTGTACTTTTTTTAATCTTCAAATATATTTGAAAAAGTTTCAAGCTGTACAAAATTTTTGAACACTATTCTTATTTGTCACTATTTGTCACTATTTGAACAATATTTGTCACTATTCTTCTATCTTGCCCACAGTTCTATCCAGTGAAGGGCTACAAAAAAATTTTATTACTGCACTGTGGGCGTGGCTTATGCAGGATGCCCTGCATTTTCTTTCAACATCTTTTAGTGAAAATGGGTGCTCTGGGGTGGAGCTCCATTTTCGCTATCCTACTGCGTACCCCCCCCCCCTCAGTCCAGGCAGCAGCCCACACCTGCTTCTATCTTGCCCACACTTAATTCAAGCATTAAGTACTAAGAAAGCTATTAACAGAATGTTAATTTTTTTATTTTTCTTGTGCTGTATAGTATCTTCCCCAAAAATGATTAACACCTTTTTAGTGTACAGTGATCCCTCGATTAGCGCGGGGGTTACGTTCCAAGACCTCCCGCGCTAATCGATTTTCCGGGTTATAGTGGTGCAGAAGTAAAAACACCATCTGCGCATGCGCACCCTTTTTTCCATGGCCGCACATGCGCAGATGGTGGAGCGACGCAAGTTCGGAGGCTGGCAATGGTGATTTTTCCGGGCTCCTCGCCGCTACCCCCCGCCCGCCCGATTCGCCCCTCTCACCGGCTTTCTTGGGGCAGCGCTGGCGTCAATGGCAATGGCTTCCTTCCCTCCCTCCCTCCCTCCTTCCTTCCTTCCTTCCTTCCTCTCACCGGCTTTCTTGGGGCAGCGCTGGCGGCAATGGCAATGGCTTCCTTCCCTCCTTCCCTCCCTCCTTTCCTCCTTGGTCGAGATTTTGGTCGAGATTTTGGCCAATCAGCAATGGCCAGTCAGTTTGGTGATGACGTATGACGTCATCGGGCGGGAAAAACCGTGGTGTAGAAAAAAACCCGCGGACTTATTTTTTAATTAATATTTTTTGAAAAACCGTGTTGTAGCGTTTCGCACTAATCGAGACCGTGCTAATCGAGGGATCACTGTATATTAAATTGGTTTTCTGATGAGTACTGTATAATCATTGTACATATAGCTTCATCCTATTTTAGATTAACAGAATTTAAAGTTTTTAAAAATGGTTTGTTAAAACAGGATCCAGGAAATTCTACCAGCAGTTGTTGCTGTAGGGTTTGTGTGTGCTGTTTTTGATTTCTAAGAATGAAAATAGCTCATTAAAATATACTAAGGGACTATGTGTGTTTGCTTCCAGGGTAAACATGAGTTCCTAAAATAAACCTATGACAGTAAGAATAGTAATGATTTAAAGATTTAAACACTATATGCCCTATCTTTCTGCTTTGAAAAGAATTTGGAGAACAACAAATAATATTTCTTCAATGGAAAATGAAGAATTTGGGATGTATTTTGATAATATGCATAACTTGGGTGCTTGTATTTGGCAGGAGGTTTAGAGATTTGGAAGATAAAATAAATACATATGGGGAAAGTTTACATGTCAATAAATATTACTGCTGCTTAGAGTGAATGAATAGTTTGCTTTTCAGTATTTGCAATAAAAATAATATTTATTCAATTATAATAATGGAGAACAAAAAAATATGTAACAAATATAGTGAGAGAGAGATATAGTGAGCTTGTGATATACATAGCACTTGTGATATATAGCAAGAGCTTCAATATCCAATGGAAACATTTTTCTCAGAGCATCAGGGAAGAAATCAGGGCAGAAACAATACCTAATCAGACAACTATGTAGGAAGAAGCCACACTGACATCAACACAAGCAGGGCAAGCTGCTGTATATAAACAATAAGCAAATCCCATTTGTTTGCTATGTACATTGGGGGTGCAAATCTCGCTTGCAACAATGGTGTTGCTTAGCTGGGTTGTAAAATGACTGCCAGAAAACAACCAAACTTAAGTGACATCAAATTCAACAGTCGAAAATATTGAAACCTCAATTTGGGAATCTATCATCTTATTTTATTCTGTACAAAGCTTTAAAAAAATCATGTTTGCATAATAATAAAAAGTAATTGCAAAAAGCTTTATGCATCATTTGTGGGTATACTAATCTGGATTGCCAAATCATAGCTTTGCAACTACTTATCTGTTTAGTATAATCATCTGCTAGAGAGATATCTTGAGAAGTAAGATTAAGGCTTCTACAATTTATGCATGGTATGTTTGTATGTATGATTGGTTTTTAACAAGAGTTTTTAGCTGTTGTAGTATTGGATTTTTACATTCTGTTTTTTGTCACTGTTGTTAGCCGCCCCGAGTCCACGGAGAGGGGCGGCATACAAATCCAATAAATAAATATTGGATTTGTATGCCACCCCTCTCTGTGGACTCTGTGGTCACGGAACAAATTAAGTTCTTAAGTAGAGGTGCCACTGTACTTCTCCTTCCTCATTTGTCTAAACGCTATCCATAAACTGTCTTGCATGTGATCCCTTGTAATCTATGGGCTATTAGGAAAATGCTTGAACAGTAATGAGATCTTTAATAAGATTTTGTAATAAAACATAGTTTTCAAACCTGCCAACTATGCAGCATCACAAATAATAATGATAATTTAAAAAATCCAAAACTTTAAGGCTTTGGAAAAAGAGGGACTCTGAGGCGGCGAGGAGGAGCACGTGCCTCCGATACACCTGGTGCGAGGCTGCCTCCCATACACTGGCTGCTGCTGCTACCTGCTGCCTCTTCCTTCCCATGCTGAAGAGCTCCCCTCTCCTCTCGCTCGCTCGCTTTGTAGCCGGCGCTTTTCTTTCTCTGTGGTGACTCCTCGGCTTCCCAGAGTGAAGAGAGCATTTCTTTTCTCTGGGCACTGACAGAGGTCCAAGCACCCAGAGAAAGGAAAATGCTTCCTTCCCTCTGGACTGCCAAAACTTCCTTAAGCGCCACCAAAAGGCTCCTCTGGCAGCCCAGGTGGCTGGGATTAAAGGGGGGAATGGCAGGAAACTGGCCAGGCCTTCGTGCCGCTCTCAAATTTCCTGGGAAATTTTTCCGGGCTTGGGTTCTTAAGTAGAAAATGGTTCTTAAGTAGAGGCATTCTTAAGTAGAGGTACCACTGTAGTAAAATTAATAGAAGGGGAGAGAAATTGACCGCATAGAAACAAATGAGGTGGGCCCAGGAATGAAGATCTCTTTTTTATGCAGTTGCAATATTGGAAACATAGAGGATGGACAGAAAGTATTTTCTTTCTCGATCAACTCATAACATCTTTCTGGACTTGTATGTTCATAGGCTTATGAAGGAGGTTATAAAAATATTCTTTTTAAAGCTTCTTCAAGCACTATTTGATGTGTTAGCTGAATTATCTTTCAATTCTAAGTTAGTCTATAGATAGGCTATGTAAAGATCTCATGATGTTTTGGGGAGGTAAAAACACAGATTTATCAGACTTTTTCTAGTGGTTTTTTCCTAGAAAGTTTTCTTTATAAAACATTTTCCTTATAGCTGCAACAATGAGATTCAATTAATTTTTTTGGATTTTTCCCTCCAGGATGTAGGTCTTGTTGCTCCTGAAGCGCCTTCAGAACAGGCAAGGCGAGTCTTTCAGACATATGACCCTGAAGGTAAGCAATCCAGAGGCCATTTCAGTCGTCTCTCAGAAAGTTAAGCCTGAGTTTCTTCCTACATATTTTGGTGAAATGAAAATGCAACACATTTCAACAGTAAAGTTATCTATCACTGATGATATAAAGTGTCTGACTTTTTAAAAAAATGTTATATCCATATTTTCTGTATTATTGGCTACTGTTTAGCCAGTCCTTAAATACAACATACCATGTTGAGTAATTGCTGTTGCAGACTGAGATCACGGCCAGTGAAAGGAATATGATGCCCAATACAACCCCAGGTTTGTCTCCTCCCCACTTGGCTATAGATTAACAGTGCAGACAGATTCTTGCATAGCTACAGTATATGAACTAAAATATTAAGTAACTACAAGAAATTTACTGGTTTAATTTTGAAAATCTAGTTTACTGAATCCATGCACTTTTTGCTATAGCAGTTGTCTCATTTTAGAATGAATAACAGAACTGGGAAACAGAAGTTGTCATGATAAACTTTTTAAACTAAATCCATTTATTGACCATTGACTATTCCATTTATTGACCATTAATTTGTTGTCATCTATGAGGTGCCCTGACTCAGAGCTACTAAGCTTACTCAAGAGAACCATATAAACATTTTGTCAGAAACTTTGTGACAGTCCAATATAAAATGTCAGCTGGATCATCTCTATCAACATAGCTATTCATACTATTAAATAATTCCCCGTCTCCTCTGCCTTCTCTCTCTCTCTTGGTTTGGAAGAGAGAAAGTAGGTTGGGGAAAATGGCATGTTTTGCCTGCACTGCTTTCACCTTTCCTATCCCTTAGCAAAAGCACTGGCCAAACTCAGCCAAGGTAACCTTTCCTGAAAAAGGAAGATACAAATGCTGAAAAACCAGGATGGATTGCAATTAATATTTATTATTATTATTATTATTATTATTATTATTATTATTATTATTATTATTAATTAGATTTGTATGCCGCCCCTCTCCGGAGACTCGGAGCGGCTCACAACACAATCCAGGGTACAAATCCAACAATAAAAACAATTTAAAATCCTTAATATAAAAACAATCATACATCTCAGACAAACGGAAACGGCCTGGAGGAATCAATTTCCCCAAGCTTGACGGCAGAGGTGGGTTTTAAGGAGTTTGCGAAAAGCAAGGAGGGCGGGGGCCGCCACAGAGAAGGCTCTTCCCCTGGGTCCTGCCAGACGACATTGTTTTGTCGACGGTACCCGGAGAAGGCCAACTCTGTGGGACCTAACCAGTCGCTGGGATGTATGCTTTTTGCTGGCACTGCTTAGTGTAGTTATGGCTAATCTTTGGCATGCATGTCACAGGTGGCATGTGGAGCTATATCAGCGTACGTGCGGTGTTGCCCTATGCACGCTCCAGGGTGCATGTGCATGCTGGCCAGCTGATTTTTGGCTTCACAGAGGGCAGGGGGAGGCCGTTTTCACCCTCCCCAGGCTTCAGGAAAGCTTCCAGAGCCTGTAGATAGCGAAAAACTGGCCTACCAGAAATTTTCTCTTCAGTGAGGGCTGTGTGCATGTGTGTGGGGAGGCAGCATGGGAGGGATTGTGCATACATGCACAGCAGGATCACATTGCATTATAGATATGGGCACACGCGTACACACACTCTTTTGGCACCCGAGCAAAAAAAGGTTCGACATCACTAGCTTAGCGATTTTTTGCAGAAAGTTTTGCAGAACACTTTTCTCTTGCCGGTATCCACATCACACTTACATAAATCAATCCCTTTTTCTTCTTTATTCATAAATGTTAAAGTATTTGTTTTTGACATTCTGGACAAGCTAGCAAGTCTTGGACGGAGAGGCTGGACAATGGAGTTTGGGCACCAAGATGAACAAGAAGACAGTGTAGCTTCAATGATAGTTATCAACTGCTATTACCATTTATATATCCTGCCCTGCTTTTCATCTATTGATGGCTTGGTCTTATTCAGTCAGTAGGGAAGGCAGGCACATCCATAATTGCTAGAGCAGAGCAAAGTGTTTGGGCAGCAGAGGGATCAGAGGTTAGGCATGTGAGAAGTACCCCAATTAGGTGGTCTTCATTTTTACAGGATCCAATAGAACTCCGTAACCTTTAATTGCCTTAAACTATCCCTGATTCTCTGGATCTATGAATACATAGATGTCAGTTTATGGTTTTAGGCTAAAAAGCTCCATCATGTCAGGGCATTAAGCCAGTGATTGTAACTGATTAATAGACATAGTTTCCCTGCCCAGAGTATAATACTAGAAAAGTGGAAAATTTCCCCAAATAACACCTTTCTATACGAGAGCGCCTTGATGAGACTGCCTTTCGCACCCATGTATGAATAAATGTTGACTTCTTCCCACTCAAAAAGTATCAGAACTAATGAGTCAACAAAAACATTATGCTGGAATGTTAATTAAAGGACTTTTTTCTCAGATAATGGTTTTATACCAGATCCTCTTCTAGAAGATGTAATGAAGGCCTTGGATCTTGTATCAGATCCTGATTAGTAAGTATAAATTGCATAGGATTATGATATCAAGTCACTGTGGTAACTTTTTTGGGAATAAGAAATTGTGATATAGAATTTCTATTAAAAGTCAATACATTCTGTCCATTTCACATTTTAATTTTGCAAAGAGGCTTTAGCCTTTCTTGGGGTTAAAATAAAGGCACACATGTAATAGAGACCTGTGCTAATAATTTCCATTTATGGTTATGAAGCTTCCTACCACCACAGACGTTCCTGGACAGTATTCAAACGTAGCCTACAGAGAGAAAGGGGCATAGGTTCTATCCGTGTGCCTGAAACTATGAAATCAAAAGTATATCACTTACATAAGTGAGGTTCTTGGTCCCAAGTGTGGCTTGATTTTTATTTAAACCCAAATTATAATGTTTGAACAGACTATCTTCATTGTATTAAATGTGTGTTTTGAAGAGATGCTTAGTGCTGCTACAGTTTGCATATTGAATTTTCTTGTTGTATCCTCTAAAATAATAAAATCGGGACTGGGCTCTGCAAGACATTTGGAAAATCAATGGATATGTTAATGCTGTGAAATATTTACAGTTATTATATGGTCTTCTCAAGTATAATCCCAGAAGTTACACAGCAATTTCTTTTATATAAAAATTTTTACCTAATAAAATGTGGAGTCTTTGTTATTGCTGTTACTTTGATTTCAAATAGATTTATAAATAACCTTATTTTGGCAACCAAATGCCATTCCTTTGCATTTGCTGTTCAGATTCTAAATACAACCATTTGATTGTTTTTTGGCATTTAAAAGTAGAGCATTTAGTCATGCAAAAGTATGAATGTGCCATATTTTGTGTGTTTCATCTTAACAGTGTAAATCTCATGAAAACAAAATTAGATCCAGAAGGACTAGGAATCATCTTATTGGGTCCTTTCCTTCACGAATTTTTTCCAGAGCAGGTAATACCATATCTCTATGTTCCTGTGATGGAACATTTGTAAACAAATATTGTGTAAATCTCAATCCTGAAATCAATAGAGCCAGTGCTAATGCAGAGGCTTATTGTAATTCTTTACTTCTTTTGATGAATTTCCAAACAATCCTGGATTTTAGACATGACCTATTCTTTTAAAATTTCACAATGGTTCCCTCAACACCCCTTTCACTGAGTCCCTACACCATGCTGCTGCTCATCTTCTTTTTCCTTCCAAAATGAAATGTATTTTCTAGAAAATGTCATAGTATCACTATAAACCATCCGAAGTACAGTCATACCTCGTCTTACAAACCTAATTGGTTCCAGGGGGAGGTTCGTAAGACGAAAGGTTCGTAAGACGAAACATTGTTTCCCATAGGAAACAATGTAAAATCAATTAATCCGTGCAACCAAAAAAAAAAACCCGCAAAAAAAACCGCTGCCGCCCGGCTGTCACCTTTTAAAACAGCCTGGGGGCTTCTCAGCGACCTCCCGAACGCCGAACGCCAAACCCGAACTTCTGGGTCAGCATTCGGGAGGCCGCTGAGAAGCCCCCAGGCTGTTTTAAAAGGTGACAGCCGGGCGGCGGGGCTTCCCAGCAGTCTCCAAACGCCGAACGCGGAAGTTCGGGTTTGGCGTTCAGCTTCAGGAAGCTGCTGGGAAGCCGCCCGGCTGTTTTAAAAGGTCTCAGCCGGGCTGGGGGGCTTCCCAGCAACCTCAACTTTTGCCGAACCTCCGGGTTCGGGGTTCGGGAGGTTGCTGGGAAGCCCCCCAGCCCGGCTGTCACCTTTTAAAACAGCCGCGCGGCTTCCCAGCAGCTTCCCGAAGCCGAACGCCAAACCCGAACGTCCGCATTCGGCGTTTGGAGACTGCTGGGAAGCCGCGCGGCTGTTTTAAAAGGTGACAGCCGGGCTGGGGGGCTTCCTAGCAACCTCCCGAACCGAACCCGGGTTTCAGAAAAATTTTGCCTCTTCTTACGAACTTTTTTCGAGTTACGAACCGGCGTTCCGGAGGCTGCTGGGAAGCCCCGCCGCCCGGCTGTCACCTTTTAAAACAGCCACGCGGCTTCCCAGCAGTCTCCGAACGCTGGTTCGTAACTCGAAAAAAGTTCGTAAGAAGAGGCAAAATTTTTCTGAACCCCGGGTTCGTATCACGAGTTGTTCATAAGATGAGGGGTTCGTATCTTGAGGTACCACTGTACATTTACAAATAGTCCTTGACTTACAGCCATTCATTTATTGACCACTAAAGTTACAACCACATTGAAAAGAGTGACTTACACTTGGTCCTTAACATTTACAAACCAACACAGTCTGTGATCACAATTTGGGTGCTTGGCAGTCAGCATTCATTGACAATGGTTGCAATGTCCCAGGGTCACATTGCCATTTGAACCTTTCCAGCTGGCTTCTGACAAGCAAAGTCCATTGGGGAAGCCAAATTTCCTAAATGATTCAGTTAAATGCAGTAATTTGTTTAACAGATATGGCAAAAAAGATCATAAAATTGAGCACAACTCACTTAACAAGAGTTTTGCTTAACAATATACAGTATATTCTGGTATCTATTATGGTTGAAGTAAATGACTACCTGTGTTTGTTTGTCTTGTTTATATTCCATCTTTATTATTCTTACAAAGAACTGTACATATAAGTGGTGAACAAATCCAACACACCTTCATCTATTTTTTCTACAACAGCCTATGAGGTTGAGCTGAGTAAAAATGCTTGACCCAATGTCATCCAGCTGGCTTTCCTAGCTATGGAAGGACTAGAACACATTGTCTCCTCCTAATCTGATGTCTCAATCACTAACCAAAATAGCTCCCATTATTATATTTGCAATTTTAAAAAGCAATAAAAAGAGTATAAATGCAGAATAATGACAAAACTCTCCTACATGGAGTTAGACCCGAGATTGATTGCCTTATGCTTCTTCTTAGGATCCAAAACTTCAGGAATCATTTGCTGTATACCACTACAATGGATTGAAGCAATCCAACTATAGTGAAAAGGTATGAGAATGGCTGTTTCCAATAACATTTATTTGCAGCTGGATTTATTTCAATTTACACAGGTTTAAATATATGATAATGCTATTTTGACAGGTCATGTATACGGAAGGTACGGCAGTAATTATGGGCTTTGAAGACCCAATGCTGCAAACTGATGATACACCAATCAAGCGCTGTTTGCAGACGAAATGGCCCTATATAGAACTGCTTTGGACCTCAGATCGATCCCCTTCATTAAACTGATGTTAAGAAGAGACTTTGTATTCATCCAATATTTTGAATGAATGTGGGATATGCAGTTGACTGTATCTAAAACAAACTTCCTTTACTTTGCAACTATACACTGGTATCACTGAGAAATTTTAAATGAACACTTTTTTCAGTGTTATTATCTTTTTTAAAGAAAACCAATGATTTTATTTGTATTAAAACTAATTCCTGTTTGGCCATAATAGAATAGGTAAATGTGAGTTTGAGTCTATAAGCCTGCTCATTCAGCTAGAAAGGATAAGGAAGTGAGCTGCTACATGGCAGCATTAGCACAGTGGATTAAGTTTGTCTTAAGTATCATAGTATTCACTTGTTTCATGCTTGTTCAGTCATATAGTTTATTTTAATTATACTGCCTTAGGGTACAACCTGTTTTGGGAGTCCCAACGTCCAAGCCTCACTGAAACAAAAAGAACTATAAAAATATCAGGTAGTACTATTATATTGTTCTTATTTCAGGAGGCTTTCTGCCAGGAAACTCATCTAATGGGTTGTGGCCTGTACTAGAATATCATAGTTTGGGGAATAGATTGATATTTGCACTAACTATGCTTAGATGATAACATCTCTGCTGCTTTTCTCTGAAAATCTTACTCTTTATCTATGTAGCTTTTTTGAAAATGAAGCAAAAATGATTTTTAGTATGGCTGGTGATAAATGATAAATACTATTTATTGGATGTTATCCCATTTTTAAAGCTTACCTATTAGTCAAAGCAGGATTTAAATGAAATTGCAAATTAATATCCTGAGTTGTGTAAAGGATATATAAAAGCCTAATTGCAAAAAAGCGCTGTGATTCTTGTTCATATTATTATTGCCAAATACCTCTTCTTGATATGTATTAATAAACATATACCTATACACTACTATACAGGTTAACATGCATGAGTAATCTGTTATTCAAGTGGTATAGTGTATTTATTATCTAGCAAAAGCAAAATTAAAAAAAAACCTTATTCAATACTATATGGGTTGTTTTCTTCCTTACTGAGTGTGATAATTTGGATGTTTATTTATTTATTTATTTATTTATTTATTTATTTTATTTATTGGACTTATATGCCACCCTTCACCGAGGACTCAGTGCGGCTTACAACATATAAAACTACAAAATCCAATTAAAATTAAACAATCTAAAATCCCTAGTTTTACTAAAAAACAATCATACCCATTCAAACAACAGCCATACAAACATTCATCAGCCAGGGGGCTAAGATCTAATCAAGCCTGGCAGCACAAATGTCTTAAGATTCTTGCGAAAGGCAAGGAGGGTGGGAGCAGTGTGAATCTCCGGGGGAGCTGATTCCAGAGGATCAGAGTCCCCACAGAGAAGGCTCTTCTTTCTCGGGCCATTGACATTGTTTAGTTGACAGGACCTGGAGAAGGCCAACTCTGTGGGACCTAACTGGTCGCTGGAACTCATACAGCAGAAAGCAGTCCCGCAAGTAATCTGGCCTGATGCCATGTAGGGCTTTATGAATCATTACCAACACTGGTCTGTTCTGGGTCCTATTCTTTTTAATATGTTTGTGAGTGACATAGGGGAAGGTTTGGTAGGGAAGGTTTGCCTATTTGCTGATGACTCTAAAGTGTGCAATAGGGTTGATATTCCTGGAGGCGTCTGTAATATGGTAAATGATTTAGCTTTACCAGATAAATGGTCAAAGCAATGGAAACTGCAGTTTAATGTTTCCAAATGTAAAATAATGCACTTGGGGAAAAGGAATCCTCAATCTGAGTATTGTATTGGCAGTTCTGTGTTAGCAAATACTTCAGAAGAAAAGGATTTAGGGGTAGTGATTTCTGACAGTCTCAAAATGGGTGAGCAGTGCAGTCAGGCGGTAGGGAAAGCAAGTAGGTGGTTCTGCGCATGCGTCGCCCGAGCTAGACGCACCGAGTGGAAGCTCCCCCATATGAAGAAGGAAAAGTAAAAGTTAACCCTTAACAACCTCTCTAGCTTGGCAAAAGTGGATTGAGAGGAGAACGAACTGAACAAGCTGTGGGAAAACTTTATTAGAAGGAGTTAAAAGTTGAAGCAAGTAACTTTTTTTAACGTGTTTGCGTGAAGAAGCGAGAACAAAGGGAAGATGGCGTCTACTGAGGAGTTGGAGGGAAAGATGGATTCGCTGCTTAAAGGTTTTGCTGACATGGGCAAGCTGCTCCAAGATATGAAAAAGGATTTATCTGCACTGGGAACTGGAATGGCAGAATTGAAACAACAATCCAAAATGCAAGATCAAAGAATTGGAAAGCTGGAGGTGGGAAAATCTCGCCAAGAACTTCACATCATAAATCTCGAAGACAGACAGCGTCGAGCTAATCTTCGCTTGAGAGGTTTCCCCAAAGATTTTGTGGGGAGTAAACAACTCATTCAAGAAATCCTTCAGTGGTTCATTGAGAACAAAGTTAAATGTGAGTTGCAAGAATTTGAAAGAGCGCATTGGGCTTTTGGACCTCGTAAAGGAGACTCAAAGGACATTGTTGTCAGATTTGCTTCAGAAAGAAGAGCTGCAGAAATCTTTAAAGAGTTGAAGCAGATTTTAAACTTACGTTACAAAGCTTTTCCAATACGCGTTTTAAAAGATTCTGCTGAGACCCTCAAGATGAGAAACCAGATGAGAGAGGTATCTTCCCAGCTGTATGAAAATGGAATTAAATTTTCCTGGCGTTATCCTGCTACAATAATTGTGTTTAAAGATACCAAGTTTTTCCAGGCGAGATCGTTAGAAGAAGGAAGAAAGCTGCTTTTCCAATTGGGATTAAATCCAGAGGGAGCAACCCAGAGCCAGGCATCGGTGGCAGAAGAAGAGTTGTCTCTCCAACCATTTCGCGAGGCAGAGCAAAGTAAGGAGGAGAAGATTGCCGCACTTCAAAGAGAGCTGGCTTCGCTCCAAACGGAGAAGAAAGACGAGCCAAGAGTCACTCGACAGAAGAAAAAAATAATAAACTGAACTGAGTTGACTTGCTAACACGGTATCAAGTTTTTCAACTAATCTTTTTTCTGTATTTCTTTTTGGTTGTTCACGCTAGTTAACAAGGGAAGGGGAGGGAAGGAGGGGGGAATCTTTTATTATGTTGTAAAATGGGAAAGAAAGGGGGGCTTTCTGAGGGAATGCAGATCCAGGAGTGCCTCTTAGTAACGGAAGTTTTTTTCGTTGCCTCCCCCTGGGGGGAGAGGTCAGGATAGGGGCACCAGGGTGGGGATTCATTGTAATGAAAAAATATTTTTCCGGTAGGCTCTGTTTTGGTGGAAGAGGAAATGTATTTAAATTATGTAAATGGGTGATATAGGATTATTATCGCTGAACGTAAATGGTCTCTCATCACAGAAAAAACGTTATAGAATCATGAAGCTGGCAAAGGACAGTAAGGCAGATGTTTTATTTTTATCTGAAACTCATAAGGGAAGGGAAAAAACAGACAGATTACTCACAAATGCAGAGTGGCAGGAAGTTTATGAGTCGAGAGCTACGAATAAAGCAAAAGGAGTTGCCATCTTGTTGCACCGAAGAGTGCATTTTCAGTTAAGTAATATTAAAAGAGACAAAGATGGCAGAATGCTATTCATCAAGGGGAAAATAAGTAACAAGCTAGTAACCTTAGCGGTAATTTATGCTCCCAATGTAAATGCAAAACAATTTATAATAAATGTAAAACGGAAATTAGATGAATTTGCGGAAGGCATTGTGATTTTAGCAGGAGACTTTAATCTGGAATTAACAGCAGGGAAGGGGGATAAGAAAAAATTACATCTAAATAAACTCAATATGATGGACCTTCATGAAAACGTGGTTAATAGAGACACTTTCTATTCTGCAAGACATAATAAATTTAGCTGTATAGATTATATGTTAATTAACAAAACAGATAAGGTAAAGTTTAAGAAAGCGGAAGTAAAATCTATCTGGCTATCAGATCATGCTCCTCTGTTAGCTGGGATAGAGATAGAGGTTCGTAGCAAACAAAGAATTTGGAGGTATAACCCCATTGTCTCAGCAAATGAGGAGAGTAGAATTAAATTACAAAGGGAACTTAATGGATTCTTTTGTATTAATGCAACAGGTGAAGTTAAACAAACAACAGTTTGGGATACACATAAAGCAGTAATGAGGGGTAACTGCATTAGTACTGAAGCTTTTATTAGGAAAACCTGGGATGTTAAGAGGAATAATTTATTAAAAGAAATAGATTTAATCCAAGAAACTTTAAAAATTACAAGAAATAGAGAATGGAATTTATTATTATCATTTAAGAAAAAGAAACTGCAATTACTTGACGAAGAAAGATGGAATAAAATGAATATGAGTATGAAACAGAATTAGAGGTTGGAGTCATAAATCAATGAAGCAAATGGTACATTATTTGAAAAAAAGAAAAGAGAAATCTTACATCTCTGCTTTAAAAGATAAGGATGGTGTAATAAAACGTAGTAATGTAGAAATGGAAAAAATAATGAGAGATTTCTATGGAGATTTCTATATAAAAAAGAGTATGTTGTTTCGCAAACCTCAGAGGTTAAAAAGCAATTAGAGGAAGAAGATGCCCAAATGCTAATGCAAAAATTACAAGTGAGGAGATATCTAGAGTTATTAAGGGATTGAAACTGGCCAAAGCCCCAGGTCCAGATGGTTTTACTGCTGAATATTATAAAGTATATATGAATGAATTATTACCGCATATGGAGAAATTGTTCAATAATGTATTGGAGACTTTTGAAACTCCAAAGACGTGGAAAATGTCAGAAATTATAACGGTCCCAAAACCAGATCGTGATTTTATGGATCCGAGCTCTTATCGCCCCATCAGCCTATTAAATCAAGATTATAAGATATTTATGAAAATATTGGCAAATAGGGTGGAGAATATATTACCAAAAATAATTGGAGAAGATCAATATGGATTTGTGAAAGGAAGGAAAATTTATGAACCAATAAGAAATGTGGTCAATGTTTTACACCATGCTACCAGTACCAAAAGAAAACTATGCATTTTAAAATTAGATGTCTATAAGGCTTTTGACAAAGTTAACCATGACTACCTATTTCAATTATGTAAAGATTTAAATATGGGAAACACATTTTGTAGAGTTATAGAAACAATATATGAGGATAATGTGGCTCAAATTAGAGTAAATGGTAATAGAACAGAAATGGTTAAAATTCAAAATGGAACTAAGCAAGGTTGCCCACTATCCCCAATGTTATTTGCATTAGCAATTGAGACCCCAGCAAACAAAATTAGAAATGATAAGGAATGGAGAGGCTATCAAATAGGGGAATTGGAATTGAAACTAAATTTATTTGCAGATGATGCTATAGTGATGTCTGAAACCCCAATTGAAATGATGAAAAGAATAATGATACTACTTCAGGAATTTAAAGATCAATCTGGACTGAAGGTTAATATAGACAAATCAGAGATAATATGTTTAAATACAGGCCCTAAAGAGCAAATCGAAATTCAAAAAACTTCAAAACTGAAACTAGGTTGTAAAAAAATGAAATATTTGGGAATTTGGTTATTCAAGAATCCAATAAAAATAGCAACGGTCAATTATAACCTAATATGGAAAAAAATCCAGAAGCAGATTAAAAATTGGAAGGGTAAAAAGTTAGGAAGAATGGCTAAGATTAGGGCTCTTAAGATGATGATAATACCAAAAATGATGTATTTGTTTCAGGTTCTACCTGGTAGTTTTCCTGAGGCAAAATTAAAAGAATGGGATAACAGACTAAATTTTTGGATTGAAGGAGATAAAAAACCCAGAATAAGGAAACACTGGCAGATTGCACAAGAGAAAGAGGGCGGGTGGGGCAGCCCAAGTCTAGTATTATATAGAAATGCATTTCAAATGGAAAGGTTAATGGAGCTACAGTTATGGGGGGAAAAGAAATGGGTACGAATAGAAAAAGAAATTAATAATATAAACAATAAAGAACTATTATTTAAAATTTGGAGTAGAATTGAAACCAGTACCTTAAGTGATCCTTTTAAAGCAGGTTTAGAAATATGGCTTAAATGGCAGAGGACAAGTGGAATAAAGGTATCCAGGCTATCAACGTTATATGTATTGAATATAGGGGATGACGTTAATCTAAATAGAATTATTAAAATATTAAATAGTAAAGGAATAACGAGAATTGAGCAATTATATGAGAAAGATGGAAGAGTTAGTAGAACTAGATTGGAATGGTGGATTGGTAAACAGAAATGGTTGCAGATTAATGCAATATGTACATACTTAAACAAAAGGGAGAATAAAGAAGCCTTCTTACGGGAAGAAAATAGTGTAGAAAAAATAATAAGTGAGAAGATAAATGAAAGTAAAGCACAAGCCGGTAGTATATATAGAATGCTATTACAAATGGAAGAAGAAGTAACAAAAAGTTTAACAAGATGTTGGCAGGATGATTTACAAATAGATGAAAGAGAAATGAAAGAAATAATAGAAAATATATACAAGATTAAAAATACGAGAGTTAGAGAGATGAGAAGAAAAATCTTACATAAATGGTACTACTGTATACACCTGCACAAATTGCACACTTACAGGGGAAAGAGAAGGGCATATGTTGGCATGGATGCCAGAAAAAAGGAATTTTTATGCATATGATCTGAAAGTGTGCAGAAATTCAGAAATTCTGGAATGTAATCCAGAATGAAATTAATAAAATGTTAAACATTAACTGGATTATTACAAAAGAAATAGCAATTTTAATCAAATATAGAGAATTAGGAGAATTTAAGGAAATAAAAACCGCAGCACTGGAAAGTGCTCAAGCGGTGATGGTATTAGGATGGAAAGATTCTACAAAATGGACATTACAAAATTGGTACTGGTATATGGTGGATCACATACATTTTGAAATTATGGAAATAAGATTAAATAATTTTGATAAGAATAAATTGGAGAAGCTGATGGTGCGATGGAACAAGGTAAAAGACTATATGTTAAGTAGAATCTGATGTAAATATGAAAAATAAATTGCAATCACTCTTTTAGTAATACTAGAACAAGATAGAGCCAAGGAATAATAGATAAACAATTAAATTTTTTTTTGAATCCTCTTGTATGGGTTGTGGGGGTGATGGGGGGGGTGTTGTTGTTAGGTGATGGGCACATGCACTGTGCACTGTTATATGTCTGTTGTATGTAAACTATTAAAAAACCAATAAAAATTTATTATAAAAAAAAAGAAAGAAAAGGATTTAGGGGTAGTGATTTCTGACAGTCTCAAAATGGGTGAGCAGTGCAGTCAGGCGGTAGGGAAAGCAAGTAGGATGCTTGGCTGCATAGCTAGAGGTATAACAAGCAGGAAGAGGGAGATTGTGATCCCGCTGTATAGAGCGCTGGTGAGACCCCATTTGGAATACTGTGTTCAGTTCTGGAGACCTCACCTACAAAAAGATATTGACAAAATTGAACGAGTCCAAAGACAGGCTACAAGAATGGTGGAAGGTCTTAAGCATAAAACGTATCAGGAAAGACTTAATGAACTCAATCTGTATAGTCTGGAGGACAGAAGGAAAAGGGGGGACATGATTGAAACATTTAAATATATGAAAGGGTTAAATAAGGTCCAGGAGGGAAGTGTTTTTAATAGGAAAGTGAACACAAGAACAAGGGGACACAATTTAAAGTTAGTTGGGGGAAAGATCAAAAGCAACATGAGAAAATATTATTTTACTGGAAGAGTAGTAGATTCTTGGAACAAACTTCCAGCAGACGTGGTAGATAAATCCACAGTAACTGAATTTAAACATGCCTGGGATAAACATATATCCATCCTAAGATAAAATACAGAAAATAGTATAAGGGCAGACTAGATGGACCATGAGGTCTTTTTCTGCCGTCAGACTTCTATGTTTCTACTTTGAATTGTGTCTGGAAACCAATCGGGAGCCAATACAGTCCGTGGAGTGATGGTAAAAAAAGGGCAGACCTGGGAAGGCCCATGACTGTTCAAGTGGCTGCATTTTGCACAATTTGTAGTTTCCAAACAGTCTTCAAAGGTAGAGAGCATTGCAGTAGTCGAACCTCGAGGTAATAAGGGCATGAGCAACTGTGAGTACAGACTCCCTGTCCAAATAGGGCCGCAACTGGTGCCCCAGGCAGACCTGGGAAACCCCACCACCACCACAGTCAAAAAATGATGGACTAAGGTCAGCTGCGGATCGAGGAGGCCGCCCAAGTTGCAGGCCCTCTCTGAAGGAGTCAAAAGCTTCCCTGCTAAAGTAATGGATGGACATATGGATGTGTCCTTGAGAACCCACAGCTATTCCATCTTGTCAGGGTTGAGTCTGAACCTGTTAATACCCATCCAGACCCTAACAGTCTCCAGACACCAACACATTACTTTCACTGCTTCACTGAGTGGACACGGGATGGAAATGTATAACTGAGTGTCCTCAGCATACTGGTGGCAACTCACCCCGTGCCCTCGGATGATCTCACCCAGTGGTTTCATGTAGATATTAAACAGCAGGGGGGAGAAGACAACCCCTGAGGTACTCCACAAGAGAGGTACCTAGGAGTCAACCTCTGCCCCCCTGCTAACTCCAACTGCGACCGGCCAGAGAGGTAGGAGGAGAATCACTGTAAAATGGTGCCTCCCACTCCCAGCTTCTCCAGCTGGCGCAGAAGGATACCATAGTCAATGGTATCAAAAGCCATTGAGAAGTCAAGAGGCACCAGGATAGAGGATAAACACCTATCCTGGGCCTGCCAGAGATCATCCATCAGACCAACCAAAGCAGTTTCCATGCTGAAGCTGGACCTGAATCCTGACTGTTGAGGGCTCAGATAATCAGCTTCATCCATGGGCCGTTGGAGCTGGAGCAACACCACCTTCTCAACAATCTTCCCAATAAAGGGAAGGTTGGAGACTGCGCGATAGTTATTAAACAAAGCTGGGTCCAGGGAAGGCTTCTTAAGGAGAGGGCACACAAGTGCCTCCTTGTAGGGAGCCGGAAAGGACCCCTCCTTCAAGGAAGCGTTGTCAATCTTCTGGACCCAGCTCCGTGTCACTTCCCTGCTGGCCAAGACCAGCCAGGAGGGACACGGATCCAGTAAGCAGGTGACGGAACTCACAGCTCCCTTGGCCTTGTCCATTTCATCAGGTGTTACCAGGTCAAACTCCTCCCACACAACAGGACTAAGACAAGCCCCTGTCACCTCGACTGACTCTGTCGGCCAACACTGCATTCCAATTTGAGTCAAGGTCTGCCCAGATCTGAGCGATTTTATCCGTGAAAAACCTATTAAAAGTCCTCAACACTATCCTGCAAGGGTTTGTCAACACCTCCCCACCCCACCCCCAGTTAAAAAGGGAGCGATTTTACCCTGAAGTGGGTGGGTGGGATTCCATGGATGCAATCAGGGTGGAATCCCTGTATCTTGACAAGTATTTTTTTCATCAAAGACTGAATTTCGACAGAATGATTTTCTTAAGTACCAATTGTTTAATTGTTGAGACAATATGGTAGAAAAGCTTCATTACTGCTCTGGTTTCTTGGTACATCCTTAGAGTTAACCTTTGTTGCAGTCATACTTTCATGTCCCACAAAGCCTGCTTTCCATTCCCTTAAGTAGAAAAGATGAACTGCCTAGAGGCATTTTTCATTTTGGTGATGAATGAGATTCCAATCACCTGAGGTTTGCTGATTATTTTGAGAACACAAAATATGCCTGGCTAAATAACAGTAGACTTTGTTTATACAGTGTTCCCTCAATTTTCGCGGGTTCGAACTTCGCAGATAGCCTATACCACGGTTTTTAAAAAAATATTAATTAAAAAATACTTTGTGGGGGTTTCCCTATACCACGGTTTTTCCCACACGATGACATCATACGTCATCGCCAAACTAATAATTTTTGCAAATAAATACCGTATATACTCGAGTATAAGCCGACCCGAGTATAAGCCGAGGCACCAGTTTTTGCCACAAAAACTTGGGAAAACTTATTGACCCGAGTATAAGCCGAGGTTAGAAAATGCAGTGGCTACTGGTAACTTATAAAAATGGAAACCAATAAAATTACATTAATTGAGACATCAGTAGATTAAATGTTTTAGAATATTTATTTTAAAGAAAACCAAAATTAGCTCTGTAAATTTAAAAGAGGGTAAATGAAAGCAATCTGGTAATAACAATAAAGTAAAAAGTAAAAAAAGTAGCTCAATCAGCAACCAAGCTAAAACCTATTTCTAAACCTAACCCAGGGGTCTTTAAACTTGACAGTTTTAAGACTAGTGGACTTCAACTCCCAGAATTCCTGCACCAGCCATGCTACCTCAGGAGTGGGAGTTGAAGTCCACAAGCCTTAATCTTTCCAGGTTTGAAGACTTGCATTTGTAACCCTAACCCAGGGGTCTTTAAACTTGACAGTTTTAAGACTAGTGGACTTCAACTCCCAGAATTCCTGCACCAGCCATGCTACTTCAGGAGTAGGAGTTGAAATCCACAAGCCCTAATTTTTCCAGGTTTGAAGACTCTTGCATTTCTAACCCTAACCCAGGGCTCTTTAAACTTGACAGTTTTAAGACTAGTGGACTTCAACTCCCAGAATTCCTGCACCAGCCATGCTACTTCAGGAGTAGGAGTTGAAGTCCACAAGCCCTAATTTTTCCAGGTTTGAAGACTCTTGCATTTCTAACCCTAACCCAGGGCTCTTTAAACTTGAGTTTTTAGAAGCCTGGAGAGAGTTCATGCTGTTTCCCTCCCCCCCCCCTTTAGCTTGCTGGCTGGCTCGTTGGCTTGATCTCCCACTCCTGATCTTCCCTCCTCCTCGTCTCCCTTTATTGCCCCATGTGTTGTGCAGGGAAGCAGATTTACTAAAGAGATCCACTTGGGACCGCAACAGGGAAAGGAGGAGGTGGAGAGCCAGAATAGCCCACAGCTGCGTGGGAGGAGGAGGAAAGGAAAGAGCTGCCCTCCTTCCCTACTAAGTGGATCTCTTTAACAAATCTGCTTCTCTCTCCGGCTGGAGGCTTCTAAAGCCTGGAGAGAGTTCATGCCCTCCCGGTCCCTCCCACCCTTTAGCTTGCTGGTTCTCTCCTCCGCCTCCCTTTATTGCCCCATGTGCTGTGCAGGGAAGCAGATTTGCTAAAGAGATCCACTTGGGACGCAACAGGGAAATGAGGCGAGGAGAGCCAAAATAGCCTACAACCACGGGGGAGGAGGAGGAAAGGAAAGAGCTGCCCTCCTCCTCCTTCTCCTCCTTAAATCTGCTTCTCTCTCCGGCTGGAGGCTTCTAAAGCCTGGAGAGAGTTCATGCCGTCGCCGTCCTCCCCGTTTAGCTTGCTGGCTGGGCGCCCTCTTGTGGTGATTCGGCGCCCTCTTGTGGTGACTCGAGTATAAGCCGAGGTCGGGTTTTTCAGCCCATTTTGGGGGCTGAAAAACTCGGCTTATACTCGAGTATATACGGTAACAAAAAAAATATTGTTAATAAATAATTATGTTTATAAATATCAGGATCACTAAGTGTCTTATTCAATGGTGAGTACCAGTAATAATGGTGAGTAAATGGTTGTTAAGGGAATGGGAAAGGGTAATTTAGGGGTTTAAAGTGTTAAGGGAAGGCTTGTGATACTGTCCATAGCCAAAAATGGTGTATTTACTTCCGCATCTCTACTTCACGGAAATTCAACTTTTGCGGGCGGTCTTGGAGCGCATCCCCCGCAGAAATCGAGGGAACACTGTACTCCCTATAATTTCAAGTGAAAGTTCAATTGCTAATCTAAAGCCTTCTTGATTTTTTTGTAAAACTTTAATGAACTAAGTATCAATATTGATTTTTCATAAAATTGTTCATTATAATTAGCAAACTAGAAAAATTCCCATTTTTTCACATTTTCCAGACATCATTTCATTACACTGATTCTGAATCTTTCCTTTATTTATTTATTTATTTATTTATTTATTTATTTATTTATTTATTTATTTATTTATTTATTTATTACTTAGATTTGTATGCCGCCCCTCTCCGAAGACTCGGGGCGGCTCACAACACGTGGAAACAAATCATAAATAATCTGACAATTTAAAATATTTAAAGATTTAAAAAAGACCCCATATACTAACAGACATACACACAAGCATACCATATATAAATTAAACATGCCCAGGGGGAGATACACCATGATTGTCAAACTCAAGGTACAGGGACTGCATCCAGCCTGGAGGGTGTATAAATCTAGACTGCAGGGCCACCCTGGAAAAAGTGAAGGACCAGCTCATAGTGCCCCTGCCAGTGAAAACGGGTTCCCGAGCTCTTTTTAGCTGTGACAGCCTGCTGAAATCCTCTGCCAGAAATCCTCTGCTTTACACCCTTGTTAATCTTCCCTCTTAATTTCTAAGGGGTGGAATTGTGTCCTAGCATGAAAAAAGGTATTACAGTGTTCCCTCGTTTTTCGCGGGGATGCGTTCCAAGACCGCCCGCAAAAGTTGAATTTCCGCAAAGTAGAGATGCGGAAGTAAATACACTATTTTTGGCTATGAACAATATCACAAGCCTTCCCTTAACACTTTAAACCCCTAAATTGCAATTTTCCATTCCCTTAGTAACCATTTAGATTATTACTCGCCATGTTTATTTATTAAAGTTTATTTTAAAAAATATTTATTAAAGGCAGACGATGATATGATGTCATCGGGCAGGAAAAACCGTGGTATAGGGAAAAAACCCTATAATTAATTTTTTAATTAATTAATATTTAATTAATATTTTTGAAAAACCGTGGTATAGACATTTCACGAAGTTCGAACCCGCGAAAATCGAGGGAACACTGTACTTTGCTAATAACAATAAACTTGGGAGTTCATATTTATAACTGTAACAATAGCTAATCCAGCATGGGCCTTCTCACAGTACAGATTACCTTCTAAAGAGTGAGTAGGATCTTGTTTCAATAAAATACCCACAGATTTTTTTCCTTAGCTAAGATTCATAACATTTTAACATAACAATGTTGTTGCTAAATATCCTTGACACTACCATCCTTTTGTGTGTTGGAATTGGACTGGAAATTCAGAGATCATATGGCTAGGAGATTCAGCATGTGGTTTGCTATGGCTATTGAAACATCGAAGGATCAGCTCTGTTTGATAACTTGTGTAACCAGTCTCATGATCATGAAAAGGCATTATATTCTTTATGTACTTTGTGTGTTGTTCTTACAATGGAGCGCATACTATAACCCTCAATTTAATAAAGCTTTCTGAGAAATACTTTCTACTTGAGATTTTAGAAGTGTACACAGTAAGCATTTTAGAAAATATTTTAAAATAAAATGTCCATCTGGTAATTAAAGTAGAGTAAGAAAACATTTATAAAACAACTTTTCCAGGGAAAATAAAGGGAGAATTGTTAAACATTACACTGTAGAAATTGTGGGGGAGTGTTGATGCCGGTGATAGAGAGATGATACAAGACAATTTGCATTGGTCATACAGAATTGAACATGATTGAACAACAATCCAGACAGAATGAATATGCCAAATTCCTTTTTAACGACCCGAAACAACTTCCACTACCTAAGATTGAACTCAACTCTCCAAATGGAAAGCTAGTGTCTGTACCATTATGCCACTCAGAAAGAATGGATATAGATCCACCTTAATTTAAATCCTATTCCGTTGATTCAGTGAAGAAACCTCTGTTTATGGGATCCCATTGTTTCTGTTCAAAAAACCTCACTAATCTTCTGTTCTGGGTCTATTTGACCCGGACCGAAAAGTGTTCATTTTAGGTACTTATATTTGGTCTTTTTGAAAGCTTTTTTCACTTGGAAACTAGTTTGAACATTTCTGCACACAATGAAATGAAAATTGAACTGAAAAAAATGGATGCTTATTGGTTTATTTTGCTCATAAAAGGGCGCCCATGCTTATACTCAAATAGGCTTATACTCAAAAAATTTTAAAGTGAAAATGGTTGCAAGCAGCTGGGAGGAGAGGCCTTATTTCTGATTTAAAAACCCAATAAGTATCATTTTTTCAGTTCAATTTTCATATCATTGTGTGCAGAAATGTTCAGACTACCTTCCAGTGAAAAAAGTTCTCAAATTGACCAAACATAAGCACCTCAAATGAAGGATTTTCGGTCCGGGTCAGGGTGACCAGGGAACAGAATTTTAGGGACTTCTTTTTTCAGCAAGAAAGAAGCCCCCCACCCCCCAAAAAAATTCTCATAGAGAGAACCCTTGAAATGATGCAAAGTCATGAAATTTCAAGTTTTCAGATATGCAGGGAAAATTTTTTACAGGGTCTCAAACTTTGATTTTGGGTTTCACAGACCCGAACAGAACACCAGGGTTAAGAGTTGTCAATCTAATCTTACATAGCTTCTTCTCTGCTGACATTGAACTGCTACCAGAGCTTACAAAACATTTGTCAGACCAATTTTAGAATACAGTCACCTGTATGGAAACTGCATTGCATATCAGACATTAATATAATTGAGAGTGTCCAGAAATATTTCACAAGAAGAGTCCTTCACTCCTCCTCCCGCAACAAAATACCTTACCCACTGGACTTGAAATACTGAAATTAGATAATTTACAACTACTTTGCCTCTGAACTGATCTAACCATAGTTCACAAAATTATGTACCCAAATGTCTTTCCTGTTTACCTTCAACCGCAGCAACACACAAGCACGTAATAGATTCAAACTAAATTTAAGCCGCTCCAAACTAGACTGCAGAAAAAGCGACTTCAGCAATAGAATGATCAATGCCTGGAATTCACTACTTAACTCTGTTGTTTCTTTCTCAAACCCCAAAATCTTCAACCTTAGATTGTGTACAGTTGACCTCTCCCCTTTTCTAAGAGGTCTTTAAGAGGCCTGTCTAAGTGCATCATTGTGCCTACCACCCCTGTCCTACTGTCCTATTGTCTTCTTTTATCATTACTTTCTATGTTATGCTTATATAAACTACTATCCTATATTTGATTGACAAATAAGTAAGTAAATTTGGTATTTTCCAAATTAAAACTGTTCTGTGCAAAACCCTTGGAGCGAACCCACCAACTCAAAAGACCCTTATTTCATGGTAAAATCAAACTCTTTATTGATGAAGAACACAGTAACAAACAGATTTGAAATGGCACAGAAATGGAAGTTATTTCCCTCTCCGGAGCTAAGCATCAACAGAGTCTGGGAAAGGCACCAAACACAGCCTAACTGGAATTCCTTAGATAACAAGTTCATTTATGATTAAGCATATGAATCAGCTCACCAAGATCCCGAGCAAAAATCCTCCAGCAGAGAATGTCTTTTATTGAGGCAGAAATCATGGTTTTGAAGCCTGGTTCAAGCATGCCCCCACTTTACAACCTCTTCCATGAATGGCGTTGAAACCCTACACCCAAAATCCATTGCCTTTATACTGCCTGCAAGTGACATCACACCCCAAAGAGGCTAAGGCTGTAATACCTTTTACTATGCAACTCCTATCGCCTTGTCAGCAATCTCCTATAGCGAGGATCTATCCACTGACTATCCCCTCTAATGTCTTCCTCATCCTCCGACTAGGACCACTCCCCCATTGTCATATCAATCCCCTCTAGTGGTTCCTCAGGTTCACTCATGTTGTGGTTAGCTCTGGCCCAGCTCCTGCCACAAGGACTGTGGATGTGGGGGAGACATCCACATGCTGCAGGCCTGTTTTACCCCCAGTGGAATCTGATGATGAAGGCTCCTCTGACCAAGAAGACATGAATGACAGGGAGGAGGAGAGTGTGGCAGACGGTTCAGAAGGAGATCAATTATCTAGCTCCTCCTTGGATTCAGAACAACAGTTAATGATACATCCACGCATGTGGAGAGCGATGCATAGGCAACAACTGAGAGATTATTATCAAAGAAAATGAGGCCACCTGTGGTTGGGTGGGGCTGTGGTAATTAGTGAGGCTGCTATAAATAGCAGCCTGTGGGTTTGGCCATTGTGGAGGATTATCTGATCCTTGTGATTCATGACTGCTTTACTGACTTTGACTTTTTGTGTGCTGATTTCTCCCCGCTTTGAAACTAAACCAGAGCAAAGTGTGTTTCACTTTGTGAAAGAAGAAGGACTGTGAATTGCCTCACAGCTGCAAGCTAAGTATCACAGAACTGATAAGGGACTTGTACAAATTACCAGTTTGTTTGGAGACGAGTGCTCTTTGCTATACCAAAAGAGGGCTTGGTTTAAGTGAATTTCCATTATAAAGCACATTGTTTTGAATTTTCAAACGTATGTGTGTCTGAAATTTGTACCTGTGAATTTTTGAGAGGAGTCTACCAGAGAGCCCGACAGAACAACTCAGGTCACTTTCTCCCTCACTCTCACTTTCTGTATCAGCTGGCAACCCCCTGGTCCAGGGTATCCAGAGGGGCCTGGCTCCTCCTCAGAATATGACACGGCCTGAGGTAGACAAGGAACACTCACAACACCAACTAAAGCAAACAACCAATATTAGTTGTTGGGGTTTTTTTTTTAGTCTTTACTGTCTTCCACTGTCTTACTGAGAAGCAAATTTTGCCACAAAGCCATGGATCACTTAAAAGATTGTGACCTTTTTGTAGAGTGCCTCTTTGATAGAAACATAGAAGACTGACGGCAGAAAAAGACCTCATGGTCCATCTAGTCTGCCCTTATACTATTTCCTGTGTTTTATCTTAGGATGGATATATGTTTATCCCAGGCATGTTTAAATTCTGTTACTGTGGATTTACCAACCACGTCTGCTGGAAGTTTGTTCCAAGGATCTACTACTCTTTCAGTGAAATAATATTTCCTCACGTTGCTTTTGATCTTTCCCCCAACTAACTTCAGATTGTGTCCCCTTGTTCTTGTGTTCACTTTCCTATTAAAAACACTTCCCTCCTGAACCTTATTTAAACCTTTAACATATTTAAATGTTTCGATCATGTCCCCCCTTTTCCTTCTGTCCTCCAGACTATACAGATTAAGTTCATGAAGTCTTTCCTGATATGTTTTATGCCTAAGACCTTCCACCATTCTTGTAGCCCGTCTTTGGACCCGTTCAATTTTGTCAATATCTTTTTGTAGGTGAGGTCTCCAGAACTGAACCAGCGCTCTATATAAGGGGATCACAATCTCCCTCTTCCTGCTTGTTATACCTCTAGCTATGCAGCAAAGCATCCTACTTGCTTTTCCTACTGCCTGACCACACTGCTCGGGCAGTAGGAAAAGCAAGTAGGATGCTTGGCTGCATAGCTAGAAGATCTTTTGATCACAAAAGAAGGCTATCAATTCCTGACTTAAAAAATTATTTTTTAAAATAAAAGAAAAAAATAATGAGACAAGAAAAAAATCTCCAATGGCATGATCAAGGTGAGTGATCCTTCGTTTGAGTCAAGGGATCTTACTCATTTCTGCCCATTTTCTAGCCTCTTTCAATCCTGTAGCTGTTAGATAATTTAAAAAAAACCCCACCACCAAATATGGTATTGCTAGAGAAGCCCTGTTCTGCTACCTTCCTCAAATTTCATCTCTTCTAGCCCCAAGGAGCAAGCAATGAATCTTGTAGAAAATAATTGAAATGATTGAATTTATTCCCAAAGACATTGGGTTTTTCTGTTCTGTTTTTATTTAGGTCAAATGTGAGGTTAATTAACTAAGCTAGGGGTTCCTCCTCTGCCTTTTAAGGATGTGATGGACACAAGGTTACTTCCTTTTTGTTTCTGGTTTTCTCCCATCCCAATTATTTACCATTCAATGTTTAATCCTGCCTCTAAGGCAGTGTTTTTCAACCAGTGTGCCGTGGCACACTAGTGTGCCGCGAGACATGGTCAGGTGTGCCGCGAAGAAGGAAGCTCAGGTTCCGGTCTCGCAACTTTTTGCTTTGAGAGTGAGAGTGAGAAAGAGAGAGAAAGAAAGCGAGAGAGAGAGAGAGAAAGAGTGAGAGAGAGAGAAAGAAAGAGAGAAAGAAAAGAGAGAGAGAGAAAACAAGAGTGAGAGAGAAAGAAGGTAAGAGAGAGAAAGAAAAAGAAAGCAAGAGAGAGAGAAAAGGAGAGGAAGGGAGAGGGAGAGAGAAATGAGCAAAAAGGGGAGAAAAAAAGAGAAATGAGAAAATTATTGAGACAGAATGAGAGGAAAGAGAGAGAAACAAAAGAGAGAGAGAGAGAGAAGTGACTCTTGATTTAAAGCATATGATAAAAAGCACCCAAAGAATAAGAGAGAGAAAAACCCAGCCCTCACCTGTTTTGGGAAATGGTTCAAGAGTGTGTGTATACACACACACACACACACAAGGGTGGGGAGGAGACAGGGATGGAAAAAGAGAGGAGAGTGTCTTAGGGTGTCATTTTGTGTCATTTTGGTTGGTGGTGTGCCCCAGGATTTTGTAAATGTAAAAAATGTGCCGTGGCTCAAAAAAGGTTGAAAATCACTGCTCTAAGGCAATGTTCCCTGGTGTTGTTGTTTTTTAAAAAGTAATTTCCTGCTTCCCCCCACACTAGTAGAGAAGTAAAGGATTAGTATAGTGGAAGTGTGGAGTTTGGGGTAAAAAATATATCCAAAGGGAAGGAACAGAGTATTTTCCCAATGACATTTGGCCCCAAAGATCAAGCTGGGGTCATTTTAACCATTCTTTAGACACTTTTAAGATCTTTTAGCAATCTTGAGATAGAGGAATTTTCTCTTGTTTGTGTTATAAAGTGACCCTCCTCCTTCCATAACTTGCAAGGGAAGAAGGTCAGAGACGGAACTTAGATTTTGATTTGATTGTGTTTGTGTGTTCTTCTGGGTGGGCAAGTGCCCTGTAAAATAAACTCAGACCTTTGTGGAGAAAGGTTCTGTTTGTGTTGACCAGGACTTCCTTTGGTAATCTCCCCAGCACCACCACATGCTCTTTCCCCACTTGAAAAGACCCTCAGGTCTTGCTGTGAAAGACTTCCTTCCAGTATAATAATTGTCATTAGGGTAATTCCGGAGGGGGTGGGTTTTTCGTTTCCTGCTTTATTAGGGTGCACTGCCCCCTTCCTCCTGTTTAAAGCAGTTGAGGCTCAAGTTCATCAGCCTCTCCATATATCACAATTTCAGGCTTTTTTTCTTACAGGAATGGAAGGGATGTTTACAGGAAGGGAACCCTGCTGCTTCTACTGTTTTCCTGAACGCACCCAGAAATATTACAAGATGATTTTTTAAAAAATGCTTACAAAATGTTCGAAAACACCCAGCCCAGATTTGCTGGATTAGAAACTCTGTCGTCACAAGTCAAAAGGTTTTCCAGCCTTAATAGATGTAGATCCTACACAGCACAACTGAACAGCACAAAGTTAGGGTTAGTTATTTAAAGGAAAGTATCCAGCATTCACTGGCATCTGAAGTCACTCGTGTTGCTTTCTACATTTTCTTCTGGTCCCTTCTGATAGCTTGATACGTCACCATGCTTGGGTAATTTTGTCCTATATCACAGCAGTACAAAGCAACATTTATTTCTTTTTTCTCCTATAATTCTTATGGAACTTAATAGGGAAAAATGTTTTCAGTACTTTTTGTTCCCCAATGCAAGAATATTTTCAGGATAATTTTTGTATTGAGGTGTAGCGGTTTTCTATGTTTCTTAGCTAACAGGATGACCAAAGGATGGGCACGAATCAGTGGTGGGTTTCATTTACTTTTGCTTCTGGTTTGGGAATGGGAGTGCACAGGAGAGCACTAGGGCTTTGCAAGCACGAGACCCTTCTGTGCATGCACAGATGTTCTATGATGATGTTCTGCTGGCTGGGTGGAGCCTCCTGTCGCCGTTGCTACTGATTTGGCCGAACCAGTAGGAACCCACCATTGGTATTGTTCTGGTTTCTGGTAGAAGTTTAGTAATTACAAATAACTCTCATTAAATGCATCATTTCATGAATAAAGCAACTCCTTTTATTTCTCTGCTCTCCTGTATTTTCAACACATTCTAGGCATCACCCGGTCCATTATCTCTCTCTCAGCCGCATTCCTCACATTCCTTTTCCTGCTTCACTTAGACAAGATTTATTTCCTAACTACATCACTTTAAAAAAGACAGCAGCACTGACTAAATACAATACAAAATACTGGGCTTACTTTAGCGTGGGGAAAACACCTCCATATTTCTTTTCAGCAACGTTGAAACTCCATCCTTCTTCTCCACTAGCCCCCTCACGTGCCAAATACCTCACTACAATATTTAACCCATTCCTCTCCTTAATATCTTCTTCCAGACCTTTGCTCTCTACGTTTCTGAATTCTTCTGAATTTAGGATTAACCCAGCGTGCGTCTGATTCTCCCTCACTAGATCCTGAACTCATAGCTCCATCCTGTGGCTGGCCTCCCACCTGTTCTACTATCTGTAACCCTGGGGCCCCCACTACTTCATAAACACTATCTGAATCTGAGTCCTCAATATCTTCATCATCCTCCAACTGATCAAAAGTATGTACAACAGGTATGAATGTGCTGCCTTGGATTCTACAACTAACCTTTTTTTCTTTCAATTAAATCCCAAGGAAGATTTTACAAGAAAACTCTTTCACAAAAGGTGGAGCAGTGGGCCAAGGAAAAGCTATGTGAGCTGCAGGATTGTCTTCAGGATATGATCAGAACAGTAAAAATGGCAGTCGCAATGATGCAATCAAAGCTCACCCTATTTTTATGGGTATCATGTGATGAAATAAAAAACCCAGACAGAGCTTTAATCTCACTAATATCATGGGTTTCTTCTTGATTTTTTACTACAGGATGTGAACACCAATGATAATATTGCTATTTTGTCTCAATATTGAAAATAAATCCTTAAAACAAATCCGGTATTTTTAGAAGAAAAAGGGAAAATATTTGCCATCTGTTTTGGCTGACAATCCATTTCTTGGTCCTATAAATATTTTTTGTTTCTATAATTTAAAAAAGAAAAATTAGAAAAACAGTCCCAAGTTATAAAGTAAATATTTATATGTACAAAGACAGAGAAAGACAAAAACTAGTGAAACACCCATATACATTCCAATTTATATGAAAAACTGAACCACTTTTTGAAAAACCAATTACTTGTTTGGATTCATTTTAATCAGTCTTTTTTAAAATGGAGGATTTTGAATTCAGACTGATAGTTTCCAGTGTAGTGATAAACATCATGAATTGGATAAGATATACAGTAATGTGATCTTGAAATATAAAAAGAAAAATATTGATTTTTCTTGTCATACTCCATTAAATCACTAATTTAGAACAATAAACGTTAGGGACAACTACCTGAAAGCTTATCTATCCCATATTCACACACCATCTCTGAACATCTTTATTATATTCTCAGTGCTAAAGAAAAACTGTTTTATTGATATATGCACACATGGTCCAGGGCATTTTAAGAACTGTTGGGTTTTAGACATTTTACAATGTTTTAATATTTTAGGGTGTTTTTTTTAATGCACTGCATTGTTTTACTCCACCCTGCCAATTTTATTTCATGCATTCATTATAATTATATTGTGGTTTTATATGTTTGCTTCCTTGTGTACATTGTTCAGAATACTGCTGTTGCTAGGCAATCTAAAAATAGATTTAGCATAAGATATTTGGAAGAGAACTCAAAGATCATGCAAGTGACATGCAAAGGTTGTCCACCTCAATAAAATGTATCAATTATATTTTCAATAAGGTGTCCAATGTTTCTATTAAAGACTCATAAAATTGTGTTCAACCACTTTCTAGGCCGTCTGTTCTCTCTCTAACTATTAATATCCACCAAGATTTCCCCCTCTAATGTTTAGTCTGACCTCTTTTCTTGTATTTTGAGTCAGTTTCTTTGGATTGAACTTTCTGAAACTGAAAAAAATGTCTTCCATCTTGTCTTGACAGCCTATCAAATATTCCAAGATGGTTATCGCATAACCTCATAATTGTCTTTTCTCCAATTCTTTTGTTGAATTAAGCAGGCATTTTTCCTTTTTGTTTTTAGCATGAGTTTTAAACAAAGCAGCACTTTTTATTCCCATTATTTTAAAGTGAACTGTAATTGAAATGAAGATGCTGTATTGAGTGTGGCTTGGTTTCAGTTGCGCTAATCACCCATCCAGTTTGGAATTAAAGAGAAGATCTCTCTTCCTTCTACTTCAGGAAATTGATTTGTTGATTTCACCCTAGAATAGCCCTACAACCATAATTATGTATCAACTAACTGCTGCAGTTGAAGGGAGATTCTCAGAGTAACATATAGTGAGCCCTTACAAGTTGGTGATGACAGCTCAGGGCAGGACACTTAACCTTCGAAATAAATTCAGTCTTTTTTGTAGTTGCTAGTTGTGGCCAAGTTAATCTGCCTACAGTAAGCACATTAAACTTTTCCTATACAGTATGCTCTTTACATTGTCTTCAACTTTCCTGCTGTTTATTTACTCAGTTTTGTTTCTTTTTTAAAAGTTTTGTCTTATCAGAATTACAGGATTTTCATGATACAGAAGCTGATATAGATGGAAATAGACTTAGTTCATGTTCCATCAATTTTCCCTAAGCTGTAACAGGAAGGTGAAAAATACAGAATTTCATTTATAACCAGGCCCAATGTTTCCAAAATGACTGGTAACCTTGACTAGAATCCTACAGCTTGTTGAGTCTCAACCTGAAACGTTCTTATGTGCAAGAGAACATCTCGGTATTTCCCCTCCCCTCTACTATGTGACACAATTTGAAGTGGAAATCTACTCACAGTCACTTCAGCTTTCCAGGAGACTCTAAGAAAATTCCCCATTACTCTGAGACTTTCATTTATAAGGTCCAACTTCAGACCTTATCACTGAATGTGGCACCTATTAGGGATTGAGATGAAAGGGCTGATCACAGAATGAGACAAAATAAAGTAACATTTCAGTTGTTAAGTGAACCACGTAGTCATTAAGTGATCCCATTTTCCACCATTGACTTCGCTTTTCAGAAACCAACTAAGGTTATTCTTTATTAATTTATTCTTTATTATTATTATTCTTTATTATTGGTCATCTGTGACACACAAGCAATTTGTCTTTGGTACATATGCTCTCAGTGTACATAAAAGAAAAAGACACATTTGTCCAAGAATCAGGAGGTACAACACTTAACGATTGTCATAGGGGTCAAATAAGCAATGAGGAAACAATCGATATTAATAAAAAATCTTAAGGATATAAGCAACAAGTTACAGTCATAAGTTGGAGGAAATGGGTGATAGGAATGATGAGAAAAAGACTAGTAGTAATAGTAGTGCAGACTTAGTAAATAGTTTGACAGTGTTGAGGGAATTATTTGTTTAGCAGAGTAATGGCATTTGGGAAAAAACTGTTCTTGTGTCTAGTTGACTTGGTGTGCAGTGCTCTGTAGTGATGTTTTGAGGGTAGGAGTTGAAACAGTTTATGCCCAGGATGCGAAGGGTCAATAAATATTTTCCCCGCCCTCTTTTTGACTCCTGCAGTATACAGGTCCTTAATGGAAGGCAGGTTGGCAACAATTGTTTTTTTTCTGCAGTTCTGATTATCCTCTGAAGTCTGTGTCGGTCTTGATGGGTTGCAGAACCAAACCAGACAGTTATAGAGGTGCAGATGACAGACTCAATGATTACTCTGTAGAACTGTATCAGCAGCTCCTTGGACAGTTTGAGCATCCTGAATTGGCACAGAAAGAACATTCTTTGTTGTGCTTTTTTGATGACGTTTTTGATGTTAGGTGACCACTTTAGGTCTTGAGATATGATAGAACCTAGAAATTTGAAGGTCTCTACTTTTGATATTGTGTTGTCTAGTATTATGAAAAGTGGTAGGATGGGAGGGTTTCTCCTAAAGCCTGTCACCATTTCTATGGTTATGAGTGTGTTCAGTTCTATTATGACTTAAACTTTGTGAATTCTGCCTATGGTGGTGAATGCCTGTTTTGTTGATTGCAGAAAAAAAGGTGTGTGTGTGTGTGTGCGCGTGTGAAGATCATTGTTCCCAAATCTTCTAACCATCCCTTTTAAGCCCCTTTAACACATTGCAAACTCAATTATGCATGTTGGATTTGCAGTGTCTTGTGTGATTGGAACGGGTGCAGAAACCTGGGGGAAAAAAAACCGCCTGTGCAAAAATCACGACCAGAGGCAATGGGTCAGGGAACCCACAAATCCGCCGCCTGCCTTCCTCCCTTCTCAGTTTTAAAGCGGTTCTGCAGCTCGGGTCCTTGTGCCGTTCCCAGAATGACGCCCGCAGGAACAACAGCAGGGGGCGGCACAACAAACAGCCTGATTCCTTCAGAGAAGCGCGGCTGGCTCGAACTTTTGGAAACGAATGGCTTTGCACCTCCCTCGCCAAGTTTTTGCCCGGCGGGCGGCGCGCACGCAAAGCGAGACGGTGGGACGGCGGCTGCGGCCAGAGATAGCCCTCCGAGGCTTGAAGCGGCGGAGGCGGCTTCCAATTCTGGCCAGCTGCTTCAGACTCAGGAGAAAGAAAGGAACGAAGCGAGGGAGACGCTGCCAGGAGGATGTGGAGGCGGCGGCGTACGTTGCCATCGCTGCCGACTTCGTCCGCTTGGTGCAGGCGCTGCGCGGCAAGCGACAGCGCTGTCCTCTCGCTGCTTTTGCTGCTGGCGGGGCCGTTGAGTGCCTTCAACCTGGACGAAGAGAAGGTCACCGTCTACAGCGGTCCAGATGGCAGTTACTTCGGTTACGCGCTGGATTTTTACAGCCCTGCACCGAATGCGTAAGTACGGTCCTCTTCGATGGGCGCGAGAATTGCCTTGCTTGTTTTCCCTTGGAAATTTGCAGGAGGAGAATGGATGTCGGCCGTTGCGATTCATCGAGGCAAGTCATAGCACAAATGAGCCCCGGGACATTCGAGTTTAGATCGGTTCGGAGCCGACACTTACTTTTTTCCAGCTCCATCCTAGACGTGGCTCCATTCTCAAGAAAGTGCCAATGAAGTCGTATTCTGACCGCGCAACGCACAGAACTGCGCAGGTTTTCCCGGAAACAATTCCCTTGTTAGACAGATTTCCAAATAAGTGTTCGTGGCCATAGAAAATGCAGACCTGCATAATTGGCTTTCCGCATGGTGGGATTCAATGGTAGAAAAGTAGACATTGGGTTGTTAATGGTGGTTCCATAAATTAAAATAGTGGGGTTTCTGGAAAAAAATGTTTTAATAGAAGATGACTAGTGGGTTTGCATCCCATCCACACAATCTTCATCTTTAGCCTATAGTGCCAGATAATGTAATGAATACAGTGGTACCCCTTCTTAAGAACTTAATTCATTCCGTGGCCAGGTTCTTAAGTAGAAAAGTTTGTAAGTAGAAGCAATTTTTCCCATAGGAATCAATGTAAAAGCAAATAATGTGTGAAAACCCTTTAGGAAAGAAATAAAAGCTCGGAATTTGGGTGGGAAAAGGAGGAGGAAGAAGAGGAGGACAGTTGCTGCCAAAGGAAGAAGGTGAGGTGAGGAGAATAAAAAAAAATCCAAAACTTTTAGGCTTAAAAAAAAAAAGAAGGACTCTGAGGCAGTGAGGAGGAGCATGTGCCTCTCATGTCTCTTATACACTGCGCCAGAGAGAAACCCAGGGGGAATGGCAAGAAACTGGCTGGGCCTTCATGCCGCTGTCAAATTTCCTGGAAGTATCTTGAACACCCGGTTCTTATCTAGAATAGTGCTTACGTAGAGTACCACTGTACTCTGATAATTGTGAATTTTAAGAACAGCAACAAAATATATGCAAATCCATCACTTCCTGTATTTTCACTAAACTCTACTTGTATGGTAAGTTATGGATTTGTGGAGGAATCGCCTATGGACCCTTCTTGCTCTAGAAAAGATTGAATTAATAATGATTTCAGTAAAGTCAGAAAACTCCATAATACTGTTTATAGCTAAGTGGGAAAGTTATAGAGGAACACATAGAAATGAGCTACTGGATCTGATGTTCAATTGCCACTTCAAGCTCTACTTGAGAATTCAGGCTAGTTCAGTTTTTCCCAAAAATGCACTGGCTCCCTAGTTTCCAAAGATCTGACCAAATTTTCCAGCCACATGACTGGGAATTTTGTAAAATGTAGTCCCCTCCCATTTGGAGGTAACCCAGATTCAACCTAGAGACCTCATATCCATACTGTACATTTTACCTATAAAGTTTTCATAGTTAACAGTTTATCAATACTTTATATGATTTAAAGAAGAACATTAAAGAGACATAGATTGCTTCTGTTTCACCCAGGAGTGAAATGCTACCAGTTCGGCCCTAATAGCGGCGTGCACTGGTGATTCAGAGAACCGAAAGCGGTGGCAGCGTGGGGCTCCACCCGTTCACCCAGATGCCGCCAGAGGGTGAAAAGCATGCGTGAAATGGAGTGAGAGGGAAAAAGCACACACGTGAACAAACCAAGTGCGCACGTACGAACATGTACTTCTGAACTGGTAGGAAAGGTAAATAGAGTTCATCACTAATTTCAACCCTCTAGAATTTGACATGTTTAACATTACCTTTATAGTATCCTTTGAACAGGACTACAGCAGGGGGCACCATTGAGACAATCTTGGCTGATCTTACAAACAGCTAAAGAGAGGTCAGAACCAAGTATAAATACTTGGTATTTTGAGCAGGAGATTATCAGGACGGTCCAGGACTGTAGAATACAATTCCGTAGAAGTCTGAAAGAATGCATTGGCAAATCATTTCCACATTGCTGCCAAGGAAATTCCTTAGATGTGTCCAAAAAAATCACAAGAAATTGAGTTCAACTCAAGAGAGCATTTACCATTTTAATTAGGTAGGACACCAAATTATCAGTTTCTAATTTTAGAAGCAAGCAGTTTTCCACTAGTAGTAAAGTATATTGTAGACTCTATCCTTAGACATCAAGAAAACATGTTGCAAGCTGTGAATTATTGTCACTAACATGAATGAGAAAATTGTTTTGATAAAATTGGTATAGAAATGAAGCCAATTGGATGTGTACACCTTGTCTGCCTTTTCTACCATAAACTGCTTTGTGTTTCATAAATTAGTGGATAGATAAATATCCTTGCACATTTGAATCTATGTGGGGAAAGATAGAACGTCTATTTGTATATTTTTGACCTTTGCTCTATGGCTTTCCATTCACATCTACAACTCACTATTTGATATTATAGGTCGACGATGCTGAAGTGTGAATAATATTGGGTCTTAAGTATAGGAATGGACATTAACTATAGGCATGTGGACATTACTTTGTGGGTAAATGATTCTGTTAATTATGAAACATGGTAGCATGGATTAAATGGATCCTGGAAGGTGTATTGATGACCAGTTTAGGGAAAGAATTGTTTGAACCTCTTTTGCATTTCTTCATATAGGCAAATTGATGAAATATCATCTAAACTTGAAACTTAATAACAATAAAATGAATTTAGTAAAAAGAAACGGAAAACCTAATTTGTCTGCAGAAAGGGTTAAAATCAAGTGAAAAGGGTTAAAAACTGTACATATCCTGAAAATGATCAATTGCATAGTTTTTGGCTCAAATATCTGACTAGCTTACATTCAATTATAGCTAAACAACTTAATGAAATACAGTGGTCCCTCGATTTTCGCGGGTTCGAACTTTGCGAAACGGCTATACCACGGTTTTTCAAAAATATTAATTAAAAAATACTTTGCGGGTTTTTCCCCGCCCGATGACGTCATGCGTCATCCCCAAACTTTCATCCACCTTTAATAAATATATTTTTAATAAACTTTAATAAATAAACATGGTGAGTAATAATCTAGATGGTTGCTTAGGGAATGAGAAATTGCAGTTTAGGGGTTTAAAGTGTTAAGGGAAGGCTTGTGATAATGTTCATAGCTAAAAATAGTCTATTTACTTCCACATCTCTACTTCAGGGAAATTCGACTTTTGCGGGCGGTCTCGGAACGCATCCCCCGCGAAAATCAAGGGAACACTGTATTGCATAAAGGAGACATCAGTGACAGGTGATGGCAAAACATATCTGATTCCAAAAAGTCCAGTAGAAGGGACAGCCTCATGAATCTATAAGCCAGTACATGCTTGCCTAAAATGTTTAAGTTACTTAGAGGCATAATAGTGGATAACATCCAAGATTATTTATTAGAAGAAAATAAGATCAGAAAGAATAGAACAGAAAGGAGAAAAAGCAGAGGTATAAAATTTAATAATAAATAAATAAACTTCTTCTGATTGATAAAATTGTTCTGGAAAATTGCAAATGTTATATAAAACATTATAAAAATGTTATATTTGGAGCGTCAAAAATTTGGAAACAACTGGTGTCTGTAAAAACATTGGAATGCTTATAGAAGAAATGGTGAATCAATGAAAGACAGAATTGATGGTTAGAAAGGAAAAATATGAACTTGTCAACAAGAAAAAGTACCTATTAGAGTGACTTTATTATTTTTTATTGCCATGATCCCATTTTCAGTGATTTTGAAGTAACTAAGTGTTGGCTATCAAACAGCAAACACTGCAAATAAAAATGTCACACTTGTTTCACAATTAAGAATAGTAATGAAATTAAAATCCTAAATGGTCAGACTATCAGGAAGCATCTAGATGAAGCCTATAAGTAACTAGTTATTTTACAATTTGTTAATATCAAGCACGAATGGGTTTAAAATGTGATTAGTAAATAACATATCCAAAGAACAAGAAAATTGCTAAGGTCAAAACTGAACATTGGAAAAACCATCAAAGACATCAATATCCTGTGATAATGATACACTGCTTGAATTATTAACTGGTCAGTTTGGACTGAAAAATAAAACCAAAAAACCCCAAACTAATGACTACTCATGATGTCTTATATTCCCATAGTAATATTGATAGATATATCTGCTCCACAAAAAATGGGGACATTTTCTACAGATCAAGTAAATATCAAACTATTCTCTAAAGCAACTGAGAGTAGAACAAGAAGCAATGGGTGAAAACTAAAAAAGGAGAGAAGTACTGTAACTTAGAACTCAGGAGAAATTTCCTTGACAGAATAATCAGTGGAACAGCTTGCCTCCAGAATGCCCTAACACTAGAAATTTTTAAGAAGATATAACCATTTGTCTAAAGTAGTGTAGGGTTTCCTGCCTAAGCAGGGGGTTGGACTAGAAGACCTCCAAGTTCCCTTCCAACTCTGTTGTTGTTGTTGTTGTTGTTGTTATTATTATTATTTAGAAAAAGAAACTGAAGGTTTGATGTTGGCTGTGCGAGAGCAAGCTATTTGAATTAATGCAATAGGGATCACATTTGGTAAATTATCCAATAAGTACAAGTATAGATTGTACAAAGTTGCAGAAACAATAAATCATATACTCATCTCATTTAAGAAGATCACACAAACCTATTATAAATAAAAATAAAATACAGTTGCCAAAGTCAACTGTACAAATTAACCTATGCCAGTAATGAAAAAGTGGTAGGAAAAAAAGCTGAAAATGTAATTGAAAATGAGCAGGTTAAAATGTTCAATTCCTAAATACAAACTGATAAAGTTTTAGCCCAAAACACACTATATTTAACTGTGATTGAAAAGCAGAGTGTGGGGCATAAATTACCCCAAAGTATGGGTAATTAATGCAGCAAAACCAGGGGATAATAGGATAGAAGACAAATGATTTGAAAATATCATGAAGTCTTAAAATCTGAAAATCAATATGGAAGTAGAGGATGTCTCTTGCTGGTCTAATAAATGTTATTAAAAAAACTACCATATTTTTCGATGTATAAGACGCACCTTAATTTTGGGAAAGGAAAAGAAAAAAGAATTCTGCCTCTACCTACTAGCATTAGATTACTGGGTTCTTCACTTCCACTGGGATTTTGATAACAAACAGCACAGATCTTTTTATCTGTTCTAACAATAAAAATGAATTTTGCTTTCTAAGATTACAGAAATTTGAAGTGAATAAGAAATTAACAAGTAGTCATATATGATTGTATAATTAGTAAAACATACTAGTAGCAGATATTCCTGGATTTTTCAGAATCCACTTTTGTTGCATAAGGTAAATCTCAGATTTTTGATGTGGAAATAGTCAGTTTACTTGTAGAAGGTGACCAACTAAATTTCTTAAGAAAAGCTCCTCAGGTAATACTAGGAAAACTTAGAAGACTAAGGAGATTTCTTTAAAGCACACATTCTTCAAATCTTTAATCAGACTTTCTGTTTTATGCATCTGTTAACATTTTTTCTGCAGAAATTGGGATGGAATTTAACTGGAGTGGGTGGGGTGGGGTGGGGTATGATTTTCATGGGGGCAGAAGACAGACTTTGTTCTACTCCCAAATTGCCCCATTCTTCTTACCATAGCCTTAGGTATTGAAAACTGGGCTTTCTCACAGCAGGGCCTGATAGAGAGGCAGCACATCAGTCTTCCTGGAGCTGCCATTTTGTAAACATGTTACTGGGTTTCCCAGCAGTTCCTGCACCTTTGCTGCCTCAGTTGGAGCCTGATTCCTGAAGCAGCCCAGGGAACTACGTTGAGAGTATTACTAATTCAAAATTTTCAGGTGGCAGATCCCCCTCCATTTTGGGGGAGGGAGAATCTGCCACCTGATATCTCTTTCCTCCAGATCCTCAAGTTTCAGGCACCCTTTTTGCAATTGGGGACGGAGATCTGCCACCTGAAAACTCCGTGTTAAATCCTTTGCTCTCTTTCTGAGGGCGACTTAGGATCAAAACCAAGGCTGGAGATCCCAAGCTTAGCTAGGTGTTCAGACAACAGTGTGTCCCAGGTGATGGCGTTTTTTACCTCTTGTTTAAACAATCTTATTGGAAAGCTTGTCTTCGAGAACTCCCACGCCTTTTGAATCCGGACTTGCCACAGTTACAAGGGAAGGAGGGCCCCTTGCAGTTCTCCCAGGGACCCGTGTTACCCCCGAGTTCTGTGTCCCATTTCCAACCCTTACTGCTGCTGCCTCCTTCTGCCTCTCCCTCCCTCCTGGCACTGTTCACTCCATTAGGAATCAAGCTCCATGTTTTGGTAGCTGAGATGATCTCAACGTGGCGTCTCCTTTTCCCTCTTTCCGAACTTTCGCCACTTTTCCTCTGAGTTAGGGATGCTTTTAACACAGTTCCTGGGCTCCATGTGCAGAGTGTGTGGGCTACATTAGAAGTATAAGACGCACCCAGATTTTCACCCTTTTTTTGGGCAGCTTTCCAATAAGATTCTTATACTCCGAAAAATACGGTAATTGTTTTATAAAAATGGATCTGAATTGAACTCAGAGGACAAAAGGACTCAGACTATTATGAAATACTATGGGGAAAATGGTACAAATAGACCAATGATAGAAAATCAAAGAGATAATGTGGGATGATGACATAGAATTAGAAACCATGGTAAAATGATGTATAAATTGTACAAACATAAAAACACACACGTAAAAGGTTGTAAATTGGGTTTAAAATATTATCACATGTAAAATGTGAAAAATTAATTAAAATATTAAATTTTTAGAAATGGATCTGAAAAAGACATGAATAAATTATCAACAAGATATGCAAAAAGTTATTGAAATTGAATTTGAACAATATATTACTAATGTACAGATGGTTTAAAAAAGAGAAAAAGATTTTTAAAAAGAGAAATAATAAACTCTAATTTTAAAGAAAAAAATCATTTTTTAAAAAATGTGTTAGAAGTAACTCAAACTGTAAAGAGCATAATTTCTAAAAAATGTTTAGAGTTTTAAAATGAATATAAAATTGGAACAAGAAGTTTTCCCTTTGGATTGTTGGTTAAAAACTTGAAAGTGTGTTGTGATTTTTGCTATTATAGATGATGACAAGGCAGAAAATCTAATAAGTGAAAATAGAAAGATGTATTATTTCTCACAATGGAAAAAAAGGATGGGGGAAAATGGATTTGGTTGGGATGGCAATGTAAACTGTTTTAAACAAAGAAAAGATTTTACTCAGTCTTATTTCCTTTGGGAAATCACTTCTGGTTTTGTATGCTTGAAATAGAAAAAAAATGAAACTTACGAGACTTTGAGGATTGAATAATTGTGTAGTTATAGAAATGGCCCTTGTACAGTGATGGCAAATATATTTGGCACAGAGTGCCCAAACTAGAATGCCCTTGCATGCGTGTTCGTGCGCACACCAGAATACTGGAAATGTGAAGACCAGCTGGCAGGTGTGCATGCATGCACCAGAAATCTGAAAACAGCTGGCTGACACACAAATGTGTACTGGCCAGGATGTTTCCAGTGCTCTGGCGTGCGTGAAGACCAACTGGCAGGCGCACATAAATTCAGTGGAAATATAGAAGAGCAACTGGCTAGCGCATGCATGTGCACCAGTCAGCTGGTCTTCAGGGTTCCAATGTTCTGGCGCATGTGAAGATCAACTGGCAAGCATATATGCATCCACTGGAAAACAGAAGACACCTGGCCAGTGCGTACATGCTCATTAGCCAGCTGGTCTTGGGGTTCCAGGGTTCTGGCGCACGCAAAGACCAACTGGCTGGTGTGAAAACGCATGTCAGAAACCAAAAGAACATCTGGCAGGGGTGCACATGCCCACAGAGAGGGCTTTACGTGGCAAACACGTGCCATAGATTTGCCATTACAGCTCTAGTTATTTTTTTATTTTTATTTGTTTGTTTTGTCAAATACGTATTGGTGATATACAAAGATATAACAATTTTTATATACATGATACTAGTAAAATAGAAACATTAGGACAGGGGACAGAAGGCACACTGGTGCACTTATGCACGCCCGTTACTGACCTCTTAAGAACGGGAGAGGTCAACAGTGAATAGTCTAAGGGTAAACTATAATTAAATGTACTGCAAAAAGTTAATATTTCACTATTATAAAGAGTCAAAAACCAATATTTTTCCCTTTCTATTTTTATCTTCTGTCTCCATTTTTAAATTTTCATAATGTTATAATAAATTTTGATGAAAGGTTGAAAGAAAATCAACATGGTACGATTATGGCATAATCGGAAAGAGTGTTTGAAAACTTCAAATCGTGCAGAATGCAACCGTGCAAGCGATCATGAGTCTTCCTAGATACACCCATGTTTCTCCAACACCCCGCAGACTGTACTAGTTGCTGATTCGTTTCTGGACACAATTCAAAGTGCTGGTGATGACCTATAAAGCCCTACATGGCATCCGATCAGATTACTTACAGGACCGCCTCTTGCTGCATAAATCTCAGTGGCTGTTTAGGTCCAACAGAGTTTGCCTTCTCTAGGTCCCGTCAACCAGACAGTGTCGTTTGGCGGGGCCTAGGGGAAGAGCCTTCTCTGTGAGGGGCCCGGCCCTCTGGAATCAGCTTCCTCCAGAGATTCGCAGTGCCCCCATCTTCCTCGCCTTCCGCAAGAGGCAATTAGATCTAAACCTCCTGACCAATAAATGTGATGCATGGTGTGATTGAATTGGTTGATTGATAAATAGACTGGGTTTTTAGCTGTAGTTTTTTAATGTATTAGATTTGTTTTATATGCTTTGTTTTTTACACTGTATCCTATGAGCCGCCCGAGTTTTCAAAGAAGGCGGCATACAAATCTAATTAATAATAATAATAATAATAATAATAATAATAATAATAATAATAAACTGGATGTGTTGATTCCAGTGATTATCGGCATATTGAATATACGTCATACTAAAAAATCTTGGATATATGTAAAAAAATCTGCTTATAGACAAAATTTCCATCTGTTTAATTTCCATAGGCCACAGTTTTTGGATCCACACATTAGACAATGCCGGTATATTATGACATCCTAGGTTCTTGGAAGAATTCAGTAGATGTGAAAACCAACATCAGTTAAAGAACTGGCAGCTGTAATTCCCTGTCGAGGGTGGTATTCACTTATTTTCCCTACTAGTTCGCAAATATGAGTGCAAATGCATACACAGAGCCTTCCCTGCATGCTCTTGTGTGCGCGGCTTGCATGCATGCGCGCATCTTGAAAATGTCCCTAAATAGGATGGCATAGCGCTGGGGCTCAATCGCAGATTGCTACTACTTCAGGTTTTGCCTGAACCAGTCCGAACTGGTTGAATGCCTCCTGTTTCCCATTGGAAAGATTGCCCGGCCGGTGACTCACTCCCCGGCCCGGATTTGCTGCAGGGCCAGGGAGACACGGCCCTTGGCGCAGCCGCCATCTTGAAGGCCGGGATCTCGTGAGATCTCGCAAGATCCTGGCCATTTTGGGCTCCATCGGCTATTGCCGATGACGTCGTCAGGGGGGGGCAGAGCCTGCCAGCCCTATAAAAGGGGCTGCGCAGGCTTTGGGCCTCCTTTTTGCCCCGACGACGAGGAGCAGCGAACACCCACCCTCTCTCCCCATCTTCCAGTGTGCCACTGTGGGTCGCCTTTCACCTGGATCGGGGCCCTTCACCTGGATCAGCATGGAGCTACGCCCATAAGTTGCCCCGGAAGTTTTTCTGACGTCATTTTCTGCCCCGGAAGTAATTGTTTGATCCTGCGGGTCCTTGTTAGGGTTTATTTAAATTTATGCTAATTTAATGAATCAATTATGCAAAATTAATTAATAAAATGACCCATTTTAAATCCAGCTCTCTGTGTCCGTGTCGTTACTCTGCCTCTGCTACAAAATAGTACTAATAATAGTGAATCAAAACAAGTTAATAATATTGAAAATAGTGAATAGTTGTTAAGTGAATCACTACAGTTGTTAATTTAGTAACACCCTTATTAAGTGAATCTGGTTTCCCCATTGACGTTGCTTGTTAGAAGGTCCCAAATGGGATCAACTGATCTCAGGACACTGCAACTGCTATAAATAGGAGCCAGTTGCCAAGCATCTCAATTTTGATCACATGACCATGGGATCCTGAACAATTACAAGTGTGAAAAATAATCAAAAGTCATTTTTTTTCAGTGCTGTTGTAACTTCAACTGGTCACTGAATGAATGAATAGTCAATCCCTGTAACCATTCTGTAAAATGTTATAAATAGAGAAGATGTATTTAGAAGAAGCAAAGAGAAAGCAAATGGCTTGCTTAGAAGTAGCCTTTTCTTATCTAGGTGTCCTCTATATAGGTAGATTAATATTTTCCAGAGGTGACAATGCTTGCTGAGAAATTCGGGGTGCCTGATTATCTTCATAGCAGCTTTTTAAACTTGGGATTTCCCAATTTGGAATTCAGATTCTTCAGCCCTCTGAATCTACTTTTTACCCACTGAGGAAAATGTTAATGTCTCCATGGTAATTCAATCCTTCAGTTATATTTGAATGTAACTTTCCTAGAATAAGAAAATAGACCCCACAGTTATTTTAAAAATGCCTTTAAAGAAAGCATTGAATGCATGTTTCCATGGAGCCCACATTTGCCCTAAAAAAGACATGTAACCATCAGTAAATAATGATGGTGGACAGGAACTTTTAGTAGGCCGGAACACAGTGATCTGACCTAAAGACAGCTCTGTCCTGGCTCTTTATAACCAAGCAAATGCCCAAAGAAATGATAGGAAAATATCGTTTCTTAGCTTTGGTATGTCTTCTCACTTTCTAAAAACACAGTTCCTTAGTTCCTTCTTCAGTGCCATAGATTATTATTTGACTATCTTTGCCATTTGGCAAACATTATTTGGGATTAGAAAGGATGTGAGTTTTTGTTTTTTGTTTTTCGCTTGCTTTGACTAATACTGTCAGGCCGAAACCATTTCATTTGGGATCTTTGGCCTGCCAGACTTTATTCTGTCCTATTAAGCATTTTCTACAGTGGGGAAATGGGAGGGGAGATAGTATGAAGATTGTTAGTATGTAGCCATAACAAATTCTTTCTAGAATACCAAGGTCATCCTTTGTCTCTTTACACCTGTACCTGCACGGAAGGAGATTTTTGGACTCTGCCAGCATGGCAGTTGAAGATTGGACAACATGATGGATTTGTCGGTGTAGGGACAGGGGCTTGAACTTTCAACTGGGTGGACTTCACTCACTGGGTTTCACTCAGATGCACCAACTCTGTTAATAAATTGGAACTTTGAGGAATCTTTTGCCTTCGACTCTGATTTAATTTTGGATACTATTTGGAACCCTGACAAATACTATTATTTTCTTGACTGAGGGGTAAGGTTTTTGTCAGAGATCAGAAAGGGGCTTCTAGAATCACAGCTCTATCAACAAAGCAACTTGCTGGAGCTCTTTCAGATTCATACTTAGTGTTTTTCTCTTACCTCTTTTGCAGAGTAAGTGTCCTAGTTGGAGCACCTAAAGCCAATACAACTCAGCCAGACATAGTGGAAGGAGGAGCTGTCTACTATTGCCCTTGGCCAGCCATGGAGTGTAAACAGATCCCTTTTGATAATAAAAGTAAGCAAATTGTTTCTATGTCATTCTCTGCATGAGAATGTTTTGTCACTGATCATTGCCTCTGGCGCGAGCTGATCCGATGTTCCTTTCATTATGTCAATTTGTATGAACTAAATCTTTTTAGAGAAGGCACAAATCTTAGATATTGAATGGAAGATACCCTCATGTGCAAAAGATACAGTGCAGAAGGGTCTGAGAGAAATAATGTGATGTCCAAGAGCTGGACTTGTATAGCAAAAGTCTTAGCAACAGTGACTGGCTATATACAGTTAAACAGAATCTATTTTATTCATCTCCCCATTTAGCAGTTAGATTTTTAGTTCATTAGATTTTCCTTCAGATTTTTAATCTTTCCTCCAAAAAGGTAGGTCAAGGTATGGAGTTTTTGGAAATATATATAAACCAGCTGGAAAATAAGTCAGTGGTGATATGACCGGGAAAATAGATATTAAAAAGGGAGTATGTCAAGGTTGCCCATTAGCCCCATTAATTTTTATATTAGCCCTGGAAAGTTTATTGAGAAAAGTAAGTAGTATGCATGAGATAAAGGGGCTGAAAGGAAGGAGGAATATAAACTCCGAGCCTTCATGGAGGATATGACATTTATTGTTGAAAACCCCCTAGATACTGGCCCGATCCTACTTAAGGAAATTGAAAAATTTGGAAATGTGGCTGGCTTAAAATGAATAAGGAAAAGACAAAAATAATAACCAAACATATGACACTGAACCGAAATATTGAATTTTCTTTTATATACAGTATTTAATATTTTTTTTTTAAAAAAAAGATGGGGGGTATCATCCCCCCTTAAGAAAAGGTAGGACCATTCCTATCATCAATGAAGTGTTAATCTTAAATTAGGATTGTCCCTGCATTATATCATTACATGACTCCATTCTTTTATTTTCCAACCAGCAGAGTCCATGGAGAACATGGAAGCAAGGTAGCAAGTCACAGTCATGTGATGTCTTGTTTAATGAGTGGTAATTCATTTAACAACCAAACAGGAAGTGATCTAAGACTTTTCACTTAGTGACTGCAGCAGTTAGTCACAGATTTGCCAATCCCATCTATGGTTTACCTATACCAGTAATGGTGAACCTGTTTTTATTCGGGTGTCAAAAGAGTGCATGCGTGCCCATACCCATAATACAGTGGCCTCCCCTGTGCATACATACACAACCCCCACCTTCCATCCATGTACGCAGCCCTCACTCAAGCCTATGGACTTCCTGTAGGCCAGTAGGGCCTTTTTTCGACCTCCCCAGGTTTCAGGAAAGCCTCAGGAGCCTATGGATGACAAAAAAACGTTTCCAAACTTCTGGTAAGCCCTTTTGGCCTGTTTATCACTATCCATGGGCTCTGGAGGCTTTTCTGAGGCCTGGGGAGGATGAAAAACGGCCTATTGGGCTACCAGAAGTTTGTTCTGGCAGTCCATTGGTCTGTTTTTCACAATCCACAGGCTCCTGAAGCCTGGGGAGGACCAAAACTCCCCCCCCCTGCTCTATAGAGGGCCAAAAATAAGTTGGCCAGCTTGCACACGTGTGCTGGAGTTTATATAGAACAATACCTCACATACGCTACCCTCAGACATGGCTCTACAAGTCGCACTTGTGGCATAGGTTTTACATCATGGTCCTATATTCTCACTTGGCATATTCTATTCTACACTTGGCATATTCTCTCTCCCTACCCACCCATCCATCCATCCTCCGGGGCCAGTTTATATTTTTTTTAAAGGAGAAAATATGTTATACCTTGTTTTGCTATGGATCTACTAGGAGAGAAATGTAACTCATTTCCACAAAGATCCATGATGCAATTCTTTATATCCTATGACTGTTGATTTTTTATATCTCCTGGTTCACATTTAATTTTTTGGGGTTGTTTTAAATATATATTTGATTTCATACAAGTTGGTTCATCATTATCTTCTAAAATTAAAATGTGCTTAAGTTTGGGATTTAGCATTCTTCTATTTAACAAGTCTTCTGCCCATTAAAAGCATAAAAGCACCCAGTTTTGCATGCATATTTCTCTCAAAGTAATGGAGGCTGGGTTGAAATTAACAGAGGAATAATATGGATCACATCCAAATGCATCCCCCAACAACAGATGGTTCTTATTTAATTAAAGGGAAAACACATTTGAAACAATTTGTGCAGTTTGTTTTCTGTTGTTTCTCTCTGTACGGACCTTAAAATCGATTTATTGCTAGTGTCTTTTGCAACATTAAAACTGAAAGGCTTTAATTTAAACAGATCCGATTGTTAGAAGTGACAGCTAGGATTCATCAAGCTCAGGTTTTTTTATTTCCTGGTGATTTGGTGTGTGCAAAAGTGTTTCCACGTTCATTTTGATGTCAGAACTTCTCTGGAAGAAAGAAACAAAATCAGTACAGTAAACCAAGAGCTTAGACTACTTAATAGCTTTCAGAATAAATATTCTCCTGGCCATAAATTAACAAGTCAATATGACCATTCAGAATTAAAATCCAAAAATAAAACAGCTGAGAAACAGAATTTACCCTGCAAGATGGACAATGCAATTTAAATGTAGCTCAGTGTTCGTATTCTGACCTAAAGACTGACCTAAATTTAATCCATGTTGATATTATTAGACTGATGTACATGAGCAAATACAGTATCACGATAGAATGAAATAGAGCTTCTGAAAGCTTACATCACCATCTCATTCTCTGTATATCAAAAGATCTTGGGGAAGAGATTAGGAATGGAGTTCCAACTGGTTTAATTGTTTAATTAAAAGGGAATGCATGTATTACAATAGTTTTAATAGAAAACTTGGAATTATGTTTATCAAAGTTCTAAATAAAAAAATATAAAGGAGGTAGTGAAACAAAATGATTTAGGTGCAAAACTTCAGGACACACAAATTTAAAGATAAATTCAGCCTCTTTGGTTAATTTGCATAATAAAATAATTTAAACAGCAATTAAAAATAATTGCTATTACATAAAATGAGATTACGATGGGCAGCTGCAAGCAAGAAGATAAAAATATCAGACAATAGCCACATTCCTATTTTGGACCCCATTTCCAGTTTGTTCTTAAACGCTGAACACAAGACTCCTTTGAAAGGTTTTTCACACTTGGAGGGGAGGCTGTTGTTTTCTCTACCCTATCCCTGATTATGCTAGCTTTTTGGATAGTATATGGGATTTCTAATCTTTCCTTGCAAGGAAACTGCACAGCAGAGTTGGATGTGTTTCTCACTTCTGTTGCCAATAATAACAGCCATGTAGTCAGTGGACCAGCAATGGAAAAGAGATAACGTTCTACAAGTGATTTTATTGAAAAACAATAGCAATTATACATATGTCTTATATCAATTTCAAATGATTCCATTCTGCTTTGAAGTTGCTCAAGGTACCCTTTCCCCCTTGCATTAAGATTGGGGGTGGGTGGGTCACAAAAAAGTGAACAATCTCAGCCAAATTTTGAGAGATCTCAACATAGTCTCATGTTGGGTAAACCTGTGAAAGATGGGGATATTGTTGCCCACTATAACGCAACAGTTCTCTACCATCTCATGTGTTATACACCAAACCAGTCAGTCATTAGTGATTTAAACATGCTGGATCAAAGCTGATCCTATCTAGTTTAGTACAATATTCTGAGATGCACAATGGCCACGTAGGAACCTCTTAGGGTAGAAGAGCAGACTTTATAAATCCATTAAGAAGGCAATCTAGAACATTAAAGATTCATATAAATTGGACCAGTTTCATACAAGGATAATGGAAGATATTTGGATGATTCAGAATAGAGTATGTTGAAGTGGAGATTAAATGAATTAGGAATATTTAACTTGTAGGAAACATTGGGGGAAACATGATAAAATCATTCAAATATGTGAAATCATATACAAAAAAAAAAGACTAGGGTCTGTTCTTCACTGTGCTAGACATGGAGAAATGAATTTAAATTACAGGAAGAAAGATTCCATTTGATTAAATTGTTATAATAACTACAGTTTGACAATGGAACCAATTATTCAGGCTCTCCAGACTGCTTGTGCTAAAGTAGAGGCTGGATAGCATCTGTACGACTGTTTTAATTTGGATTTCTGCCCAGAGCAGATAGTTGGACTCTGTAGCCCCTTCCAACTCTATGGTTCTATTATCTTCTATTGTTGCTGTTTCCTAGGAACTAATATTTTAGACATGGTGCCTCTGATCCTGGAGTCAACTTATAACTCAGCTGTGCCCAGACTGTTTCTTTGCAGACCCACTACATCATCCTCAAAATGTTTTGCAAACCATTCCATAAGGAATATTTTTATATGTTCTTCAAAGTCTGCCAGATAAAAACCACCAATTAAATGCCTAAATCCCATGTTCCCACCACTTAATATGTAAAGAACATCACTTCACATTGAGACATCACCAAAAAAAAATCATAATTTAAAAATAGCAACTATTATATTGTGCAACAATATGAAAGTGACACCAGACGTAATAATCTAATAATCAACATGATGCATAATGTTGCTTGGGTTATGTCCCTGTTTTAAGTGGAATTTCTTTAATATATAGAACATAGGTTAAAAGTCATTAATGCAGACCTGTAGCCAATTTAAAATATATTTATTTATTTATTGTCTGTCTCCCTGCCCGCCTGCCTGCCTGCCTGCTTTCCTATCTATCTATCATCTATCATGTATCTATCTATCATTTGTCTGTCTGTCTGTCTGTCTGTCGAATTTATATGGCTACCCAACTGGAACACTGCAACTTTAGCCAGCTTACCAGACACCCCAAACAAACAAAAACAAAATGACAATTCACGTTGAATTCCGTATGCAACTATTAAAAAATGATTTGAAATTATTACTCTCCACTGATAGGAACCCCAATTATCCTCACCCAAGTGGCCAAGAAAAAAAAGCCAAGAGACAATGCTACAATAAACTAGTCTAGTGCCCCATAGGACTTTTTAGATGATAATGAGTAGCCATAATAAAGCAAACAAATAAAAACAACAAGAAAAAACAGCCAATAACAAATTCTTTAGTGCCTTTCTAAAAGCTATCAAGGTCAAGACCAAATTCCAGAAGGCAGGAGCCTTTATGGAAAAGGAATGACTACAAGTTGCTTAGATGTGGCTCACAGGGCCATCCTAAAAACAGCGAAGAAAGGGCCCGCGGTGCCTCTGCAAGTGAAAATGGAGCTTGGGAGTCCATTTCGTTGGCAGAGTGCTCAGACCTCCACAGGTGCCCCTAATACAAGTAACATTGAGTGGGCTATATCCATCCTGGCCATGCTTACCTCCACCCACAAGGTCAAACACATCCTTGATGTGTCCCTTAATGAAATGAAGTTTGACATCCCTATGTTAGAGCATGTGGAACAGACTGATGGCACTGGGGTCTGGGGAGGGACAATCCTACAATAAACTAGTCTAGTGCACCATAGGACTTTTTAGATGATAATGAGTAGCCATATAAAGCAAACAAATAAAAACAACAACTTGAATTATATCTGGAAGCATACAGGAGACCAGAATAACTTATGAACCAGAGATGTTACTTTGGCATATGACAATACTGTATCTCTAAATTACTAGCACTGCTGCATTCCAGACTTGTTCTCTAGAATTCTTCTACCATCAAACAGCACAGCAGGGAAACCCATTTAAATGAGGGTGGAGGTGGAAACTAGTAGTAGTTGCTCACCATTACAGTAAATATCATAGCAGAAAGTTCCATAGTTTAATTGTTTGCTTCTGCCATATGTAGCTTTTTTGCGTACCAACTGTATTAGTGTCATTAATTGCACAGCCCTCCAGATGTGTGGAATTGATTATTCAGAATTCCCAGAAAGGCCTGTGTAGGATGAAGGAATTCTGGATGCTGATGTCCATATATTTATATGTATTTCTAGAGAGGAAGGATGTCATAGAAAAAGGGGAAAGAGATGTATGATTTTTTAAAAAATACAGTGGTACCTCGTGATACGAACCCCTCGTCATATGAATTTTTCGAGATACGAACCCGGGATTCGGAATTCTTTTGCCTCTTCTTACGAACTTTTTTCACCTTACGAACCCACCGCCGCTGATGGGAAACCCCACCTCCAGACTTCCATTGCAAGTGGAGTGCCCGTTTTTGCAATCCTGGGATTCTCCTGAGGCTCCCCTCCATGGGAAATCCCACCTCCTGACTTCTGCGTTTTTGCGATGCTGTAGGGAAATCCCAGGATGCCAGCGAAGTGCCTGTTTTTGCCATCCTGTGATTCCCCTCCTGGGATTTCCCTACAGCATTGCAAAAACGTGGAAGTCAGGAGGTGGGGTTTCCCATGGAGGGGAGCTTCAGGGGAATCCCAGAATCGCAAAAACGGGCGCTCCACTGGCAATGGAATTTCGAAGGTGGGGTTTCCCAGCGAGGGAAGCCTCAGTGAAATTGCACTATTGCAAAAACAGAGAAGTCCGGAGGTGGGGTTTCGAGGACTTCTGTGTTTTTGCGATGGTGTGATTTCGCTGAGGCTTCCCTTGCTGGGAAACCCCACCTCTGGACTTCCGGTGCCAGCTGAGCCCTCATTTTTGCCATCCTGGGATTCCCCTCCTGGGATTTCCTTACAGCATTGCAAAAACGCGTAAGTCAGGAGGTGGGGTTCCCCATGGAGGGGAGCTTCAGGGGAATCCCATCATCGCAAAAATGGGCGCTTTGGCTTGAAAAAGGGCTAAATTTTGAGCTTGCACACATTAATCGGTTTTCCATTGATTCCTATGGGAAACATTGTTTCATCTTACAAACTTTTCACCTTACGAACCTCCTCCCGGAACCAACTAAGTTAGTAAGACAAGGTATCACTGTAATTTATTTTTATTTTCATTTATTTATTAGATTTGTATGCCGCTCCTCTCCGTAGATTGAATGTTTTTGCTCTACTTTGTAAACCATTAAAGGAGCCTTTGCCTTGAAAAGTGGAATAAAATATGTTTAAAGAAGATAAACTGATACTATTTATGGAGCATTTTTTTTGTTTTTAGTATAATACAATAGTCTTTGTGATATTTTTAATGAAATCGTAATTGGAACAGATATATTCAGACTTGAATTTGATTTTATGTAATAATTGGATATATTTCTAGATATATTATTTTGTAAGTTGAATATGTATTGCCATTGTAGGCAACAAACACAATCTTGAAAAATGCTACAATTAATATTATCATTCCCTGTTCTGCCAGAAGGGGTAGCTGGAGAGCAACCTAAAATGAATCATCTTTCCTTGTGCAAAAATACTAAATTATTAAGTATGGTTCAAAATTATGGCCAAATTCTTCTGTTAAAGATGTACCTTTAAAAAATGCAAGCAGAAATTTAGAATTACATTTCTTCTGTATTCTTTCTCTAATGCTGAAAAATGCTATTTATGGATTCCTTTCATGTGTGCTGAGTTGTACATTGAAAAGTACAATTTATTTTTTCTATCCAAAGTAGGAACTCCGTGTCAATGATTAAGGAGGGACTTGAAAAAAAAAAAAAAAGACATAAGTCAGTTTGTCCAGAAACAGAGTTGGTTGTTCCAAATTCCAGGTATTGTTAAAGGAGGGAAGATTGTACATCATGCATCTTCAGAAATTCAATCTCATGAAAAAAATATTAATAAAGATAAGATCCTGTGAGAGCATGAAGGGTGATAACTTTTGAAGACTATTGTGTTTGGATGCCAGAGATTTGAGGGTGCCAATTTTAAAATTGAAGATGAAATATTTATGCCTGATTACTTTTATCAACTACTTTTTAAAGAAAGAAAAAAACCCAGATGCAAATAATTTTGCTTAGGACTGGAACTTAAGGAGTATCCTTCTCAATAGTTAATTGATGTGAAACTAGTTTGCCCCACCACTGTGCACTAAAGCTAGGAGCACGAGTGCCAAATGCAATGAACTAGCAATCTAGATGCTAGCAGTCCAGCATTTGTAGGCTTCCCTGATACTGTATGCCATACACTAAATAAAGTGGAGAAATCATGATGCAAACTAAATTGGGATGTGTCGTGCATCTAGTCAGACATAGTTCTGGTTTCCCATGTTAAATACTTTTAAATATATTCGAGTTATTATTTTATTCATTCTTTCAGATTATCTCCTCTGTTTTCTTCAGAAATAGAATTCTGTCATATGACAATACAGTGGTACCTCTACCTAAGAATGCCTGTACGTAAGAACTTCTCTAGATAAGAACCGGTGTTCAAGATTTTTTTGCTCTTCTTAAGAACCATTTTCTACTTAAGAACCCAAGCCTGGAAAAAATTCCCAGGAAATTTGAGAGCGGCACAAAGGCCTGCACAGTTTCCTGCCATTTCTCCTTTAATCCTGGCCATCTTGGACTTTTCTGTGCTGCCAGAGGAGCCTTTCGGTGGCGCTTAAAGAGGCTTTGGCAGTCCAGAGTGAACGAAGCATTTTCCTTTGTCTGGGCTCTTGGAAAGGGAATAAACCACTTCGCTGTGGTGACTTCCTTGCGCTGCCTCCCATGCACCCAGTGTGAGGTTGCCTCCCGGAGCGTCTGGGCGTGGAAAGGAAAAGGGGGGCGCTTTGCCCCGGCCGGATCAACTTGACTTCAGCCAAATCAATCACTCGCCACAGTGAAGTAAAGGCACAGGCTACAAAGTGAGTGAGCAAGAGGAGAGGGGAACCATTTAGCATGGGAAGGAAGAGGAAGGAGGTAGCAACAGCAGCAGCTGCCTTTCAGTCAAAGGAGCAGGAGGTTCCACCGTCTTGCCTGCCTGGATTTCTCTCTCTGGTGCAGTGTATGGGAAGCAGCCTTGCGCCGGATGTATGGGAGGCGCATGCTCCTCCTCACTGCCTCAGAGTCCCTCTTTTTTTTAAGCCTTAAAGTTTTGAATTTTTTTTATTCCCCTCCCCTCACCTTCTTCCTTCGGCAGCAACTGTCCTCCGCTTCTTCCTCCTCCTCCTCCCACCCAAATTCCAAGCTTTTATTTCTTTCCTAATGGGTTTGCACGCATTATTTGCTTTTACATTGATTCCCATGGGAAAAATTGCTTCTACTTACAAACTTTTTTACTTAGGAACCTGGTCATGGGACAAATTAAGTTCTTAAGTAGAGGTGCCACTGTATTTGATGGTAGTTGGGTGAGAGATGCTGAGCTTCCATGGCTTGGGCTCAAGGATGGGCTACTGCTCGGACAGGGTGGAACCTAGTGGGGTAGGAAAAATGGAGCGCCACCCCAAAGCACCCAATCTGCACTGAAAGATTTTGAAAGAAAATGCATAAGCGACGCCCATAGTATGGTAGTAAAATTTTTGATAACCCTTCACTGCTTGGGCTACATTTGAATTTGGATCTTCCCAATTTTGAATTAGCGAGCATTATCCTAGAGTGGTTTACACCAATAGTCCCCAACCTTTCTGATTTGGTGGCCTGGCTGAGGGAAGGGGACAATTCTGTGTGAGTGGCATGAGTGCATGCAAGCACGCACAGCCCCATTGGTACAAACTGCATGTGCATGTGCCCACAGCACACACAAATTGAGCTTTGTGCGTATGCACTTACCCACCACTCGTGGACCCCTAGTTTACATAACAATTTACAGTAGGAAATCGATGTGTTTTCTATCCTGAAATGGAGAAGTACATATCATCTATTGTTAATAATCTGAGAAACGACTGTGAGCAATTTTAAAAAATTGAGTTAGTGATCCATTGACAGTCCTTGCATTGCTTACTTATGCCAAAGGCAATAAACTGGCTTGGGAAGCTGGGAAAAAGTCATTGCAGAAGATTCTCATCGCAACTGTAGGTTTTTTGGATGTCCTGTTGATATTGTTCTGGATAAAACTGTTACTGACCTCAAGAATATCTTGATTTGTAGAATAACTAAAGAACTAGATAGGATGCTGAAATGTGGATGGTTTTTCTTTTAAAATTATTTAATCCTATGTCTTTTTATTTAATGATGACACAGAGCGCAACCTAATGTTATGTGTTTGTAGCTGTGTAGATTTGTAGATGATCTGCTAGTAATTAGTTACTGCATTTTATTGGATTCCTCTGACCTTTATAGGCACCAGGACTGCCTTATATAGAAATTGCTTCCATGCAGGAAAATTTTCATTTTTTCTGTGGCTGATGATGGAACATGTAGCTGATGAATTTTGAATGTGCAAGGAAATCTTACTCAACTGCGTATGTGAAGCAGCCCTATTTTAGGAAATATGTTAGTGAGGTGGTCAACAAAGTCACTTTGAAACTTAAAGATAAACAAGACTCGGATTATTATAAAATTTTGGGAAAGTTTTATGACTGGATAGAAAACTAAGAGATATGTATGTATTAGTAATTGGTTAATTTTGGGAAAAACCGAAATATGAGAATTTGATTTAAATTTTGGAAGCCAGGTGGCTAAGATGAGAAATGGTGGTAGCACTATATAATGATATAACACAAAATTTATTCATTGTTTAGACTTTAAACATATAGAACTTTATTTTATGAAGTATGTGATATACAGTATTATTAATAGTTTCTTTTATTAAAGGTATATATATATATGTCACATGTTTTTTTGCTGAATTTGAAAATTAAGGGAGACTAGGATAGATCCATTTCGGCCTTATTTTGGCCTCATCATTTATATATATATATAAATATAACAAATATATGGTTTATCGGCTATGAACAAATTAACTGCCTTGGAAATGGCCCTGGGTTGGGCCGAGAGGCAAAAAGGAAGCTGTGACACTCCTTCAATATACCAGGGTGATCTGACAGAAAAAAATATGTACAGTGATACCTCGTCTTACAAACGCCTCGTCATACAAACTTTTCGAGATACAAACCTGGGGTTTAAGATTTTTTTGCCTCTTCTTACAAACTATTTTCACCTTACAAACCCACCGCCACCGCTGGGATGCCCCGCCTCTGGACTTCCGTTGCCACCGAAGCACCCATTTTTGCGCTGCTGGGATTCCCCCGAGGCTCCCCCCCATGGGAAACCCCACCTCTGGACTTCTGTGTTTTTGTGATGCTGCAGGGGAATCCAGCAGGGGAATCCCAGCAGCGCAAAAATGGGCACTTCGCTGGCAATGGAAGTCTGGAGGTGGGGTTTCCCAGCGAGGGGAGCCTCAGTGAAATCGCAGCATCGCAAAAACACAGAAGTCCGGAGGTGGGATTTCCCATGGAGGGGAGCCTCAGGGAAATCCCAGCAGTGCAAAAACAGGCGCTTCAGCTGGCAAAAGGGGTGAATTTTGGGCTTGCACGCATGAATCGCTTTTCCATTGATTCCTATGGGAAACATTGTTTCGTCTTACAAACTTTTCACCTTAAGAACCTCGTCCCAGAACCAATTAAGTTTGTAAGACAAGGTATCACTGTTTATTGTTGTGAGCCACCCCAAGGGGCGGCATACAAATCTAATAAATTATTATTATTATTATTATTATTATTATTATTATTATTATTATTATATATAATAATAATATATATGTGTGTGTATATGTACAGTATGTATGTATGTATTATGAATAGCTAATAAAATTATCATATAGCTAATAAAAATTATATATACAGTGTTCCCTCGATTTTCGCGGGGGATGCGTTCCAAGACCGCCCGCGAAAGTTGAATTTCCGCGAAGTAGAGATGCGGAAGTAAATACACTATTTTTGACTATGAGCAGTATCACAAGCTATCCCTTAACACTTTAAACCCCTAAATTGCAATTTCCCATTCCCTTAGCAACCATTTAGATTATTACTCACCATGTTTCTTTATTAAAGTTTATTTTAAAAAAAATATTTATTAAAGGTGGACGAAAGTTTGGTGATGACATATGACGTCATCGGGCAGGAAAAACCATGGTATAGGGGGGAAAAACACCAAGTATTTTTTAATTAATATTTTTGAAAAACCGTGGTATAGACTTTTCGCGAAGTTCGAACCCGCGAAAACCGAGGGAACACTGTATACACACACACACACACACACACACACACATGTTTTCGTAGATTTTCACGGGTACAGGTATGATGGTCTTGGTATATTCGGGTTTCTTCCCATGTAGGAGTTGCAGAACATAAGAATGCATTAAAGAAAAAAGAAAAAACCTCCTCCCTTTTCCAACACTTCAAAACCACAGGACATGAAATTGATTTTGTCAGTACCAAATTAATTTCCAAAACAGAACACTACAGCAAAAGAATAATCATGGAAGCCATCGAGATAGGAAAACATTCCAAATATATGAACAAGCGGGATGATACCTCTCGCTTACCAGACATCTGGAAACCAGCCCTCAAACGTATCCCAGCCATAGAAACCAGACTCAGAACACTCATTGTAAAGCAATCAAGTAGCCTGCAAGTTCCAACTACTCAGGATATCACGCCTAATCTACAACCATTAACTAATCAGCATACCTCAGCTACATCAATGATCCCAATTGTTACCCCACTGACTCACCAGGAAGTTTCTACACAGCAGGCAATTGCTGAGCCATCAAACCACACCCAGCCACCAGTATTTATAGAAGGAAGGCAGCTCAGGTCTCGCAGTGTTCGCCTGAGAACAAAGACAGAAACACCAGCCTGAAGATGACGAGTGGGACCTCGTCGAAATGTCGCCAGAAATTTCCAAATCCTACACGGGAAGAAACCCGAATATACCAAGACCGTCATATATATATATATATATGTGTGTGTGTGTGTGTGTGTGTTTTCGTAGATTTTCACCGGTATATGTATGTAGATTGTTCTGAGTTCGGGTTTTGCCCCGTGTAATATTTTGAGTGTCTATGCGACGTTTCGGTGAAATCACATTCACCATCATCAGGCTGAAGTTTTAAGCTTCGTGCTGTTGTAAATATATTCCATATTTACAACAGCACGAAGCTTAAAACTTCAGCCTGATGATGGTGAGTGTGATTTCACCGAAACGTCGCATAGACACTCAAAATATTACACGGGGCAAAACCCGAACTCAGAACTATATATATATATATATATGCTATATGATACATGTTTGCATTGATGTAATATAACTTTTTATAGTAAGATAGAAGAAAATAATTTTTATTTAGGCTTTTAGGAATTGACAATGTTGTATAAAATTTATAGAAATTTTTAGATGAGGAGAGATAAGAGCCTCCATTGAGTGAGTAATAAGAAAAGAAAAGTTTATATATGACTGATTGTAAGTATTGTTGTTGTGTTTATAACTATATATTGTTGTATTTTATGGTGGAGAAAAAACAAAAATTTTTATATCTGTTAAGAAAGTCACTGACCTGTGACAAATTATGGTGAATGAAAGTCTCAATACCATAAATACTAATAATTAGTCTAGGGATAAGGACCAGTGCCAGGTTGAAGTTTGAGGTAGATCTCAGCAAGCTGCCTTCCACTCTGTTCTGTTTTCATAAACAGGAAATAGATTCTGATTGACCAATAGCAACGTAGCACAGAGTTCTGAAGCGAAGTACAGACAACATCCACAGCTACCCTGTTTCCCCAAAAATAAGTCACCGCCGAAAGTAAGACATAGGAGTGGTTTCGTAGAATTGCCTATTATAAGGCATCCCCCGAAAGTAAGATGTAGGAGACATTTCATTTCGCAGCATTCCCGAACAGAACATATATAACATATATTTGAAGAAAGTATAATTGTTGTACATGGAAATAATGATACGGTAGTAGTAAGAAATTGTCGATAGGATTCACAGTTTGTCTGGTTATGCTGGTTTGTGATGACAACTACTGTGATGACAGTATATAATAAATGTTCATTTTTTTTGTTCAGCAATAATTGTGAATTTTTCTCCATTAAAAAAAAGAAAGACATCCCCTAAAAATAAGACGTAGCACCTTTTTGGGAGCAAAAATTAATATAAGACGCTGTCTTATTTTCGGGGAAACAGGGTACCTTAGTTTTCCTAAGATATTGTATGACTTTTAGACTTGAACACAATTTCTTCTTTATCTAGTAGTTACACACCGGCAGAACCATATTTTTTAACAAAATGTCAAAAGAATAAAAGGAGGAGCACTGGGCTAATTCTGGAACTGATCTCAAATTCCAGACCAGTTTTAGTAGGAAATTTATTTTAAGACAGATTATATTTTTCATCTTTATAAGGCCTGCACCGTAAACAAGCAAGGGTACATTTCAAAAAAGCCTTAGGTCCCATTGGAATTTCAGATGCTTTATAAGAAAAATACAATTTAAAAATTTTCCATTTTCATAGAAATATGCACTATTGGGGACTAATAATGGTTTTATTTATTTTATTAATGGTATTTATTTATTTATTTATTTATTTTATTTTTGTTTGTTTGTTTGTTTGTTTATTCATCCATCCATCCATCCATCCATTCATTTATTTATTAGATTGATAAGCTGCTCAACTCCTTCTGGATTCTCTGGTTGTTGTCTCTGAGGTGATATCCAGGGCAAAATGGATAACATTACTGAGATTTCTCCAAATCCTAATTCTATGAATATGAATTATATCACTTCACACACTTTGGGACCAGTGAAGGGCCAAACTTTTTCCTACTGGATTAGTCCTGGAGGCTGACGGTGTGTAGTGGCAGACACGTGCACCCACCGTGTAAGATTTTGCTTCTGTGCATGCGTGGAAAGAAATAGGCAAAAAATGCTGAAATCTCACACTAGGATGTTCACATGCACGAGATTTCAGCGATTTTTGCTGATTAATTTGCTTCACCAATTTTCACCAATTTCTTTGCTTCCGCACATGCGCAGAAGCAAATTCATGCATTGGGACATGTTGGGGACATGCAGATGTGCGTGTCACCATTTCCACTAATGGTTCGGCGAGCCCATATGTACCGGGGGGCAGCCCAATACTGTTTGGAACCCAAAAAGAACAATAACAAAGGCATTTCGACCTATATACTGCCCCATAGTTCTTTACAACACTTTTGGGGCAATTTGCAGAGTCAGCATATTGTTCTCAACATTCTGGGGTCTCATTTTACTGACATCAGAAGGATGGAAGGATGAGTCAACCTTAAACCCTGTCAGAATTCAACTTCAGACTGTGGGAAGTTAGCCACTAATGCTGTGTTCTACCCACTGTGCCACCAGAACTCCTGGTCACTAAGATATCATCTTGGGTCATTAAAAAGTAGTTCAATTTGCTATAAAGCCTTGCATATATTTTTCCTTAACTAGTATATATGTATGCATGTATGTGTGTATGTATACTTACATATGAAGCAAAAATATCTTACTTTAATCTAAATAGAAATCCTTTTTTAAAAAAAAGCAAATGACTGGGATAAGTGGGATATTATATGTGTCCATCCCATTGTTGTTTAATACAAAGTGAAAAGAAAAGTCCTAAGTAATAGCACATCTCATTCTCTCCTGCACTGAATCAAAAAACCCTGTACTTTAAAAAATAATTTACAGATGGTCCTCATTTAACTTCATTTAGTGACTGTTTGAAGATACGATAATCCTGGAGAATTAAATTTAGAATTATCTCTACAATTTTGACTGTTGTTCTTTTTGATTTAACTAGAATAGTTAAATGTACATTTTTTTCGGATATGCAGTTTTAATGGTCAAACCTTAGAACAAAAAATATAAGACACGCCTAGATTTTAGAGGTGGAAAACAAGAGAAAAAGTATTCTGAACCAAATGGTGTGGTAATATATTATTTAATAAAATACCAGTGTAGCAGAATACTTTTTACAAACTTATACTTTTTACAACCATGTACAAACTTCAGATTTGACAGCTTTAAAACTAGTGGACTTCAACTCCCAGAATTCCTCCTCCAGTCATGTTAGATGAGGTAAATAGAAGGCAAAAACACCTCAGTTTTTGCAAAAAATGGATTGTTCTTTGCCCGTTTTTTCACGAAAATGGGGTGGGCAAATTATTATTATTATTATTTATTAGATTTATATGCTGACCCTCTCCGTAAACTCGGGGCGGCTCACAACAGTGATAAAAACAATACATAATGATCTGGGAAGCCTGCAGGGAGCTCCTTGGTGTTGGGGGATGGCAAAAATGCACTAATTTTTGCAAAAAATTGGCTATTTTTTTGCCTGTTTTTCACAAAAATGGGTGCATTTTTGCCTTTCTCAGCACCCAGACTCTCTCCAGGCTTCCCAGACCCATTTTTGTGGAAAACTCCCATTTTTTTTTGCAAAAATGGGATGCAGGGACAGGTCTTCAGGACAACAAAAATGGCTATATTCAATGTCTGAGATGCATTATTGCCACCCTCTTTTAGAGAGGAAAGTGTGCGTCTTAAACTCTGAAAAATATACTAGTTTAATGATCAAAGCTTAGAACAAAAATATAAACTTAGCCTAAAAGACCAAGTTGTGAACTTATTCTAAAGAATAAATTCAAATAGCTTACATTCATTCTTTCTGCAACCAGTTCAAAGATATAGTCATACGGTCATAAGTTATAGACTACTGTATTGTGCTCAAACCTTTGTTCAAGCTCCACCTCTTTTATACGTGCATGCATGATGACATCGAAAAGGACAGAATTTATATGCAAACCTGTTTTTGTCATTTGCACACCCCAGAGGGAGATGTGTCTCCAAAAAGTCAAATGTTGTCAAAATAATTAAATGTATGCCGTGGCATCACAAGCAAGCTCCACCATCTATCTTCTTGTGGTATCATTGTCACCCAGCTACAAAGTGGTAGGAATTTGCATCACAGTATATATTTTTTATTTGCTCACTTGGTCAGATACCCATAATGGTTTGTTTGGAACTGAATTTGTGAACTGGGTTGTTGTGGTCTCATAACTATGAATTGTTATTTTGTATACTTAATGCAATCCCAGCTAACTTTGCTTTCATTAAATAAAGCCCTTCATGGCACCAGACCACATTATCTCAGGGACCGCCTTCTGCTGCATGAATCCCAGCAACCAGTTAGGTCCCACAGAGTGGGTCTTCTCCAGGTCCCGTCAATTAAACAATGTCGCTTGGTGGGACCCAGGAGAAGAGCCTTCTCTGTGGCGGCCCCGGCCCTCTGGAATCAACTCCTTCCAGAGATTAGAATTGCCCCCACCCTCCTTGCCTTTCATAAGCTTCTTAAAACCCACCTCTGCCGCCAGGCATGGGCGAACTGAGATACTCTTTCCCCCTAGGCCTTTACAATGTAATGCATGGTATGTCTGTATGTATGTTTGGTTTTATAATAAGGGTTTTTAACTGTTTTAATATTGGATTGTTATATGGTGTTTTTATTACTGTTGTTAGCCGCCCCGAGTCTACGGAGAGGGGTGGTATACAAATTCAATAAATAAATAAATAAAACACAATAAATAAACCTTGGTTTATTATTTACTATTATGTTTTAAACCTGATTTTAATCTCAGAAAGTCTTTTTTCTTCAGACTGTCAGAATTTCCCCAGATTTTCAGAATCCTCCAGTTGGTTATTTTGGTTAGAGTAGGGCTACCAGATGACATGAGTATTATCTTGCAAACTCTACCTCTTTGCTGTCATTGGTCACTTGGATTTTTTCAGTCTAGATACAACACCCTGAAACTAGAGATATTAGAGATTGGACTTCATGCATAAAGTCTGTTTCCTGAATTGATCTTTGTTTCTAACTGTGTAGTTATGGGAAAAATGATGTTAGCTGATTATGTTGCTGATCACATAGAAACCCAATAATTTTCTAGATCTAGCTTTTATTGATTTATTTATTACATTTTTATAGCTGCCCATTTTATAAACATGAGTCTTGATATTAAATTGTCATGGCTAATGATCAGCATTATACAATAGAGCAAGGAACCACCGGGTGATGGCTACGCATTTTGCTGTTGGAATAGAGACCCAGCTGAGGAAGGAAAGAAAGTGGGGAGAGGTGATGTACAAAATATTTTAACCTTGAAATAGACACCTCGAGTGTGCATGCTTAAAACAATAAGAACATTTTAAAAGACTTTTGCTTACAATTCAAAATCCAGGCTGTATGCTGCAGTAGAGATAATGTATCTCTGTCTGTTTACTTTTTCTAGCCTAGCCAATATAGCAGATGGGTCAAGTCATGTCCCACTTGCTTTTGGGCTAGACTAAATTGGGTGAAATGGGCATGGAGTGTTGAAAGAAAAACACAAGTGATGCAGATGTGCAGATAGAAGAAGATAATTGCATGGCTGCCAAAATATTTTTATTATAAAATATTCCTTAAGGAAAAGATGAAACTCGCGCTTTTTAAATAATAGAGAAATTTTGGTGCATGCATGCTATACTATTTTACATTATATGCCACTTCATTTCATCTGACTGTTGCTAATGCTATTGATTTGGTGTAGATACAACCTCATGGCTATGGAGGCTAGGCTTGTTTCTTCATCTTTAATGTCCTATTGATGTTGAGCTTTTAAAAATTTAGAAATTCTGTGCTGGTTTGGGTTGGTTTATTGAGCTTTAGTTTATGTATACATTCTCTTTGTGGCACTTGTGTCATGGATTAATATTAATATTTATGCAGTTTATTTGAAAGGATGCTCTGTGATCTTTTCAAGTGAGTATTTTCAGTTTAACAAGACACAGAAGCCTCACTTGATGGACAGACTTAGGGGAAATGACTGCTCTACTTTGAGGTTTCAAAGTGGGAGCCACTTCATTTCATCTGAGAGTTTTAAAGGTATGCTTTGAAGCTTCATCAAGGCAAAATACCCTTTTAAGCTTTGCATACAAAGCCTTTTCCCTCCTTCCATCTGTGCAAGCAAAACATTAGCAAAGTTGCTTTTGTTGAGTTTTTCTGCTGGGCAGAAAAGCTGTAAAACGGGGAAAAACTATTATTGATCTTATTAAGTTGGTAGTGTAATAATGTCAATAGGAAAAAATGGCTTAACTTTTTTTAAAAGAAATGGAAATCTTCAGAAAATGTCGTGGTGTGATTGGTACTTGGCTGCCTGTGCCTGGTTATTCTCATGCTAAGATAATACAGTAGAATAGAATATAATTCTTTATTAGCCCAGTGTGATTGGAAACACAAGGAATTTGTCATTGGTGCATATGCTCTCAGTGTACATATAAGATAAGATAAATTTATCAAGAATAATGAAGTACAACATTTAATGATTGTTGTTGTGTTCAGAGTCCAAGACAGTGGAAAATACCTAGATGGCCATGGTCCAGAATCCACCTCGACCTGGCCGGCCCTTTCCATGGTCATCAGTTTATGGTGCTAGTAGACGCTTATTCAGGCTGGGTAGAAGTAGACATATTACATTCCACGACATCAGAGAGCGTAATTAACGTGCTATCTCGACATTTTTCCACGCACGGGTTACCCGACCAGTTGGTAACCGACAATGGACCCCAGTTCACATCCTCACAATTACAGGTACAAATAAACAATCAGGAAACAATCAATGCTAAGATAAATCGTAAGTACACAAGTAACAAGTTATAGTCATACAGTCCTAAGTGGCTGGAGATGGATGATAGGAATGATGAGAAGACTAATAGTAATAGTAATGCAGCCTTAGTGAATAGTTTGACAGTGTTGAGGGAATTATTTGTTTAGCAGAGTGATGGTGTTTGGGAAAAAATGTATTTGTGTCTAATTGTCTTGTTGTGCAATGCTCTATAGCAGTGTTTCCCAACCTTTTTTGAGCCGCGGCACATTATTCATATTTTCAAAATCCTGGGGAACATTGAACGGGGGGGTGGGGGTGGGGGCGGCTAAAGAAAAGTTTGGACAAAAGTTTGGACAAAAAAAAATCTCTCCCTCCCTTTCGCTCTATTTCTCCCTCCCTCATTCTCTTCCTTCCCTTCTTTCTCTCTCTCCATCCCTCTTTCTTTCTTTCTTCCTCTTTTTTGCTCTCTCTCCCTCCTTCCCTCCCTCTATGTCTTTCTCTCTCCCTTGCTCTCTCTCTGTCTCTCTTGCTATCTCTTTCTTGCTTTTTTCTCTCTCTCTTGCTCTCTCTCTCTCTTTCACTGCTTCTTGCTATATGTCTCTTTCTTTCTCTTTGCCTCTCTTGCTATCTCTCTTTCTTTCTCTCTCTGTCTCTCTTGCTATGTCTCTCGCCCCTGGCTGCTCGCCGCTGCCTTCGCCGAAAGCGCTTTTGTCCCGGGCTCTCAACCAGGGGGCTGCAGGAGAGGCGGCGAAGGCGATCTCTCTCGTTCTCCGGAGGCTGGAGAAAGTGATTTTCAATGTTGGGGGCGCGGGCCGGCGTGCGCTCTCCCCATCCCCCTGCCGGCTTACTTTGAATGGGGCAGGGGGATGGGGAGAGCGCACGCCCTAGGAGTTTGGCGGCACACCTGACCATATCTCGCGGCATGGGAAACGCTGCTCTATAGCAGGGGTTGGCAAAGTTGGCTCTTCTATGACATGTGGACTTCAACTCCCAGAATTCCAGAGCTAACATGATAGGCTCAGGAATTCTGGGAGTTGAAGTCCACATGTCATAGAAGAGGCAACTTTGTCTACCCCTGCTCTATAACATCATTTTGAGGGTAGGATAAATGGCAATTAAAGGGAATGTTAATATATCATATATATTCTTTCCTTATCTATCTATCTATCTATCTATCTATCTATCTATCTATCTATCTATCTATCTATCTATCTATCTATCTATCTATCTATCTATCTATACTGTATTATATATATATCATATATATTCTCTCCTTATCTCTTATATCATATATATTCTCTCCCTCCCATCTACTTCTCTTCTTTTTACTTTCTATCGTTATATATATATATTACTTAATGTCTATTCTCTTCCATATGTATTGTATATCGGACAAAGAATAAATAAAAATAAATAAAATAAATAAATAAAATGTGGACCAATTAATATTTTGGCTTAGCGTTTTAGGATTTAATTAAAGGAGTTTCTCGGTAGGATCAAGCTACCTCCCCCAGCAATTAATATATAAACAAACTCCCTTTTAGCAAAGTTGTATTCTCATTAGCTTCTATGAGCATTTGTTTTAATAATGTTTTTTTAAAAAATGAAATTCATTTTCCTTGGAAGTTGCTGTTGGGTCAACACCTGCCCATTTTTCTACAGGTGTTTGTGTGACTTATAGAGTCGGCATAAACTAGTACTCTATGTTGGTAGTCTTTAAATCTCAAGCTGTCTTATGTGCCCCAAAGGATCATCTGAGCCCTGAGAACCAATAGAGGAAAATAAAAGTCAGGTTTTGAGTGAAAAGAGTTGTGTAGGGCTGGGGTGGGGAGTGGGAGGGCTGGTTGTCTGAGAATTAATGTTCTAAAAATAGAGATTACCTCAAGAAAGGTTGGAGATTGAGAATTTCCCCTTCAATCATCTATTACCCCCAGGCGAAAAGTGAGAAACTGATGGTTCAGATAGTCCTTGTTTAGTAGCTGCTTTGTTTAGCAACTGTTCAGAAATTTTGATGGTGATAAAAAACAACTTTGCAAAAATTGTTTTCAGTCTGCAAATCAAAAGAAAGCTGAGGAAAGATCATAGCTATAGTTGTGGTTTCACACGTCAATTATGTTGCTTAATGAATGAGATGGGGTTGCTAACCACTTGTGGTCGCTAAACAAGGCCTACTTATAATGAAAGGGCTTCCTATTTCTATTGCTGCTTATCTGCAGGCAGGAATTAACTCAGAACCAAAGTACCTCAGAGAAAAGAGATGGTTCAGTCCTATGGATGACTTCCTTATTATATCTAGGATTTTTGTGGGGCTGGATAATCAAGTGGGATTTTTACAAATCACAATATTGATGTTTTGTTTTATTTCAAGAGAATCCACTTGGAATGCTATTTTTTCTGAGTTCAGAAAAGTTATTTCTTGCCAATTTCTTACAGCATCTTAACATGTGGTCCAAGGGCACCAGCCCCCCCCCTCTCCAAGATTATTTCAGGGATCTGCAAAATCAAAATGATTATAGATATAGATAGCTCTTGACTTACAACCATTCATTTAATGACCTTTGAAAGTTTACAACATCATTGAAAAAAGTAATCTTCAACCATTTTTCATACTTACAACCATTGTGTGGTCACATAATCAAAATTCATGCGGTCATGTGATAATCTTTTGAGACCTGATTACCTCAGAGACCGCCTTCTGCCGCATGAATCCCAGCGGCCAGTTAGGTCCCACAGAGTGGGTCTTCTCTGGGTCCCGTCAACTAAACAATGCCGCTTGGTGGGACCCAGGGGAAGAGCCTTCTCTGTGGCGGCCCCGGCCCTCTGGAACCAACTCCCCCCAGAGATTAGAATTGCCCCCACCCTCCTTGCCTTTCGTAAGCTACTTAAGACCCACCTCTGCCACCAGGCATGGGGGAATTAAGACTTCTTCTCCCCCTAGGCCGTTACAATTGTATGCATGGTATGTTTGTATGTATGTTTGGTTTTGTATATTAAGGGGTTTTAATTCGCTTTTAGTATTGGATTATCATTGTATATTGTTTATGATTGTTGTTAGCCACCCCGAGTTTTCGGAGAGGGGCGGCATATAAATCCAATAAAACTTGAAACTTGAAACTAGACCTGACAAGAAAAATAAATAGGGAATCCAGACTCATTTAACAACCCTGTTACTAATTTAAAAACTGCAATAGTTTTCTTAACAACTCTGTCAAGAAAGGTCATAAAAAGGGTCAAAGCTCACTTAACAACTACCTTGGTTTGCAACAAATGTTTTAGGCTCAATTATTGTCATACATTGAGGATTACCTATACAGTACTGTACTTGCAATAATTTAAAACAATGTCATTCTTCTCATTCTTATTTTTTTATGGATTAAAATTATATTTTTTTCATGAAATATATGTTCTCTCCCCCTCTCTCTCTTTCTCTCTCCCCCTCCTTGCCTTCTCCCTGCCCTTCCCATTTCCCCTCTCCCTTCCATGTTCTTGGGTTGTGAGCAACATTGATATTCCCTTCAGTACAAATTTTATAGAAACTTCATTTTTGCATTTCTTTTATACCAGTTCTAATCCATTTTGTTTTCTGCACACTTTCTTTATTTTAAGGACACAATCATGCCAGGCTGAATGTTACTGGTTGTTGAAACAGATGTCCAAGTGCTGCCTCTATGTTTGTTGAGGCAGGTAGGATTCCCTTGGGTACTATTTGTTGGGGGTCAAGGAAAAGGGAGGGTTTTGCCTTCTTTCTGCTCAAGATCCCCATGTACAATTGGGGGCCACTGTGTGACACAGAATGCTGGACTTGATGGGCTTTGGCCCAATTCAGCATAGCTCTTCTTACGTTCTTACTATTTTATTTATTTATTTGATTTTTATGCCGCCCTTCTCCTTAGACTCAGGGCAGCTTACATGTTAGCAATAGCACTTTTTAATAGAGCCAGCATATTGCCCCCACAATCCGGGTCCTCATTTTACCCAGCTTGGAAGGATGGAAGGCTGAGTCAACCTTGAACCGGTGATGAGATTTGAACCGCTGACCTCTACAGATCTACAATCAGCTTCAGTGGCCTGCAGTACAGCACTCTACCTGCTGCGCCACCCTGGCTCATAAAACATGAACTATAGTTGTGGGAGAGATAGAGGTAGGCGGCAAATTAGTTCAGTGGCTGCCATTTTTTAACTTTCTAGTTAAAATATACGGTGTGTTTAATGCGTATGTATTAAACCAAACAAAATTATCTGCAGGTTTGTTAATGCTGATAATATACTTTGACACTGAAAAAAGCCCGTTCAAATTCCTGCTTTTACTGTGTATATGTCTTTGTTTTTATTTAACTGAAATAATGAGTAGATCTGGAGAACTCTTTGATAGGAAGCAGAAACCAGACAGAGCTACCCAGATAAGAAAGGCCAGGAGTATGTCTTTGTGTGGGGGAATAAATAGAGAAGTTCATTAAGGATGACTAGTGAAGAAGGAACACAGCTTAGGAACATATGGGAAATCTATTTACTTCAGAGGACGGAGGGTGAAAGGAAGAGAGGGCTGCTTTTTATTACAACCTGAAATACACTATAATTGGGCTGAGTTTTTTGCACAGATGTTTTTTCTTATGATGACAGACATGGCGTGTATATAAAGCAATGTTGCAGAGCTGTTTTGTATGTTTCACATGTAGTACTGCTCCAAATGAAGTTATCTGGTAGCCAGAATGGGACAACAGAATTTGAGAAGTTGCTGCTGGTCAAATAAAAATGTGTAATTCACTTCATAACAAAGAGGGGAAAATATTAAAGTGTCCTTTTAGAAATGTATTTATCGTGCAGAACGCAGCCGTGAGAGCCATCGTGGGGCTTCCAAGATTCGCCCACGTTTCTTCAACACTCCGTGGCTTGCATTGGCTGCCGATCAGTTTCCGGTCACAATTCAAAGTGTTGGTCATGACCTTTAAAGCCCTACATGGCAATGGACCAGATTACCTCCGGAACCGCCTGCTACCGCACGAATCCCAGCGACCGATAAGGTCCCACAGAGTTGGCCTTCTCCGGGTCCTGTTGACTAAACAATGTCGTTTGGCGGGCCCCAGGGGAAGAGCCTTCTCTGTGGTGGCCCCGGCCCTCTGGAACCAACTCCTCCCGGAGGTTAGAACTGCCCCCACCCTCCCTGTCTTTCGTAAACTACTCAAGACTCATTTATACCGCCAGGCATGGGGTCATTAGGCCATTACAAGTTATGCATGGTATGTTTGTGTGTATGTTTGGTTTTATAATAGTGGTTTTTAGTTGGTTTTTTTATTATTGGATTGTTCATGTTGTGTTTATTATTGCTGTTAGCCGCCCCAAGTCTACGGAGAGGGGCGGCATACAAATCCAATAAATTATTATTATTATTATTATTATTATTATTATTATTATTATTATTACTTACTTACTTACTTACTTACTTACTTACTTACTTACACATACATACATACATACATACATACATACATACATACATACATACATACAATTGACCAGCATCTTGAATCTTCTATCTATATGGGTTTATTAATTTTGTTATTGTTTTTACATCAATTTCCCAATTATTTTAGTATGTCTAAACTAAAAAGGCACATCTCATTGGTATCAATTCATGACGCTAGAATATTCACGTACTTTTGACTGTAGCAATTTATTGTTGTTTTTATCATAATCTGCTGTGGCCTAGAGGTAAAGCTTTTGCCTCACAATCAAAAAATTGTGAGTTCAATCCTAGGTAGAGGCAGATGTCAGGGTATCTTGCTTGGGCAAGTTCCCTTCCAACTCTGTTAATCTGAAGAAAGATGATTATGTGTGAACTTTGGAAATTGAAGTATATAGTTTGCATTTCTATGCCATAATATAGAACATGGTATGTGTTACAAAATATAAATTGAGCTTCATTCTATTTTTTGGTAGGAAAAATTAGTCTGTATTCATGAAGAAAAAATGAAATTATAGAATCTTCTTGGGTATATCAGAATTCCTATGATCAGATAAGGCTTTTTCTTACATTTGAAAGACTTAATCTGAATTGTTGTTCACCTGTTGCTTCTCGGTGTACCCCCAAACCCCTTGGCTGAGTTTAAAGGTTAGAGAATAAGTAGTTCCTTGTTGTCTCGACAGATGGCAGAACTTGGGTAATCGTATTTGAGCTGAGATACTAAGCAGAATAGATTTGATGAAAATCCTCCAAGGTATATCAGGGCCATAGACTAGTTGAAAAACTTCCTGGAAGCAAGCTGAGACAAAACTATTTTGATACAAAGAAAAAGAAAATGGCATGGACATTTCGTAAATTACTGAAGACCCATTTATACCGCCAGGCATGGGGGAGCTGAGACACCTTTCCCCCAGGCTTTTTTATATTTATGTTTGGGTATGTATGTGTTGTTTGCTTTTTAAATATGATAGGGTTTTTATGTGATTTTGTAATATTAGTGTTGTTTTCACTAGAATATTGTTTTTATTATTGTTGTGAGCCGCCCCGAGTCTTCGGAGAGGGACAGCATACAAATCTAATAAATAAACAAACAAACAAACATCATTGAAATCAAAATTCTGAAAACAATTTGGAAGAAAATACTAATGTTTTCAGTAATATATATTTATTAGTATTATCAGAATAGAATAGAATAGAATAGAATTCTTTTCTTTATTGGCCAAGTATGATTGGCCACACAAGGAATATGTCTTTGGTGTATGCGCTCTCAGTAAATAAAGAAAAATAAAATACATTCATCAAGAATAATAAGATATAACAGTGATAGTTATAGGTTAATAAGCAATCAAATATTACTAAGAAACAAATAAAACAGTATATTGTAAAGATACAAGCAACATGGTTACAGTTGTAAGTGGGAAAAGAAAGTACTAGGAAGGAATAGAAGAAGAATAGTAATACAGTCTTGTGGGAATTAGTTGTTTAGCAGAGTGATGGCATTTGGGAAAAGCTGTCCTTGTGTCTGGTTCGGGTATGCAGTGCCCCATAGTGTCGTTTTGAAACAATTTATGTCCAGGATATGAGGGCTCTGTAGCTATGTTCACAGCTCTCTTTTTGACTCGTGTAGTATACAGGTCCTCAATGGAAGGAAGGTTGGTAGTTATTGTTTTTTCTGCAGTTCTAATTATACTCTGAAGTCTGTGTCCTCCTTGCTTGGTTGCAGAGTCAAACCAGACAATTATAAAGGTGCAGATGACAGACTCCATAATTCCTCTGTACAACTATAAGCAGCTCTTTGGACAGTTTGAGCTTTCTGAGTTGGCACAGAAATAATGCTCTTTGTTGTGCTTTGCTGATGACATTTTGGATGTTAGGTGTCCATTTTAAGTCTTGAGCTATGATAGAACTAGAAACTTGCAGGTCTTACTGTTGATACTGTGTTGTCTAGTATTGTAAGAAGTGATGGTATAGGAGGTTTCTCCTAAAATTTACCACAATTTCTACAGTTTTGAATGATCTGGATGCACCACAAGACTAAATGTTTAACCTCCCATCCGTATGCAGATTCATCATTGTCTCGAATGAGACCAGTCGATATTGTATCACATGCAAACTTCAGTACTTTAACAGAGGGATCTTTTAAGATGCAGTCATTGGTGTATAAAGAGAAGTGGAGATAGCACACAGCCCTTGAGGGCTCCTATGCTAATTGTAAAGGTATCTGATGTGAATTTTGTCTAGCATCACCTGCTACTTCCTATCTGTTAGAATATATTTGCATCTACAGAACCATCTTTTTCGTTAGTATGTTGTGAAAGATCCAGTCCAAGTGGTTAGGTTGTGGGTCAGTGCTGCAAACCCCAAAGGCTCTAATTGAGTAAGCTGTGATTAAATGAATCATGGGTAAGCATATTGAGAGAACATAGTTATTGGATTTGGCTGCATATGGGCTTCAATAGTATAGAGCAGTGTTTCCCAACCTTGGCAACTTGAAGATATTTGGACTTCAACTCCCAGAATTCCCCAGCCAGCATTTGCTGGCTGGGGACTTCTGGGAGTTGAAGTCCAGATATCTTCAAGTTGTCAAGGTTGGGAAACACTGGTATAGAGGAGATCAGAGAACTTTATTCAACAGCTACTATATAAACAGCTTACAAACGATAGACAGGAAACAGTAAGGAAGAAATTCAAGAGTGTCTCCCTTTATTTTTTCTGTAGTATGAGAGAGAGGATGTCTGTCAGGCTTTCAAGATTTTATCATATCCTATAACAATAAAGTTCCAGAAGTTCCCGTGGGGTTAGTTTTCTAACATAGTCTACCTCAAAAGGCAGAAAACTGGTTTTTTAAATAGAAGAGATGTATTAATAAAGATGAAGTAGTTATATTCTTTTCAGTGTGAAAAAAATTAAACTTGCCTAGGTCAGATCCAATCCATTATAAATAGCAACTTAAATGAGGTCACCTTGACTATAAACTTCCCGTTCCTCCCTTCCCTTCTCTCTCCAAAACAGGTAAACGTAAATGTATTTTTCTTTCTTTTACAGACAACAGGAAAATCAAAATTAATGGTACAAGAGAACCTCTTGAATTTAAATCAAATCAATGGTTTGGAGCAACAGTCAGAACTTACAAAGAAAAAGTTGTAGTAAGTTTTAATATCATTTTTTTTTAGATATTTGTTTTTTAACTGTATGTATATTCAAAACAAATTTGTTTATTAAAAATATTCTTATGCTGATTCATAAAGAAGCAACTCCAAATTCCATGATTGTGTTGACCTTTATTAGATTAGCCACTGTCTTGACATAGTCAATATAAAGGTTAAGCTTAGTGCTTCAGGTATGAAGGCAAAATGTGCTTGCCTACAACTCCATAAAGGATTTACATCTTTTTTCCAAAATTGTTTAGCTGTCTTTTACCATTGTTGTCTGATCCCGGATAAAGACACCCCTGGTTTTAAAAAAGACACTATGTGCATCCCACTACTTGCTCCGTACTGTATATCCAAAGCAGTATAGTTTCAATCTAATGGATTGTGATAGACTATGAATGCAGTATGAATAAATAAATAAATAAAGGGATTATCAATGTAGATATATGGTATCATATGAAATCCAGATTGTTGGCGGTAATATGCTGACTCTGTAAACTACTTAGATATTCTCTAGTGTAATTTTGTACTAACCTAAGTGCTGTGAAATACAGCTTGATATTAAATTGCTGTTAATTGATAAATATTTATTTCAGAGCAATATCTATGTAAACATGCTTATGGAAGACTTGGCAAACCAAAATAAAGCATATTTCAAGAAATTCTATATTGAAAATAATTTATACAGCATTTAAAAGAGTTCCAGAAGTTTAATTTCTAAATTACAGCCCTCTTTAGTGTTTAACTCACAATAATCCATAGTTTGTTTATATGGTCAGAGAATATGGACAGAGAATTTAGCGTTTGTTGTTATTTTGCTTGTTCCGCAAACCTATCTCAATCTCAAGTCAGGCCTATATAAAACTTTTATACCACTACTCTGATAAATGCAGCTAGCATTGGGTTTGGAATTATTCTTGAAAGAGATGAAAAAACATGTGCTTATTTCTCTTTATTTCAAAGCACCCTGAGCTCACCACCACCACCACCACAAAAATAAATAAATAAATGAATCATTAAATTCCATGAGAAGGAAAAAGATTCAGTCTAGGAGTGTAATATATTATCTGCATTAAGTTACTTTAATTTAATTTAGTTTTGTGTGTATGAGAGTGTACATGTTATGCTTTAAAGTCAACATTGACGCCTGGATTTTTTTATTTGTAGTTTCCTTGGCAATATTTTTAGAAGTGGTTTGCAATTGCTTTCTCACACTCTCTCCCATTTTTTTCATTCTGTTGTTTTAACAACTGCACCAAACTGGACCTTGAATGTAAATTAATTAAAATAATTTTGACGGCTATTAAGTACTTGGCCCCACCTCCCCTCTACCTGCCTGCTAGTGAAAAACCAAGTAGAATCCTTGTTCTGGAAATAATAAAATGCAATAAAAATTATATTTTAAATATGGATAGTAAGGGGTATATAAACAGAGTTTTCTCAGAAAATGCTCAAGTGATGTTTATATACCCCTTATTATCCACATGTTTAAAATCTGAATGAAATAACAAATTTCATCCTGAATCCAAGATATATAAATCATTGTTATTAATTAATAACCTTTCTGGCATGAGGGTCCGGTTCCATGGAACACAATTTTTTTCCTAGGGGATGGTTTCATGTGCAAACCATGAGCATATTCTGCTCATGCACAGATAAAATTCCCTGATACTTGCTCATGCGCAGCTCACTTCCTCGCTACTTGCATGCCTAGTTCCTAACAGGTCATGGATCAATATTGGTCAACAGTCTGGGTGTTGGGGACCCTGGTCTAAGTAGTCTGAATAGTTTAAATAATAAGGATAGCTTAAATCAGTGATGGTGAATCTATGACACGGGTGCCACAGGTGGGACGCGGAGCCATATCTGCTGGCAGGTCAGCCATTGCCTTACCTCAGCTCCAACATGCATGTGTGTGCCAGCCAGCTGATTTTTGGCTTGCACAGAGGCTATGGGAGGGCGTTTTTGGCTTCTAGACAGCATCCGAGAGGATGGGAGAAGGCATTTTTACCCTCCCCTAGCTCCAGGGAAGCCTTTGGAGCCTGGGGAGGGTGAAACAGGAGCCTATTGGGGCCATCAGATGTTGGGAAACAGGCCGTTTCCAGCCTTCGGGGGGCCTCATTTCGCCCTCTCCAGGCATTTTGTGCCCATTAAAAAAAACTGGTGATTAAATGTGTTCTATGAATCTAGCCATTGCAATTAATATGTTATGACTTATTGTGGCTTTAATCCAATAAATCCTATCTTACCATTACCCCAGTTGGAAAATGTTCCTCACAGGTAAAGAACTATTGCTGTACTATAGTAGAATCAATGGAGCTATGGCTCCATGTCTGAAGTTTCTTTCATAAATCCTTGGGTAGCTTCTTCTGCATGCTTCAGTGGAATTCCCCAGCTGAAACCCAATCACAATCTGTTTCCTTTTGAGCAGTTTCATTAAGTTACAGGTTAGTTGTGATGGCTTTCTTGCCAAAGGAAGGAATGCATTGCCAAGGGATTTCATATTAGAAACTAACGTAGAAGGATTTAATACAAAAAATCAGAAAGGATAACAAAACATTTAGTGTTTTGAACCATGGATTTGGTCAAGCTTAATTTTTCCAAACAATTACGAAACAGCAAATGTCTTGGGGATTTGTTTCAAAATGGATTGAATTTTTTCTAAATAAGATGGTGTATCTAAAGGAAATGCCTTTCTTGAAATGTTTGCTCATATGGTTAACGCTAGAAAAGGACTTTGACATAAAGCAGGTGATGAATAAAACATCCCCTTATCTTGTTACAGAGATTGTTGGCATGAGAAATTCCCACTAGCCTTCAAGCAGTCCCAGTTCTCGGATTTCAAACTGATTTACCTTTCTTTGCATGTCTTCCTTTTTCTTCCCATTTTCCCCCTTTTTGAAATGCAATATTGATTTTATTACACAAGATGATTATAAATAGCAACACATGTATAAAATGTCCAAAATAATTTTTGCTAGTTGACAAAGGAGCATTTTCTTCCAAAGCATAAGTCAAAGCTCATGTGTTTGTCTTTAGTTGAATAACTCTTACAAAATTATAGAGTTTGTTGATGTTATTATTATTATTACAGGGACCATAGTTCCCTCTAAGCTGAGCAGTGAGCAATCGCTCACTTAAAAATCATAATCAACTCAGAGTTTTCCAAACCTGCCCAGAAGCCGAGAGGGAAAGAGTGAGAGGGAAGGAGAGAGAGAAGAAGAGAGGAAGAGAGAGAAACAGATAGAAAAAAGAGAGGAAGCAAAAGAGAAAGAAAAAGAATGGGAGTAAGGAAGAGAGAAAGAAAATCAAAATCTAGTTTGAAACTAGCTCAACTATTTAAGTGGCATTTTGATATTGATAGAATTGCCCTATTATGAGCTCACTGTTATAGACACACAGTACAGTATTTTATTTTGAAATTCTCTGAGGCAAAACAGGGTGGGTTTTTTATTTGTTTGTGTGTGTGTGTGTGTGTGTGTGTGTGTGTGTGTGTTTGTTTGTTTGTTTATTTATTTATTTATTTATTTATTTATTTATTATTTCTGTGCCGCCCAGTCCCAAAGGGCCTGCCGCTCAGACACTATACTTTTCCGCCCACCCCGAAAAAAAATTAGAGGGAACACTGACAGGGACCTTGTTTTTCCCAGTAGTAAGAATTTCTGATTTGAGTGAGAACTGGACACCTATACTTTCGTTATATATGTTTTGTGTATCATTATAGCAGGAGGCGGTATCCTAAACACCTTTTTGTCTGTGTTCTGCCGGACTCTCTGGTAGGAGCCTCCCAAAAATTCAAAGGTGCAAATTTCAGACACACACACGCTCAAAAATTCAAAACAATGTTCTTTATCACAAAATTCAAAATAAACTAAGCACTCTTTCTGTATTGCAAAGAGCATTCGTCCCAAAACAACCTGGTAGTTTGTACAAGTCCCTTATCAGTTCGTAAGTACTTATCTTGCAGCTGTGAAGAAAATCACAGCCCTTCTTCTTCCAGGAAGTGAAACACACTTTGCTCTGCTTTGGTTTCAAAGTGGTGAAAAGTCAACAAACAAAGGCCGGAGCAAGACATTCATGAAACACAACGATCAGATAATTGTCCACAACGGCCAAACCCCGCTATTTATAGCAGCAGCACTAATTACAGCAGCCCCACGCAACCACAGGTGGCCTCATTTTCTCTTGTAATAATCCTTTAGTTGTTGCTTCCTATGCATCACTCTACGCATGCGTGGATGTGTCATTAATTCTTGTTCAGAATCCAGAGATGATATAGATGATTGATCTCCTCCTGGGCTGTCTGCCAAACTCTCATCCTCCCTGTCACTCAGGCCTCCTTGGTCAGAGGAGACTTCGTTGGCAGATTCCACTGGGAGCAAAACAGGCCTGCAGCATGTGGATGTCTCCCCCACATCCACCTGCACATTCCTTGGGGCAGGAGCTGGGCCAGAGCTAACCACAAGAGTCTGTAATAATTTCCTTGTTTTAACTGCTAATAATAAAAAAGTATCAATTTGCTCCTATTTGAAACAAAAAGTTACATCAATTGCAGTGTAATGTTCTCCAACTAGCTTGAAATAAATAATACAAAATAATATGAAAAGGTTAAATATGAAATACTCAAAGAAAGGGTTAGAATCTAGTCATTCCCAGAATAAGAGCTAACTCTTCAAGAAAAATCGCAAGCCACCAACAAGATGCCCAGTTCATAAGTGACAATCCAAAGAGGTAGCCAGCTCTCTTTTAAACTGCTTTCATCTCAACAGTGAGTGTCATGTATCCAAATAAATACCCACATTCCAGAGGTGAAATCTCCAAACCACCAGGAGCTGCCATTACTGGTATGCCCAAACCAGTAACATTTCATCCCTGCCACATTCACCCCCAAGAAATCAGTCCCTTAGTTAATCTGGTTTCCCACCAACATATGTAACAGTTTAAGGGCATTCCTTAAACTTGCAAACTTAACTGGACAATATAGCCAGCTGTAATGCTAAAGGCAGTGGGATTGCTGAAGAATTAGAACATAATAGTATAGTATAGTATAGAATAGAATAGAATATTCACCCTTCATTGGAAAAAGTAAAGCTAAAAAAAGGCTATGGGATTGCTGAAGAATTAGAACAGAATAGAATAGAATATTCACCCTTCGTTGGAAAAAGTAAAGCTAAAAAAGGCAGTGGAATTGCTGAAGAATTAGAACAGAATAGAATAGAATATTCACCCTTCATTGGAAAAAGTAAAGCTAAAAAAAGGCAATGGGATTGCTGAAGAATTAGAACAGAATAGAATAGAATATTCACCCTTCGATGGAAAAAGTAAAGCTAAAAAAAGGCAGTGGAATTGCGGAAGAATTAGAACAGAATAGAATAGAAAAGTACAGAATAGAATAGAACAGAACAGAATATTCACCCTTCGTTGGAAAAAGTAAAGCTAAAAAAGGCAGTGGAATTGCTGAAGAAATTGTTGGATAATGAAAACCCCTAAGTAATAGATAGCTATCTGTAAACTCTGTTGATCAGTGATCTGTAATGTTTATTAGATTTTTTGAGCAAAACAGGATATTCCATTATCCTTTATTTTAACATTTATTTCAGTATTCCATTAGCCACTCAAATAGATAGATAAATAGTCAGATAATTATGAAAATGCACTATATTTTCTATGCAAGGCAGCCACATGACCACTTTAATGGCAGTAATTAAGTGAATCACATAATCATAAGTGTACATTTTTGTCTTGAGTAAGTATTTTTGCTAGAAATTGGTGAAAATGTCACAAATTGCAGTAACATGATTATGGGACACTTCAAATAATTATAATTATATGTGATCTAGTTGCCAAGGCCCTGATATGACCTTGGAGGGTGGCACTGTAACATTTTACAATTATACGGTGTTTTCCTGAAAATGTGACATGTCTCAAAAATAAAGCCAAACCTGATTTTTCGAGTGGGCCTAAATATAAACCCTCCCCTTTAAATAAGCCCTAGTGAAGGGGTAGGCATGGCCAGCACAGGAGCCAGCCCTTCCCTTCCCTGGTTACCTCAGGGCTTCTCAGCCCCTTATCTGGATCATCTGAGCTGCTCCAGCCACCATTCACCAAACAGCTGATTTACGGGTGCCTCCAGTAAGCGTTGCCGATTTTGCAGTGAATTGTGGCTACAAAATAAGCCGGAGGCCAAGTGATGCACATAACGTGTCCCGTCAGCTAAACAATGTCGTCTGGCGGGACCCAGGGGAAAAGCCTTCTCTGTGGCGGCCCCGACCCTCTGGAACCAGCTCCCCCCGGAGATCAGAATTGCCCCCACCCTCCTTGCCTTTTGTAAGCTCCTTAAAACCCACCTCTGTCATCAGGCTTGGAGGAACTGAACTACCCTTTTCCCCCTAGGCCTATACAATTTATGCATGGTATGTTTGTGTGTATGTTTGGTTTTAATAAGGTTTTTTAAAATTATTTTAAACATTAGATTTGTTACATGCTGTTTATTGCTGTTGTTAGCCGCCCCGAGTCTACGGAGAGGGGCGGCATAAAAATCTAATAAATAAATAAATAAATAAATAAACATGCCTTGTGCCCTCCTTAACTAACGGTGACAGTTACAGCAGGCAATTCATTGATGGAAAAAGAAAGGAAAGCATGGAAATTCATACACTTGGGACATTGGAAGAAGCCCTGTGAGAAGATGCTGTGAAGGAAATCTCCCCCCCTCACCTGCAGATCATTTTTCAAAGAGAAGCTTCACCAGAATGAATAGGTGACTAAAAGCAGCTTTTGCATTGGGTTGTGCTTGAAAGGCTTGAAAATGGGGAAGGGAGATTTTGCTGTCTCTCACCCTGTTCTGAAGCTCAGGACAGACTGGGGACAGGGTTAGAGGCAGGAAAATCACCCCTTTTCTAGCCATTTGCAAAAAACAACCCATTCTAAGCTTCAGCATATTGAAGGCTCAAAATGAGGTGTTTTGAAGGAAATCTCCCCCCTTCACCTGCAGATCATTTTTCAAAGAGAAGTTTCACCAGAATGAAGAAGTTTTGCATTGGGTTGTGCTTGAAAGGCTTGAAAATGGGCAGGGAGGGGATTTCCTGCCTCTCACCCTGTTCTGAAACTCAGCGCGGACTGAGAACAGAGTGAGAGGCATAAAAATCCTTTCCTGCTCCATTCTCCACTACCATGTGCAGGGCAAGAAAAGTAGTCTGGGGGGACTACTTCCAACTTTGAGAGGTGTGTGTGAGAGAAAGAGAGAGAGAGAGAAAAAAAAGAGATCCGAACCAATCTTGGAGAGTTACTGTATACCAGGGCTGGTGACGATGTGTTCTGTCTGTCTCTCTCTCTCACACAAACACAGAGGTTTAGATGAGCTCTTTGTCCTTCTTGCAGCACTGCTCTCAGCCGCTCTCCTAGACTTCTCCTGCCTGGTGCAGGATAGGTTAGCAGAGATCTATGACCTCTGGAGTGTCCCCTCTGCTGCCAAACGGCCAGGGCCCTTTGTCAGCAGCCACTGGTGGAGCCAAGCTGCTTCACCTGCTGCTGCCTTCGGGCTACTGAGCATCTTCCTCCAGGGTGGATTCCTCTTAACTCCTCCTACCGGTGTCCATTGTGATGTTTCGAGCACCCACATCCCCTTGCGCAATTTGGCTTCCACGCATGCGCGGTGGGACAGGGTTTTTTTCCGTGCATGCACAGAGAGACGAAAATTAGGAACAAAATCGCAGGCCACTACCATAGTAGCGCACCGGACCACACTGGTAGAAACCCACCTCTGATTTCCTGAAGGTCTATTTTGTGCTGCAGGTTATAAGCTGAGCCTGGGGCTCTTCAGGTCTTTGCCCTGGTAGGTACTAGCTCTCATGCTGGCTGTGGAAGGTAGTGCAGGTGTCGCAGCTCCACCAGCAGCAGGGGGGCACTCTATAGATCTGGGATGACTCATCCTGTCAGGAGCCAGCAAGCAGGATGGCCAAAAGCAATGCTGCTAGGAGGGCAAAGAACCCCGCGAGGCCAGAGCAGCACAGTCTGTTGTTTGGCGATCAGTCAGCAACAAGGTCAGCAAGCAGGACAGCCGGAGACCAGGGCACATGAAGAACTAGAGTCATTGCGACCGCAGGCAAGCAGGTGGAGAGAGTGGGGCCAGTGGGTTTGCTGCCTCCTGTACCTCAAAAATAATAAGACCTCCCTGAAAATAAGGCCAAAAGAATAATAAGACCCTGTCTTATTTTCAGGAAAACATGGTACTGCAGGTTGCACTGAACTTTACAATCACAATTCAGCCTAGAATTAATTTCATAAGTTTTTGTCATCATAATTCTTTCCCCCTAGGCTTTTCAATTTACGCATGGTATGTTTGTATGTATGTTTGGTTTTATAATAAGGGGTTTCTTAGTTGTTTAGTATTGGATTGTTACATGCTGTTTTTTTATCACTGTTGTTAGCCGCCCCGAGTCTGCAGAGAGGGGTGGCATACAAATCCAATCAATCAACCAACCAACCAACCAACCAACCAGCCAGCCAGCCAGCCAGCCAGCCAGCCAGCCAGCCAACCAACCAACCAACCAACCAACCAACCAACCAACCAACCAACCAACCAACCAACCAACCAACAAACAAACAAACAAACAAATAAATAAATAAATAAATAAATAATTCAACAGGATTCTAAGCAATGCCATTGTTTAGGACAGCCATTTAAGAAATACCTCAATTGTTAAATAAGCATCTCAGTCTTAAATTAACACCACGGTCATTAAGTTAATCTAGTTTCTTCTTTGGGTATTTTTTAAAATCAGAAATAAATGCCAGAAATAAATACATGACTTCACAAACTGTAGCCATGTTATCACAGGATGTTGCAAACAGCGCTAAGAGTGATCTGGTTGCCAAATTTCAAAAATGTAATCATGCGAATGCAGAGACATGTGTGGCTGTCATAATTCTGAAAGTGGATGATAAGTTGTTCTATGACAGCCTCTCACAATTTTGAATGTTCATTAATTAACGGTCTTAAGTTGAGGACTACCTGTACCGGTATTTTGTAGTTTGGTTTTAATTCATAGGGAAAGTTCCACAAGGGCAAGTTTTCATACCTCTTGAACTCCAGGATAAAGATGGGATATAAATCTAATAAGTGAATGCATATAGATTAGAATAACTTTTTGGGGTTCAGGAATTCTTTTTTTCCAATTCTACCTGTTGCCTAAGTTTTTTTTAAATTATAGTAGTCCCTCGCTATACCGCGCTTCACCTACTGCGGCTTCACTTCATCGCGGGTTTTCAAGAAATATTAATGAGAAAAATCATTCGCGGATCTTCGCTGGTTCGCGGGTTTCTGAGGAAGTCAATCGGCAGATTTAAACAGCCCGCCGAACTCGATCGGCAGGTTTTTTAAAAAAAAAATATCTAAAATTGTAAATACTGTATTTAAATACTGTATTTAAAATAAATACTGTGTGGGAAGGGTTTATAAACACTTAAAACAATGAAAAGTTACCAAACAATTACAATATAAATACTTAAATAAGTACTATCAGTCGATAAATTCCCCATCGCGGATTTCACCTATTGCGGCCAGGTCTGGAACGTAACACCAGTGATAGGTGAGGGACTACTGTATAACTATTGAGACTACTACAACTAACAAAAGAAAATTTAGGTGAGATCCTCAATTAACTGAAGGAAAATTGCTCTTAAACATGAATGGAGGGTAAGACAGAGCAAGAAAAAGAACAGCATATGTGGAAATACATATCTTGTTTGCGAGTCCAGTCAATCTAACAGCGTCAATACTTCAGAAAACAATAAACATGGTTTTATAAAGAATACATTCTGTATTTTTTTACACAAATTACTACACAAATTATTAATTTGTAACGATAAATTACTGCCCCATAAACCTAATCCAAATACCTAAACATGTTTTGTTGCGCAATTCATATTTTGATAGGCTTGTGCTCCTTTATATCATTGGAGGACTCTGAAGGCTGTTGCTGAAAAGGATCCAGTGGGCACCTGTTATGTTGCTATTCAGAATTTTACTACCTATGCAGAATATTCTCCTTGTCGCAACAGTAAGTTCTTTGAGTAGTAAAAGTTGAACTTCGTAAAACAATTTTTGTATGCATTTTCATACATTTAATCTGATGAAATTCAATCTCAGATCTGTAGTTCTGAGTCCAAAGCTCTTTGTAACATGTAAGACATAGATGCTTTTGTGTTTCATTAAAAGAATAAAGATGAGGCTATACTGCAATGATGATAAGTCAACTCTGGCTTAATTTAAAAGAACTTTCAATAAGGCCAATAGACCTTGATAAGCAGAAGCCAAATTTTAAACTGGCAGCTGATTACTAGAGATATAGAACAGTTAACTCCTTAACCTTGAAAAGAGATAATTATGTTTGCGAACAAGGAAGCTATAAAGCATGGATTGGGAAACCTTTCCAAAATTTGGCACAATTCCTGCAAGGCGTACACTATTCTCAGGCTGTAATACTGCCGAAGACTACTACAATATACTGCAACTGCAACTGTAATCTGCAACTCTTACACTGCAAAAACATATGGACCACTCAACTTGATCAGGACATAGTTTACATAGACTTTTGTAAAGCCTTTGATTCAATAGTACATGACAAACTACTTCTGAAACTAAAATCTTATGGCATCTATGTTGATTTATTACATGAAAAGTTGAATTGATTAATTGTTTTGTGAAAAAGATATTAAGTCATGTGATAATGCCTAAATGAAAATTTTGATGATTTACTATGTGAAAGTTTGACACTGTACAAATAACTATTAAGAAAATGTGATACTTAAAATGAAAATGAATATAACATAATATGTTGGACCATATATCTAAAGGCAGAGTAGAGGTTTTTGGTTATGATAAAAGAAGGAATAAAAGAAAAATAGATATTGAGGAAATGATCTAAGAAGGGGAGGAAGCAGCAGGCCTAAAATGGGAGACATGAGAGATAAACAATAATTTTGGAAATATACATTATAGTGATTAAATTAATGAGTTTAATTGTCGGATTAATTAAATAGTGAAGACAGATGACAAAATTTTCTTTTTTTGGAAGAGTTGGAGATATTTTTTAAATTATGCCAGTCTGCATATCTGACGGGGGAGATATCGTGGAAAGGTTTAAGAGCGTGGAAGATGAAGTAGAAAAGGAGGAAGAGAAGGAGAGAGAGATAGAAGAGTGAAGGAGTTAGTAGGTAGGAGGAGGAGGGGTTGAAGAAAGAAAGAGTAGAGTCCGAGAAAGAATGATAAAAGAAACAGACTTAGCGAGGTTAAGAAAAGAATGGATTAAGAAGGGATTCTTGAATAAACAATAAAAATGTGTATTTATAAATGGTTTTTGTAACATTGGATAGTATATACATGTGAATTTGGTTTGTGAAAGTAGAGGAAAAAAATAAAAAAACTTTTTGAAAAAAAACCTGGCTAACTTTTCAATATCTTCATCAATGACTTGGAGGAGGGAGTAGATGGGAAACTCATTAACTTTGTAGATGACACCAAACTAGCAGGAATAGCCAACCCTCTAGAAGATAGGCACAAAATACAGAAGTATCTTGACAAACTTGAACATTGGGAGCTATCTAACAAAATGAAATTCAATGGTGAAAAAAGTAAGGTTCTACATTTGTGTGTATTGCACAAAACAAACAAACAAACAAACAAATAAATAAATTTAGGCAAGAAAAACAAACTGCACAGGTACAGTATATGTGGTGCCTTGCTCAACAATAGTATATGTTAGAGGGAACTTAGAGTCCTAGTGGACAGCCATTTAAATATGAGCCAGAAGTGTGCAGCAGATGCCAAAAAACCCCAACACAGTTCTAGACTGCATTAACAGAGGGATAGAATCAAGATCACGCAAACTGTTAATACCACTTTATAAGACCTTGGTAAGGCCACACTTGGAATACTGCTTTCAGTTTTGGTTGCAAAAATGATGTTGAAATTCCAGAAAGGTACAGAGAAGAGCAACAAAAATGATTAGGAGGCTAGGGGCTAAAACGTATGAAGAACGTTTGCAGGAACTGTGTATGTCTAGTTTAATGAAAAGAAGGACCGTGGAGACCTGATAGCAGTGTTCCAATATCTCAGGAGTTGCCATAAACAAGAGGGAGTTAACCTATTCTCCAAAGCACTTGAAGGTAGAACAAGAAGTAATGGGTGGAAACTAAAGAAGGAGAGAAGTAACTTAGAAGTTGGGAGAAATTTTCTGAGAGTTAGAACAATTAATCAGTGGAACAGCTTGCCTCCAGAAGTTATGAATGCTGCAACGCTAGAAGTTTTTAAGAAGATGTTGGATAACTATTTATCTGAAGTAGTGTAGAGTTTCCTGCCTAAATGGGTTTGGACTAGTAGGCCTCCAAGGTCCCTTCCAATTCTATTGTTGTTGTGGTTGTGGTTGTGGTTGTTGTTGTTACTTTTACTATTATTACTACTGCTATTATTATATTAACAATACAACATAGCAAACAAGATCACAATGCTGGATTTCGTATTTCATCACCAGTCGGGTGCTTCCCAAGCTTCTACGATTGTGTGATGTAGCGGCAAATTATGTGTGCTGATTCCAGTAAAGCGGCCTTTTGCAATTGACAGATGGAGATTTTGTCAGTTCCGATGGTTTTCAAATGTCCGCTGAGATCCCTTGGCACTGGACTCAGCATGCCAAGGACTGCTGGGACCATTTTCACTGGCTTATGCTAGAGTCGTTGCAGATGATGATGATGACGACGATGATGATAATGAGGCTGATTATATTTGAGTCACTTTATAATATAAAACTAATTCATTGTTCATTATTTGATACCTTTAGGCAATCCAGATCCTGAGGGACAAGGTTACTGTCAAGCAGGATTCAGCTTAGATTTTTATAAGGTGAGCATCCACAGTGGTAAGTTGGCCGATGGATTTTCTAATCATTTTCACATTCATTCTCATATTTACTTTCTTTTACAATTCATCATTTTTCATCTCAAAAATATTTGTATAATTCACATACAACCACATTGAATTGATTCAAAAATCTCAAGACTCCTAAAAACTCAAGTTTTATTCAAAGACACTTCACGTTTTCTACCCAGTTCTTATACTAATCCTAGGCAGGCATCCAAATGAACAATGGGCAATGTGCAATTTTATTCCTGCACCAAAGAGAGAATATGTTTTCTTAAAGGAAGAAAATAACCAGTTACAGATTCTGCACTTAGAAACATAGAAACATAGAAACATAGAAGTCTGACGGCAGAAAAAGACCCCATGGTCCATCTAGTCTGCCCTTATACTATTTTCTGTATTTTATCTTAGGATGGATATATGTTTATCCCAGGCATGTTTAAATTCAGTTACTGTGGATTTATCTACCACGTCTGCTGGAAGTTTGTTCCAAGGATCTACTACTCTTTCAGTAAAATAATATTTTCTCATGTTGCCTTTGATCTTTCCCCCAACTAACTTCAGATTGTGTCCCCTTGTTCTTGTGTTCACATTCCTATTAAAAACACTTCCCTCCTGGACCTTATTTAACCCTTTAATATATTTAAATGTTTCGATCATGTCCCCCCTTTTCCTTCTGTCCTCCAGACTATACAGATTGAGTTCATTAAGTCTTTCCTGATACGTTTTATGCTTAAGACCTTCCACCATTCTTGTAGCCCGTCTTTGGACCTGTTCCTTGATTAACAAGCCTAATAAAAACAGGCAGTTTTGTTGACAAGGTCCTTACTCATCAGTGATATTAGATGAAATTTTGGCCAGGGAGTGGGCTGCTAAAAACAAAATTATCTTAATGCTTATTGTCCTCATTCAAATGAAAACATAATACAATAACTACAATTCCTAGCTGCAAACCTGAGCCAGAATTGAAGTCTACCTCATATAGTTACAAGCTAATGTTGCTTGGTGGAAGCGGTCCTGGATAAAACTATGATGACATGACAGAGATATTTTTATTGCTTGTGTGTTAGATGGATGTTGCTATTAAACATAACATTCTGCATTCAAATAAATAACGATACAGATTTCACTGTCACTGCCAGAGCCTCAGGCTATATGGCAAAGCCGGGTTTGTTTGTTTGTTTATCCATCATATTTTTAACTCTCATACCTTCCTTAATTCCTTTTTAAATGTCAGCAGAGTCAGGGTAAACATAATGTCAGAGGAATGATATTTCAAAAGGTACAAGCCATAATACAAAAAGTTATTGGGTCCCACCAGATTGAACTATACTGGAAAGACCTGGAGCATGCCTCTTTTGCCAGGTGTAACAGAACAAGCAGACACTATTGGGGAAAGGTGATTGCGTGCCAGGTTTTAACCAACTTTAATGTAACTATGGGTGCACCATGAGCTGCACTCAGAAATATAGTGGTAGCCAATATAGCTCGTAGAGCAGAACTATTACTTAATGCCAAATGACTAGCACCCATACCTGCTCACCTTACCATATTCTGTTCTAATTTATGCTTATGGCAAATCCTAAAAGGAGCCCCATGTAGAATGCATTGTACAATTGTTCCAGTAGTTTCTATGACTTTTGTTGTAATTATTTCAGTTTGTAAGCTCCTTTTGTATCAATAAAAGCAATTTAGGAATATATTTACATACACTTTAGACAAATATAAATTACAGAAAACTCTTAAAAACCCACCTCTGTCGTCAGGCATGGGGGAATTGAAATATTCCCTTTGCCTAGGCTTATAAAATTTATGTATGGTATGACTGTATGTATGACAGATCTCTTAAATTGGGGTTTTTAGATTTTTTAATATTAGATTTGTTTACGTTGTCTTTTTATTGTTGTTAGCCGCCCTGAGTCTGCGGAGAGGGGCGGCATACAAATCTAATAAATAAATAAATAAATAAACAAACAAACAAACAAACAAACAAACAAACAAACAAATAAATAAAGAGAAAGAAAGAAAGAAAGAAAGAAAGAAAGAATAATATTTTAAAAAATCTCTTTCAGCAGTGGCCCTAACTGCAATAACATACTATAGCAATAACATACTATAGATATCTAGAATTGAGCATTACATCTCTCGGGATTTCCATCCAGCAAAAGCCATTCAGGGATTTGATTTTTGAGCAAGTATGGGCAGCCCAAGATTTAATATTCAGTAACAGCCAAGCAGTGGGGAATCTCTCGTATTTTTGAGCAAGTATGGGCAGCCCAAGATTTAATATTCAGTAACAGCCAAGCAGTGGGGAATCTCTCGTATTTTTCCTTGACTGTACTTATAATAATAATAATTTTAATTGTTTACATCTTATTTATTTGATTTTGGTATCTGGTGTATATTATTAATTTTGTGTTATTGCGGTTCTTTTCTGTCTTATGTACAGAATGGAGAACTCATATTAGGAGGACCTGGCAGTTTTTACTGGCAAGGTATGTTCATCTTTTTCATTAGCAATAATCTGAAAATGGAAGCAAAGTATCAGCAGAACCTATTGTGCAATATTTGCTATACAGTCATACCTAGTCTTATGAACCTAATTGGTTCCAGGGGGAGGTTCGTAAGACGAAAGGTTCGTAAGACGAAACATTGTTTCCCATAGGAAACAATGTAAAGTCAATTAATCCGTGCAACCAAAAAAAACCCCTGGAAAAAAACCGCTGCCGCCCGGCTGTCACCTTTTAAAACAGCCTGGGGGCTTCTCAGCGACCTCCCGAACGCCGAACGCCAAACCCGAACTTCCGGGTTTGACGTTCGGGAGGCCGCCGAGAAGCCCCCAGGCTGTTTTAAAAGGTGACAGCCGGGCGGCGGGGCTTCCCAGCAGCCTCCGAATGCCGAACACGGAAGTTCGGGTTTGGCGTTCGGCTTCGGGAGGCTGCTGGGAAGCCGCACGGCTGTTTTAAAAGGTGACAGCCAGGCTGGGGAGCTTCCCAGCAGCCTCCCTAACCCCGAACTTTTGCCGAACTTCCGGGTTCGGGGTTCGAGAGGTTGCTGGGAAGCCCCCCAGCCCGGCTGTCACCTTTTAAAACAGCCGCGCGGCTTCCCAGCAGCCTCCGAACGCGGAAGTTCGGGTTTGGCGTTCGGCTTCGGGAGGCTGCTGGGAAGCCACCCGGCTGTTTTAAAAGGTGACAGCCGGGCTGGGGGGCTTCCCAGCAGCCTCCTGACCCCGAACTTTTGCCGAACTTCCGGGTTTGGGGTTCGGGAGGTTGCTGGGAAGCCCCCCAGCCCGGCTGTCACCTTTTAAAACAGCCGTGCGGCTTCCCAGCAGCCTCCGAACGGTTCAGAAAAAATTTGCCTCTTCTTACGAACTTTTTTCATGTTACGAACGCCAAACCCGAACTTCCGGGTTCGGCGTTCGAAGGCTGCTGGGAAGCCCCGCCGCCCGGCTGTCACCTTTTAAAACAGCCGGGGGGCTTCCCAGCAGCCTCCTGAACGCCAAACCCGGAAGTTCGGGTTTGGCGTTCGTAACACGAAAAAAGTTCGTAAGAAGAGGCAAATTTTTTCTGAACCCCGGGTTCGTATCTCGAGTTGTTCGTAAGATGAGGGGTTCGTATCTTGAGGTACCACTGTACTTTCAATATTTGCTATAATTTTCACCTTACAACACAAGGTTTACATCTGAGTCAATCTCAAAGGACTGCATATTTTGTCCGTTCTGCATATTGTACTTTCTTCTGCTCTGTTGTAGGCAAGGTAAACAATATATGTATCTTTCTTTTCCATTATATTATCTGTATATTAAAACAGAGAAAAGAGCTGCTGCATGAATCAGCTCGCCATTACAAAAATATCTCTATCACATCAACTGCCTTGTGAATTATCACTTTAAATAGGTGATTATCACTGTCTATAATTCTTTTCTTTTATGTACTTCCAATATTGGCAGTTCTTTTCCCATCTGCTAGTGGTTGGTGAACTTAAGAAATATAAATTGTTCTAAATCAAACTGTTTGATCCAACTACCCTTAAAAAAATTGACAATGCATATAAGTTGCCTTCCAGGACTTCAAACTAGAACTTTATCAGCTCTACTTAGTTAGACCAAAGATTGAGCCAAGACTATTGATATTGTTTAGATGCTCATGTACCTTACTTAGACTTGCAAATAAATGTATTATCTTTTGCTCCTGTGTACCTTTTCAGGTTCATAGCATTCATATATTTGGAAGTATAAGTTATATAAAGATAATGTAGGACAGGAGTTACAACACTTTTACTCTACAGTTATTATTACCCCCATTCAACATTTTTTATCCTTCTTTAATCCTTTTATTTTCCAACCTCCGTTAGGGTAGATGCAATACATATATACATATATTCCAATAATATTATTATTTTCTAGGGTAAGCATTAGTCTATATAGTGCAAAAAAGAACTATTAAATAAAAAAATTATATGTATAAGAGGAGAAGGAATGCATCTAATGTAAATTATTAGATTTGTCATGAACTGTTTTATTGTGTTGTGAGCCGCCCCGAGTCTACGGAAAGGGGCGGCATACAAATCTAATAAATAAATAAAATAAATCTAAATAAATTGAGTTTCCACAGATTCACTGACTCCTTATTTTTCTGGCATTGCATTAATTATATCTATAAACTGTTTTTTTCATTGTCCTTTCTTCTGTAAATGTCTTACCTCTCTTTGAGGATCTTAGGATCCAACCAATTTAAGTGTTCTCAACAGATCCAGGAGCTTCTAAAAATGCAAGATAAATTTGGGCATCTATGTAGAACATCTCTTAATGCAGTAGTTCATGCTCTAATTACTCCTGCTTACAGGAAGTCCATAACATATGGGACAGAGGTTAATTGGCAAGACATTGGTAGATACATCTTTAGGAAAATGGAGCTTACTAAAGTATTTAAGCTTTAGAACAACATGATGACATTGACTTGGAGTCATATTGTTTGCCTAGAACTGGTTCTTGGATGGATGCTTACATTTTGTTTTCTTAATTGCAGGAAATATATTAGTGTCTTTTATTTTCAATAAACTTTTATTTCAGTAATGTATCTTTCTCCATCCCAAAGGATTACTGCATGATTGCTAAATCAGCAGGTGGTTGAACTTTACTGGCTCAAAATTCGGAAAATTGTGTCTCAGTATTTTATGGAATTCTAAATTACAGACAACATAAAAATGAAAAGATCAAACTGTATTTTTATTGTATTCATATTCCACTTCTACTTAAGATATTAAGGCCGCTTTTTAGCTAAACCTCCCTCCTCATGTTTATTTTCTTTATAGAATATGAAGCAATCAGCAACTGTTTTGCATTTCCTTACAGTTCCTATCAATTAATATTCATTATTTCATTAAAACTAATCTTTGTTAGGTAAGAGGGGTGACATAAAAATCTAATGATAAATAAATAATAAATATTTATGGCATGCCCATGTTACACCAACACTCCGCAGTCTGCATTGGTTTCCGATCAATTTCCGGTCACAATTCAAAGTGTTGGTTATGACCTATAAAGCCCTTCATGGCATCAGACCAGAATATCTCCGGGACCGCCTTCTGCCGCACGAATCCCAGCGACCAGTTAGGTCCCACAGAGTTGGCCTTCTCCGGGTCCCGTCGACTAAACAATGTCATTTGGCGGGACCCAGGAGAAGAGCCTTATCTGTGGCGGCCCCGACCCTCTGGAACCAGCTCCCCCCAGATATCAGAGTTGCCCCCACCCTCCTTGCCTTTCGCAAGCTCCTTAAAACCCACCTCTGTCGTCAGACATGGGGGAATTGAAATTTTTTCCCTTCCCTCTAGACTTATAGAATTTATACATGGTATGCTTGTTTGTATGATTGGTCTCTTAAATTGGGTTTTTTAAGATTGCTTTTTAATATTGGATTTGTTACATTGTTTTCTTTATTGTTGTTAGCCGCCCCGAGTCTTCAGAGAGGGGCGGCATACAAATCTAATAAATAATAATAATAATAATAATAATAATAATAATAATAATAATATGTAATAATAAATAATATTATTTATTAAAGTTGGGTGACCTTGGATGAGTCATTTTCTTAATCCAGTCTATTTTAAAGTGGTTGGGGGAAAATAGGAGGAGGAGTACTATATAGGATCAGCAACTTGAGTTACATGTAAAGTAATAAAGACAGGATAATAAATTAATACATAATTGCTGCTTGTATTTCTCTAGTTGGCCTGCAGGACAACCTATTATATTTTTGAACCCCAGGTCAGGTTATCACCAGCAGTATTGCAGATATTATCACAGATTATTCCTTCAAGAGTATTCTAAGGAAACTATTACAGGAAAAGCAAACTGGAGTGGCCCCTTCTATATATGATGACAATTATTTGGGTAAGTTCTATGGTGATTTTGCTGGCACTGTTTAGAAATCTGATATTAGAAAATATTTGCTCTGATTATACAGGAGAAGCTTAGATCACACTTTTAGACACAGGATGTCCATTGTTATGAATAGAAATTAAAATGTTGCCTTATCAGTTCCATTTTTGATATGAATACATGACTCTAAAACATGAACTGTTCTTATTCATTAATAAACTGTCAGTTCAATAAATTCAATATTGAAAATCGTGATCATTCAAACATAGTTCCCTCTAAGCTGAGCAGTGAGCAATCGCTCACTTAAAAATCATCATCAACTCAGAGTTTTTCAAACCTGCCCAGAAGCCGAGAGGGAAAGAGTGAGAGGGAAGGAGAGAGAGAGGAAGAGAGGAAGAGAGGAAGAGAGAGAAACAGATAGAAAAAAGAGAGGAAGGAAAAGAGAAAGAAAAAGAATGGGAGTAAGGAAGAGAGAAAGAAAATCAAAATCTAGTTTGAAACTAGCTCAACTATTTAAGTGGCATTTTGATATCGATAGAGTTGCCCTATTATGAGCTCACAGTTATAGACACACAGTACAGTATTTTATTTTGAAATTCTCTGAGGCAAAACAGGGTGGGTTTTTAATTTGTTTGTTTGTTTGTTTGTTTGTTTGTTTGTTTGTTTAATATTTCTGTGCCGTCCAGTCCCGAAGGGACTGCTGCTCAGACACTATACTTTTCCGCCCCCCCCCCCCCCAAAAAAAAATTAGAGGGAACACTGCATTCAAACATTTTGCAGGATATTTTTGTACTAGTGGTCTTCACTTAGGGACAACTATTGGGAACTCCTTGCTAAATAGAAAATCAAATGACAATGAGATTATAACCATCCTTCCTATTGGATTATTAAGCAAGCATTGAGATTGTTAAAGAAAACATTATATGACTAAGAAAAATTTTGTTTTCCTCTTCTCTAGTAACTCTGCCTATCCCCAAATAGTTGTAAGCACACAAGTGACAATCATGTGGACATGTGATAATGGAACAATCATAAACGTGCAAATCTGCAATGGATAAATGATGATCACATGAGTGTCAGATAATAACAAATGTGAGGATTGATTGCGGAGCTATTTTTAACATAATCATAACTTTGAATGGTTGATAAATGAGGCAGATTGTAAGTGAAGACTACCTGAATATATAATTTAAATATCGCATTCATTATAATCTGCAGATTTCCTGTAATTTGGTTTTTCTCAACCGTGACAAATTTAAGATGGGTGGATTTCAACTCTCAGAATTGCCCAGCCATCATGCTGAGCTGGGTGATTGTGGGGATTGAAGTTCATCTCTCTTAAATTTGCCAAGACTGAGAACCACTGCTGTAGGTGTATTGTACTGTATAATGAATGTTTATCCTAATGTACTAAAATTATTTATCATTCACTGGCCTTATATATTTTAATTTATAAATGTGGGTTTTTTTCTTGCAGAGATAAGATAAGAGGATAGATCTGACTATCCTTATCACTTATCATAGATAGATCTGACTATCCTTATCACTTATCATAGATAGATCTGACGATCCTTATCACTTTAGATATACGATTGTTTCTCAGGTTTCACCTTTGTAGGTTTGTTCTTAAACAGGTTACTCAGTGGCTGCTGGTGAATTTACTGGAGATCTTCATGAAGGTAAGAAGCTACTAAGAGAAATCTGGTTGTAATTTACTTATTGGCAATGCAGTTATATGCACATTGTGCAGTTCAATATGTACCTCTTACCAAACAGTTGTTATCCAAACCTTGATTCAGTGAGCCAAGTTAGAATACAGCCATATATTTTTTTTCTCAAAATAAGAAATTTATTTTAAATTTTAAGACTGCATAATTACTTGTGAGCAACTTAATACAATATGATTGTGTATCTGCCGAGGCCTTGCATAGTCCAAAAGCTATATTGTTTCACAGAGATGCTAGGTGGTATTTGCGTCAGTGAAAACAATAAGAAGATAAATCAGTTTAAGTGTTCTATATTAATTCCTGTGTGGCAGGTCCTGGCTGGTTTTGGCCAGCAGGAAGATGACACGGGGCTGGGTCCAGGTGGTTGTCAATGCTTCTCTGACAGAAGGGTCCTTTCTGGCTCCCTTAAAGGAGGCAATTGTGCACCCTGTAATCAAGAAGCCTTCCCTGGACCCAGCTGTTTTGAACAACTATCGTCCCTGAGAAGCTGGTGTAACTCCAGCTCCAACAGTCCTTGGATGAAACTGATTATCTGGGCCCTCAGCAGTCTGGTTTCAGGCCCAGCTACAGCACTGAAACTGCTTTGGTCGTGCTGACGGATGATCTCTGGTGGGCCCGGGATAGGGGTCACTCCTCCTTGAGGCTGTAAGGGTTTGGATGGGTGTTAATATGCTCAGACTCAACTCCAACAAGATAGAGTGGCTGTGGGTTTTGTCTCCCAAGAACAATCGCACCTTTCTGTCCATTACCCTGGATGGGAGCGTTTGCCACCCTCAGAGAGGATCCGCAACTTGGGTGTCCTCCTCAATCCACAGCTGAGCTTAGAATACTCGGCTGTGGTGAGGGGGATGTTTGCCTGGTGCACCAGTTGCGGCCCTATTTGGACCGGGAGTCTCTTCTCACAGTCACTCATGCCCTTATCACCTCAAAGTTCAACTACTGCAACACTCTCTACGTGGGGCTACGTTCAGAAACTTCTGATGGTGCAAAATGCAGCCATGCAAGCAGTTATGGGCCTCCCGAAGTACGCCAATGTTTCTCCAGCACTCTGCGAGCTGCATTGGTTGTCTATTGGTTTCCAAACGCAATACAAAATGTTGGTTATGACCTATAAAGTCCTACATGGCATCGGATCAGATTACTTACAGGACCGTCTTCTGCCTCATGTGTCAGGCAGAACTTTCTCCAGGTCCTATCAGCTAGACAATGTCACCTGGTGGAACCTAGCGGAAGAGTGGCCTCTGTGATGGCCCTTTGAAACCAACTCCCTCTAGAGATTCACACTCCTCCACCTTCACCGCCTTCTACAAGAGTTTAAAGACACATTTTTGTTGACAGGCTTGAGACCAGTAAGACCAACATCAAGTCCTGGCCGACGAATGAATTCATGTTTGGTTGCCTAAATCAGTGTTTCCCAACCTTTTTGGAGCCACGGCACATTTTTCATATTTTCAAAATCCTGGGGAACATTGGGGGGGGGGGGGCTAAAAAAGTTTGGACAAAAAAATCTCTCTTCCTCCCTTTCGCTCTATTTCTCTCTCCCTCCCTCTTTCTCTCTCTTCCTTTCTCTCTCCATCCCTCTTTCTTTCTCTCTTCCTTCCTTCCTTCCTCTCTTTCTGTCTCCTCCTTCCTCTCTCATCTCTCTTTCCTTCCTCCCTCCCTTTCTCTCTTTCCTTTCTCTCCCTTTCTGTCTATCCTTTCTATCTCTCACCCCTTCTCCCTCTTTCATTCCCTTTCTCTCCCTACCTTTCTCTCTCATTCCTTTCTCTCCCTCTTTCCTTTCTATCTCTTTTTCTCCCTACTTCATATCTTCTTTCTCTCCCCCCTTCCTCCCTCTTTCCTTTCTCCCCCTCCCTTTCTCTTCCTTTTTCTCTGTTGTGGTTCAGTCTGGGACCCCTCCGGGAATGGCTGACCTTCTGTCGGTTTCCAGCTCAGAGGGAGAGGCTGAGGAACAGGAGGTGCAGACTGACGAGGAAGAGGAATCCCAGGCTGAAGAAGAAGGACAGCCAGAGTCCCACCAGGGGGAGATCTCCCCAGCAAGCAGCCTGGATTCCTTAGGGGAAAATGCTCAAGACATCATAGATATGCGACAAAGGAGAGCTAATCAGAGACGGACTCAATTGGCTAAGTATTTCCAGCATTAGAGGTCACAGCTGGGTTTGGGTGTGGTGCTCTTGGGAATGGTTAAAAGGCGGACCCACCCTTCCTGGCTTGTGGAGTTTTATCTTGGAGATTCGTGAGACCTGTCTGTGAACTTTGGTGGCTTACAATCCTGGTTTGTGCCTTGGACTATTGAAACCTTGGGGGGGGGGGGGTGCCAGCAAGAAGCTTGTGGGATTGACTGGACATCAGGACCCTGCTGTAACGTATTATAGCCTGTCTGTTGTGAAGACAGGTTTTCCTTTGTGCTTATTTTTTCCAGCTATAAAATACTTTTGGCTTTTACCAGAGTGTCTGGCTGTTTTTTCAGTTGGTGTTGAGGTCTGGGAAAACCCAGACAGAACAGTATAAAACTCCACCAACCACCAGACACCTGGTGCTCATTTTGGAGGGGTGGTTTGGTTGCTTTTTTCCTTGCTCTTTGCTGCTGGTTCCTTGTTGGACATCTTTTGTTTTTCGGCTTCCTGTTTTTGCCTGTCACCATGGATGTTTCTGCAGCTGACATGCAGGCTGTCTTTGCAGAGTTGCGAGGGGACATTGCACAATTGACCCAGACAGTCTTGTTATTACAACGTCAAGTGGAGGTTTTGTCCCAGGCGGCCCCACCCCAGGCGGCACCTGTGGTACCACCTCCAGCACCTTTGCCCAGAAGGAAATGTTTTGTGGCGATGCCGGAAAAGTTCTGGGGGGACCGGCGGCTGTTTTCTGCGTTCCAGAGCCAGGTGCAGCTTTTTATCAACGCCCAGATGATGCACTTTCCAGGGGATTACCACAAGGTGGCGTTTCTGTGTAGTTTATTGGCTGGCCCTGCAGCGTCGTGGGTGGCACCTTACCTGACCCGGGATGATCCGCTACTCCAGGACTACAATGCTTTCTGTGACTTGCTGCGTCACCAATTTGCGGACCCGGTGCAGGAACAAACGGCCACGCGGGCGCTGAAGCAATTACGCCAGGGTTCGCGCCCCCTGGTGGACTATATGGCTGACTTTAGGTCTCTGGCCGGGCAAGTCCAGTGGAATGAGGCTGCCCTGATCGAGGCCTTTCAGGATGGACTATCAGACACGATGTTGGACGCATTGGTGCATGAGGTGATGCCCGGCACGTTGGACGGTTTGGAGCGGCATTGCTTGGCAATAGAGGCCAGGCTGTTGGCCAGGGAAGTCCGTCGAGCGGGACGGTCCAACCCCCGTGCGTCAGGCGTCCCACCGACACCTGTTTCGCGGCGGGGGTTGTCAACCGTAAGCACCCCGGCTCCGGTCCCTGCGCCCCGACGTTTTTCACCAGCGCTGCCTCCACGCTTGATGGATCGTGTTGCTGCCGGGGAGCCGATGGACGTGAGTTACGCCCGACCCCGACAGACCCCGGAGGAACGAGGGCGTCGGCGGGCAGCTGGGTTGTGCTTCTATTGTGGGGCCCCGGGACATTTTGCTGTCGTTTGTCCCCACAAGAGGCGGAGCACAGTGGCTGCCGTCGTTCCCGTACCCTACAGTTCTCCCGTGCTTCCCATGGCGTCCCCTGTGCAGTTACAGGAGACAACCCCTGGTGTCCCCGTCCCTGCCCTGAACTCTCCGATGGCGGGGCCTTCGTCTGGATGTCCTCCGTCGCCGGAACGATCGGGAAACGAGGGGGCCCCGGCTTGGTGGCAACACTAGGTCGGGCGGGGATCCCACTTTCTTCTGACTCCACGACTCCCGAATTTGGACCGTTTCGACACCTGACGCTTGCGGTGACTCTGCATATCGCGCAACGGACTCGGACTTACCCTGCGTTGGCCCTCGTGGATTCGGGGGCGACGACGAACTTCTTAGACGAAGCCTTTGCCCAACGTCATTCCTTGCCCCTTTGTCCTGTTACCCCGCCATTAACTGTGGAGACTATCGATGGGCGGGTTTTGCTGGCTGGTCCCATCCGTTTCCAGACCCTGCCGGTGCGGATGTGCATCGGAACTCATGAGGAGGCTCTACAGTTTTATGTTACCAAGGGGCTTCATTTTCCCCTCGTGTTGGGGTTGTCATGGCTGCGTGCACATGACCCGCAGGTGGTGTGGTCTCAGAACCTGGTCACATTCTCCAGTTTGCAGTGCGTGGACCATCACCGACATGTGTGCGCAGCCCACGGCCCAGTAGTTCCCGCGATTCAATTACCCCGTTGCCTTGAGGAGTTCGCCGATGTGTTCAACGAAAAGGAGGCGGATCGGCTACCACCGCATCGGACGTATGACTGTGCCATTGACCTGCTACCTGACGCCAAGCTCCCGGCTGGTCGTTTGTACTCCATGTCCGAGCCGGAGCTTGTGGCTCTCAAGGAGTTTGTGGAAAAGAATTTGGCCAAGGGATTTATTCGGCCATCCAAGTCCCCTTTGTCTGCCCCTGTTTTGTTCGTGAAAAAGAAAACAGGCGATCTTCGCCTCTGCTGTGACTATCGCCGCCTTAACGCCATCACGGTGTGGAATAGGTACCCCTTGCCCTTGATCCCTGAACTCATGGACCGGTTGCGGACGGCAACGGTATTCACCAAAATCGATTTGCGCAGTGCGTACAATTTGGTCCGGATGCGGGCCGGGGATGAGTGGAAGACAGCGTTTGGCACGCGTTACGGCCACTTTGAATATACAGTGATGCCATTTGGCCTCACCAACGCCCCGGCCGTGTTTCAACATCTGATGAACGACGTGTTCCGGGACATGTTGGACCATTTTGTGGTGATTTACCTTGATGACATTTTAGTGTATTCCCCGAACCATGCCTTGCATTTGAACCATCTGCGCCGGGTCCTGCTCCGGTTGCGGGAGCAGCAGTTGTATGCCAAGCTGGAGAAGTGCCAATTCTTCCAGACTACCGTCGAATTCCTTGGGCACATTTTGTCTCCAGGTGGCATTTCCATGGACCCGAGCAAAGTGGCCGCACTTCAGTCTTGGCAACCTCCACGACGGGTGAAAGACGTACAACGTCTTTTGGGGTTTGCGAACTACTATCCGGCTTTTGTTCCGGGGTATGCCACGTTAACCACGCCCTTGACTCGGTTGTTACAAAAACAAGTCCCATTTGGTTGGGGGGAGGCGGAACAGCGGGCTTTTGATGCCCTGAAAGCGGCGTTCATGGCGGAACCGCTTCTGCGCCATCCTGATCCCGCTCGGCCGTTTGTGTTAGAAACAGACGCTTCAGATGTAGCGGTTGGCGCAGTGCTCCTCCAAGCCCATCGTCCCGGTGACATGTTGTTTCCGTGTGCCTACTTCTCCCGGAAGTTGTCTCCCTCGGAAAGGAATTATACTATTTGGGAGAAGGAACTTTTAGCGGTGAAGGCCGCCTTTGAGCATTGGCGGCATTACCTGGAGGGGGCCCGTCATCAAATCGAGGTACGGACGGATCACCGAAACCTCGAATATTTGCAGACGGCTCGGAAATTAAACCAGAGACAGATCCGCTGGTCTTTCTTTTTCGCGCGGTTCAATTTCCGCATCAGGTACACTCCCAGTGCCCAGAACCCTCGAGCAGATGCCTTGTCGCGCAAGCCGGAATACACGCACCCGAAGGAGCCGGCTCCTCTGCAGACAGTTTTACCCCCTGCAGCTTTGGCTGCCACTCAGGACCCAGTGGACTTGCGTCGCCGTTTACGGGAGGCGCAGCGGGAGGATGGGTTTGTAGCGCAGAGAGTGCGGGAGTTAACACCCAATTCCCCATGGACGTTTCAAGACGGTCTGCTTCGGTACCGGGGGCAGCTGTATGTTCCCGCCGGCCCAGTGAGAGGGTTGATTATGACCCAGTGTCATGACTGTCCAGTGGCGGGGCATTTTGGCCTGTTCAAAACATTGGAGCTAGTCTCTCGGACATTCTGGTGGCCACGCCTCCAAGATGATGTGCGTTCCTATGTGGCCACCTGTGTCCAGTGTCGTACGGCCAAGGGGGTGACTGGAGCCCCACCGGGATTACTGCAACCTTTGCCCACGCCTGAGAGACCCTGGGGTGCCGTGTCCATTGACTTTGTAACTCATTTGCCTTCCTCTGCTCGCTTCACGGTAGTCATGGTGGTGATGGACATGCTCACCAAGATGGTTCATTTTGTACCTTGCACTAGGGTGCCCACTGCCCAACTCACGGCTCAAATGTTTATCAGCCACGTGTTTAGGTTACATGGGCTCCCGGATCGAGTGGTCTCTGATAGGGGAACACAATTCACAGCCCGGTTTTGGCGGGAATTGATGTCGGCCCTGAATGTGTCCGTGTGCCTCGCATCGACGCAGCACCCCCAGACCGATGGAGGCACAGAAAAAGTTATAGGGATACTGGAGCAATACCTGAGGTGTGTAGTGGCGGATCGCCAGACTGATTGGTCCCGGTTCCTCCCTGTAGCGGAGTTCGCTTTTAACAACTCCCGCCACTCATCGACCCGGCTCACGCCCTTTTTCGCAAATTATGGTTTCCACCCTCGCTTCTTTCCCTTGACCCTCCTAGATTCCCCGGTGCCTGCTGCTGAGGACTTTCTCTCAGAGCTGCAGGCGGTCCACGAGATGGTGAAGAGGTACCTGAATAAAGCCAAGGAGGACTACAAGAGGGTGGCTGATCGCTCCAGACGGGATGTGCCCCCCTTGGTGGTGGGGGATCAGGTGTGGTTGTCCACGAAATATGTAGCCTCTGAATTACCCCGGCACAAATTAGATCCCCGGTTCCTGGGTCCTTTTCCCGTTGAGCGGGTGATCAATCCGGTGGCTTACCGGCTCACCCTGCTGGCCAACTTGCGGGTTCACCCTGTGTTTCACCGTTCGCTGTTAGTCCCTGTCCCTCCCGATTGTCCGCTCCGTCCCAATGTTCCCGTGTTTCCTGCCCCGTGTGTTCGTGACCACCTCCCTGAAGCTATGGTACATGACATTGTGGATTCCCGTTGGGTGGATGGTTGTTTCCAGTACAAGGTGCAATGGGTAGAGGGGGACCCTGATGATTGCTCCTGGGTGGAAGCGGCGTTGTTGGACGCTCCCGACCTTATTCGGGATTTTCATGCCCAGTTCCCTCAGAAACCGCGTCCTCCCCGCTGGCAGGTGGGGAGGAGCCTTCCGCGGGGGGATGGTGTTGTGGTTCAGTCTGGGACCCCTCCGGGAATGGCTGACCTTCTGTCGGTTTCCAGCTCAGAGGGAGAGGCTGAGGAACAGGAGGTGCAGACTGACGAGGAAGAGGAATCCCAGGCTGAAGAAGAAGGACAGCCAGAGTCCCACCAGGGGGAGCTCTCCCCAGCAAGCAGCCTGGATTCCTTAGGGGAAAATGCTCAAGACATCATAGATATGCGACAAAGGAGAGCTAATCAGAGACGGACTCAATTGGCTAAGTATTTCCAGCATTAGAGGTCACAGCTGGGTTTGGGTGTGGTGCTCTTGGGAATGGTTAAAAGGCGGACCCACCCTTCCTGGCTTGTGGAGTTTTATCTTGGAGATTCGTGAGACCTGTCTGTGAACTTTGGTGGCTTACAATCCTGGTTTGTGCCTTGGACTATTGAAACCTTGGGGGGGGGGGTGCCAGCAAGAAGCTTGTGGGATTGACTGGACATCAGGACCCTGCTGTAACGTATTATAGCCTGTCTGTTGTGAAGACAGGTTTTCCTTTGTGCTTATTTTTTCCAGCTATAAAATACTTTTGGCTTTTACCAGAGTGTCTGGCTGTTTTTTCAGTTGGTGTTGAGGTCTGGGAAAACCCAGACAGAACATTCTCTATCCTTTCTACCTCTTACTCTTTCTTTCTCTCCCTCCTTCATTCAATTTTCTCTCCCTCCCTTTCTCTCTCTTTCCTTTCTCTCCCTCCCTTGTTCTCCCCTGGGGCTGCCTGTGCCTGCCCTGCACCACCCAACACGGACGGACAGCCCCTGGTCGTCGGTTCGTCGCCCCCCCCCCCACACGGAGGGAGATCAGGCTGGCGAGGGCGGTAGATCTGCATCCCCAGCCACTGGAGGGAAATTGGGCTGGCGGGGGTGGTGAATCCACCTCCCCAGCTGGGCGGAGGGAAATCGGGCTGGCGGGGGCGGCGAATCCACCTCCCCAGCCGGGTGGAGGGAGATCGGGCTGGCGAGGGCGGTGGATCCACGTCCCCAGCTGTGCGGAGGAAAATCGGGCAGGTGGGCGGGTGGCCGCGGCTCCCTGCGCGCCCCTGGAAAAGGGTGCATGCGGGGGCATTTTGGGGTGCGCTGGCGCAGGCGTGGCCAGCCTACAGGGAATGGTGCCCGGGGCCACTGCAGCCGGCAGCCTTCTGTTTCCGCTGCCATTGCCCTCCCGCCGGGCCCCAAAGGACAATTGTTGCCACCCCCGCCAGGAAAGCTCCAGCTGGGCGGGGTGCTGGAGCTCTTGCTCGCCGCTGCCATCCCCCAGCATCTGCCCGGGGCCGCTGCAGCCGGCAGCCTCCCGTTCCTGCTGCCATTGCCCTCCCGCAGGGCCCGAAAGGACACTTGTTGCCACCTCCACTGGGAAGCTCCAGCTGGGTGCGAAGTATAAAGCTCAGCTTCCGGTCTCAGAAGCTGAGCTTCGCGGCACACCTGATGATGTCTTGCCGCAGCACACCGGTTGAAAAACACTGGCCTAAATAGGAGTGACTGGTTTTTTTAAAAAATGGGGTTTTAGTATGTTTTTAAATTTAGATTTCTACCTTTTATGTATTATTTTGTTGTGAGCTACCCCGAGTCCAAGGAACAGGCCAGCATAGAAATTTAATAAATAAATAAATAAATAAATAAATAATAAGTAATCTATAAATATATTGTTAATATGAGTCCTTGTGGAATTTTCCCTTGAAAAAGATTCTATTTACAAATTTTGGAACTTCCAGATGTGTAATGAAGCTACTAATCATTTTGTCATTCCTGTCCTGAACCATATTTTGCAGATTTCCAGATCAAGCTCTGAAAGTCATCAATGTAGAATAACCTTATCCAATCTAATAGCCTCCAGATGTGTTGGATTACAGTTCCCATTATTCTTAACACAGGGATGATAGCAATTGTAGTTGCCAGATGGGAATATCTGGGCATGAGCCACATAGATGTAGATCTATTTTCTTCTCAGGTAGATTGAGTGTAAGAAAGAGTTCAATTTTTCACTTGGATATTGTCAAAAATACAGTGATTATGGTTTGGCCTCAGGCTTCATATTTTCTCCCAATTGATTGTATGAGAACTAAGCCAAACATTTTCTCTGTATACCTCTGAGTGTATGGAAATTAAGATAGAGACTGCAGTAAGCACAGTTTTGTTCTTCCACCTTTTCATTATTTCCAAATAATTGTTTATTCACGAATTTTTAATTAGAAAAAAAGGAATTCCACCATATTGGATATACTTAGGCCAAAGTGGCTACTGTGCCCCTCCTGTTAAACAAATAAAATCAGGAAGTGGTATAAAAAAAAAATCTGGAATGCCTTTTGTATTTTAAGGACATCCTCCACCAATATGAGATTATTTGAACTGAAAATATGAAAATGTATGTTTGAATATATCTACATCATATGTTTATGTTTATTAGATTTGTATGCCGCCCCTCTCCGTAGACTCGGGGCGGCTCACAACACAATAAAAACAGTTCATTACAAATCTAATAATTTACAATTTAAGATATTTTAAAAAACCCATTATTAAGCAGACATACATACAAGCATACCATACATAAATTGTATAGGCCCATGGGAGATATTTCAGTTCCCCCATGTCAGACGACAAAGGTGGGTTTTAAGGAGTTTACGAAAGGCAAGGAGGGTAGGGGCAGTTCTAATCTCTGGGGGGAGCTGGTTCCAGAGAGTCGGGGCCACCACAGAGAAGGCTCTTTCCCTGGGGCCCGCCAACCGACATTGTTTAGTTGATGGGACCCGGAGAAGGCCCACTCTGGGACCTAATCGGTCGCTGGGATTCGTGCGGCAGGAGGCGGTCTCGGAGATATTCTGGTCCAATGCCATGAAGGGCTTTAAAGGTCATAACCAACACTTTGAATGGTGACCGGAAATTGATCGGCAACCAATGCAGACTGCGGAGTGTTGGAGTAACATGGGCATATGTGCTCCTGTAAACTTACTATTTTGCACGTTGTTCCTAGGGTTTCTTGAAGTTTTGTTTTTAAAATGTTTCTGCCAAACAGCCCACACACATATGAATATTAATACTACATTTAATGATAATTATATTCCTCCAAATGTTATTTATATCCCCTTAAATTATTAAAATGAATAGCTAGCAGATCCTGAGTAACGGGAATCTATTAACTTTCAGTCTGTTCATTTCTTTCAGAGTTGCTAGCTGGAGTTCCAAGGGGTGCACAGAACTTTGGCTATGTATGTAGTCCACCAAGTATTTTATTTCTTTTCCATCATCCTTTCTCCTTACCATTAGTATTAAGTAAAGACTCTGAAATATAGAAATCAATACTTATAAAATAGTTATTCGGTTTCTTCCTTGATTTCTTAGTAGAAAAAGTTTCAGCCAAGGTTTACAGTTTAAAAAAAAAACAATTAGAGTGAGAAATTAAATTGTGTTGCAGATATTTCAGAAGATTCTATTCTGATTTACTCCTCTAGATATATAGTTAGGGATTTATATAACACAATATTTAATATTTATAGACATATTAGTGAGGGTAAAATGGAATTGGGTGCTTGGATTTTAGTGTGCTGCAGGAGCTTCCTTGCTTTAGGAAATTGAGTGAGCTCTAATATTATTTGAGTAGTACATCTTAGAAAAAGAAAGGAGATTTAATTGCTAACCTGGGTTTGCTATTTAGCATGCTATGAATAAAGATAACAGGACTTTTTTCTAGAGTAGTATAGTTTTCCCTATCGGGGTACAACATGATTCAGAAGTTAAGGTTAAGAAGTTGTGGTGCACTGGTTAGAATGCAGTACTGCAGTCTACTTCTGCTGACTGCCAGTTGCCAGCAATTGGCAGTTTGAATCTCACCAAGCTCAAAGTTGACTTCTTCCACCCTTCCGAGGTCAGTGAAATGAGACCCAGATTGTTGGCGGCAACATGCTGACTCTGTAAACCACTTAGAGAGGGCTGTAAAGCACTGAAGTCGTATATAAGTCTAAGTGCTATTGCTATTAAAGATACTGAGCCTTTCAGTTGAAGAGCTGACAGCCTGAATTCAAGAGCTGGATGAATTCCCATTACATGCCCTAGCTTCTGCCTGCCTAGCAGTTCGAAAACATGCAAATATGAGTGGATAAATAGTTCCACTTCAGTGGAAAAGGTCTGTGCATATAGTCATGCTGGTCACATGACACAGATGTGCTTTCAGAAAACCCTGTCTCCCTCAGCTAAGAAACAGAGATGAGCACTGCCCCCTAGAGTTGGACATAGGAAACATTTACTTTTATCGTTTCCTCAGGTGATTCCAGCAGTATTGAAGAAGGGTTGCAAAAAGCTGGGACTGTATGATCAGCGCCATTCCTTTTTTATATGCATCAAACATGCAAAACATATCTTCAAAAGGGCAGAGCTTTGATTGCAAGGTTTAGCTACCATCTTGCCTTTTTTTCTTTCTTTCTCTCCCTTGTTTAGCAATCATTCGCACTGGTGAAAAAGTCCCAATTACGATTGCTAAACGAGGATTACCTATAAATGGCACGGGGCGCCAAAAGTACAAGTTTTTCTTGCTTTAAAAAATGTGAAAGAAATGCGGAGAATAAAGGCTTTGTTATTCTTAGAACTATGGTTCTCAAAAGAAATGCATTGGATAGTCCATCATAACTTAATTTGTGGACATGATCTTGCATCTCACTGTTTGAATCTGCAACCACATACATTCTTTTAAAGACTTCCTATGTTGATGCATCAAATTTTGTAGGAGAAAATTTTTTGAACTAAATTCCCATAATGGTTTTTATGTGAAAAATTACAAGTTCGAAGAAAATTATGAAGTATTTGCGGAATCACATCAAGGCCTTAGGGAGAATAATGCACAGTTATTTTGTGGAATATAACTCGTTTATGAAATGTCTGATAGCATTTTTATTTCCAGGTTACAATAATCAATTCTACAGATCTGACCTTTATTCAGAATTTCACTGGCAAGCAGGTAATATTTTTTCATAATTTTACACAATTATTCTGTATTTTAAGATATTACAGTTACAATGTAAAATGTAGAGATAACATCAAACATAGCTAACTGGTAACTTCATGAATACACCCATTTTATTTTTTTTTGTAATAGTAGGGAAATGTTCCTCAATATATAGTCAAGAACAAAATCATTATTTTGATGGCACGGAATGAAAATGTGCTGATAACTGATTAAAAATGGCATTGTTTTTTTAACAGATGGCATCTTACTTTGGATACACTATTGCTGTTTCAGACATCAACAATGATGGGTAAGCTAATAATAAATTATTTTATTATTATACTCTGTTTAAACTAAGCTTTTTGATTAGATTTAAAATATGTATGCATGACTGAGTGACTCTCTATTTTTCAGAAACTCAAGGCATTTCCATTCTCCTTTTTTTTCTCTCACAACAGTAGTATGGGTTTTAATATTTGTACTTAGTATTAATATTTGTTAATACTAAATATTAAATACAACAATAACCCTCTAAAAACATTTCCATATATTTATTGTGGCCCATTCTTACTCTAGCTTAATACTTGAAGGAACAGCCAGCTCTTAATATTTTTCCAACTTCATTTAAGCATGTTTTGTTTTGTTTTGTTTTATTATTTATTTATTTATCTATCTATCTATCTATCTATCAAAAATGTATAGTATAGTAGTTTGTACAAACGTAACATAAGGAAAAAATAATGATAAAAGAGGACAGTAGGACTGGGAAAGTAGGTTAAATGATGTGCTTTATCATATCAATTATATTTAATTGAGTCAAATATTTAATTTAATATTTAATTAAATCAAATGAAACGAAATTTAAAATGAAAATAGAGGTATCTTTTGGTTTTACTTTGCTCACACATTCTGGTTTTGGTGTTAAGCTATTTTGTGAAGTAGTCCTAGCTTACCACCTTAAAATTGTTTATGTTGATATGCAGAGAGAATTGATTAGAATATTTTTATTTTAATAAGACCTATACTACAGTTACATTGCTGACTATTTATACCTGAAAAAGAATACAATTGTGGAGTTTAGATTTATTTCTGAAGTCAGAATTGCATATGATTTATTTCAAGTTTTATGTTTTAGGATATGGGATATAAAACTTCAGAAAATGCAAGAATAAACATTGAATTATAAAATGCTACAATGAAAACTAATGCATTTCCAATAAAATAAGGATCCTTTCCTCATTGCAAACATTGCAGATCACATTATTTTTAAAAAAATTATGGATTTTTTTACTTGTTTCTAACACTTTAATTAGTTCCCAATTCAATCAGTTAATTCCCAATTTTGTCAGATTTGGGCAAGCTTTCAAAAACAAGTAATTTTAAAGAAAAATCTAGATTGGGAGGAGAAGATTTTTGCATAACTGGAGGCAGGAGTATATAGTGTGTGTGTGTGTGTGCGCGCGCATGTTTTTGCTGATAATGAAAAGGAAGTGAGACTACTATAGATCTGTTACACATATAGAATATAGTTTGTCGGCTATTAAAAATTAATCTGCCTTGTATAGGGCCCCTGGAGGGGCCGATAGGCAAAAAAGGAAGCCATGTGCTCCCTCCCATATTTTGGCATACCAGGATTATTTGACTGGGGGGGGGGGGAGACATATGGTTCTTCCCTGATACAAGCTGAGCAGAGAAGATCCTGTGGTCTAGAGGTTAAATCTATAGCCTTCCAAGCAGTGTTCCCTCTAATTTGTTTGGGGGGTGGGCGGAAAAGTATAGTGTCTGAGCGGCAGTCCCTTCGGGACTGGGCGGCACAGAAATAATAAATAAATACATACATGCATGCATACATACATACATACATACATACATACATACATAAATAAGGAAATAAATAAATAAATAAATACTGTGTGTCTATAACAGTGAGCTCATTATAGGGCAACTCTATCAATATCAAAATGCCACTTAAATAGTTGAGCTAGTTTCAAACTAGATTTTGATTTTCTTTCTCTCTTCCTTACTCCCATTCTTTTTCTTTCTCTTTTCCTTCCTCTCTTTTTTCTATCTGTTTCTCTCTCTTCGTCTCTTCCTCCCTCTCTCCTTCCCTCTCACTCTTTCCCTCTCGGCTTCTGGGCAGGTTTGGAAAACTCTGAGTTGATGATTATTTTTAAGTGAGCGATTGCTCACTGCTCAGCTTAGAGGGAACTATGCTTCCAAGGCAAACCCCACAGATTCAACTCCTGGTAAGGATATGGCTAGCTGAAGAGAACAAAAGAGCTTGGAATAGATCTATTCCTTTCCCTTTCATTATCAGCAAAAATATCTTACACACACACACACACACACACACAATCTGCTTCTTTTAATAGCTTGGAGAAATGTTGGGATGTGGAGAATATATTTTTGAAGCCTTCTATCACTACCCTACCTGTTGTTCAACACTGAGAATGGGTCCAGATGGGATTTTATTTCTCTAAACCCTAAAATGTTTAGTTACATTGTATGCATTAGAGGGAAACAATCTGGCATCCTCCAGATGTTTTAGATTATAACTCCCATAATTCTGATAGGTGCTGTTGTTATTCAGAAACATCTGGCTAGGCTCCCACACTCTACTAAGTCAAAGTTTGTGTCAATGTGAATTATTGAATTACAATGCCAAAATGCTGTAAAAAAAATATTTAATCAAATTTGAGGATATTCAGGGGACACTGTAATGGAGGAATGACCTTGAGAAGCAAAAGGAAGACCCTCAGCCTAGACAATGGTCTGATAAATAAAATCTGGAACTAAAGGAGAGGTAGGAGTAGAGAAAATGTCTCAAAAGGGATTTCTCTCTAGTTTTGGGGAGAGTAAAAGTAAGAGAAGGAGGAGAGAGGTATATTCATGCTTACACTCATGGTTGGTGCTTTTTCTCTGAATTTGCTCAAAGAGCTGACAGGCATTGAAGGGGGCCTAACAGAAAGCATAGATCAAAAATTGCCCACTCCCACCCTGTACTAATACAATACTCAAAATACTGCTGTAGGTTACTAATATACAACTTTATTTCCTGTAAATGTACGTGTTAGATTTTTATCCCACCTTTGGTCAAGATTCTTCTTGCCATTGTTACTCACAATAACAACCCTGCTATTGGACTTGAACCACAGTATGTCCAACACTTTAATCACTACACCACATTGTTTCTCAGATAAAAATGTCCAAGACCCTAAATTTGAAATTGAAGCTGCTGCTTCTTCTTCTTCTTCTTCTTCTTCTTCTTCTTCTTCTTCTTCTTCTTCTTCTTCTTCTTCTTCTTCTTATTATTATTATTATTATTATTATTATTATTACTACTACTACTACTACTACTACTACTACTAGTACTACTACTACATCAGTACAACACAGAAAACGAGATCACTATGCTGAATTTCGTATTTCATCATCAGTCGGGCGCTTCCCAACTACCTAGGGCTGCGTGATGTAGCGGCGAATTATGTTTGCCGATCCCAGTAAAGCAGCCTTTTGCAATTGACAGATGGAGATTTTGTCCATTCCGATGGTTTTCAAATGTCCGCTGAGATCCTTTGGTACTGCACCCAGCGTGCCAAGTACCACTGGGACCACTTTCATGGGCTTATGCCAGAGTCATTGCAGCTCGAGTTTTAGATCTTCGTATTTCACTAATTTCTCTAGCCACTTCTCCTCAATTCTGCTGTCTCCTGGGATTGTGATGTCGATGATCCATACTTTCTTTTTCTCCATGATCACAATGTCTGGTGTGTTATGCTTCAGAATTCGGTCAGTCTGAAGTCAGAAGTCCCACAATAGTTTTGCTATATGTTGTTGTTGTTGTTGTTGTTATTATTATTATTATTATTATATTTGTATTTGTATTATATTTATATGTTCTGTCATGTACAAATATTGTTATTATAATAGTGGTGTGTGGTGTTGCATTGCTAATACAGTTAATGAAAATAGTACTCATTTAAAAAGGCACCAATACCTGTGGGTCAGAGCCATGATATATGCTTATGCACAAGATTCATAGAAACATTGTTTATTTAATGTGAGCTGAAGTCAAATCCCTAGTAAACATACACAACCCATACTATATCAAAGTGCTTACGATTGTGACACCCAGATGCTAGACCACAATTCCTGCTGCTAATTACCCAGTAGAATACAAAAGAATAGCATAAAATTTCAGTGGGTGGCCAGCATGTGCTTTTTTTAGTGTCATTTTTCTCAAAAGAAAATACATTAAAGAGTCCCCTGGTCAGTGCATGAGTACAGGTATTTTCTTGATTTAGATAAATGTTACACCAGTGAGGATATGTGAAAGTCAAAGATTGATGGTTGGTCATATCAACATCCACCTACTGTTTATGCCATGGCAAAAAGAGTGCCAATAGAAAGCAGACGAATAGGATTTGGGTACCTTGATCCACTCTGTTGCTCATGTTTCACCAACTGGCATTGAAGCCTATTGTCTCCCTCACTGGAAATAAGAATGAAAAAAATCAAGATGGCAAACATAGTTTTTCCATTTGTGCCAGCCATTTTGACTTTTTTGAAGTTCCTGACTGGAAGCAGTGTGCGGCAAGTACAGTTTGTAGCATTGCATTGCAAGTACAGTTTGTAGCATTGCATTAAACACTACTGTGAATTGTAATGATCTGTTCTGTTACATTTTAAAAGCTGCTGCTTCATTCCCCATCCCATTTGCCTTTCTGAGCCTGAACTTGGCTCTGAAACAAGGCTATTTATAAACGCAGACAAACAGAAATGTTTCTCAAGTTTAAAAATTTTCTACTCTAACCAGATGTTTTAAAACACACAGCTCCCTGTACATTGTTAGAACAATTCAGGACAGACTGGAAACAGAAGAGAACAAATGGAGGTGAAATTGACATCATTGTTTTTGATATCTGAACTAGGAGTTGGGAAAACAAAGTATAGCAAAGATCAGAGGCAGTGAACACACAGATCCTAAGATTCATTCATTCACGCAAGGATATACAGAAACCAAAAAGGAAAGAAACTAAGAATGGATAAACTTTTAATTGACTAGTGATTCAGCAGTGTCCTATCTCCCAAAGCAGATACTTCTGAGCCAATTAATTCACAGGTGACCCTTGCTCAGTCCAGATGTTACATACTAAGAAGCTTTCGGAGATGAAAGGAACAAGGCTGGATAACTTCCCAAAGGATAGAAATCTAGCACAATGCAAGGATTTTACTGCTTTCATCAAAATGCTGCTGCACCAGAAGCTCAACCATTTCCATTCATGCATGAGATAACAATGCATTTACAAAATGGTCAGGGCTTGTGACTCTCCTTTAGTCATTTGGTCCAGCTTATTTTTCTCCTGCAAAACAAACGTTCTTTTGCAGCTGAATCAATTTGCATGTCAATCCTGACCTTTATCCTTCTTTCTTCCCCTTTAGTATGGATGATATCCTAGTTGGTGCTCCACTCTTTATGGACCGTGAATTTGAGAGCAACCCTAAGGAGGTTGGACAGGTGCATCTGTATCTGCAGGATGCTGTCTCATCCTTCAGAGAAGCACAGACATTATCTGGCACCGAGGTTTTTGGACGATTTGGCAATTCTATTGCACCACTGGGAGATCTCAATCAGGATGGTTACAGAGGTAAGGAGCTACATCATCTTAAAGAGATACACATAAATATCTTTAAAGAGAACGAAGAGTTCAATAGCAAAGTTTCTTTTACTCAAACAATCCCAGTATATTTTTATAGAGGCAGGAATTGCCAAAAGTTGAACTGTTGCCCAAAATGAAGATATGATTATGGAAACATTCTATTTACATCCTTCATGAGTATTAAAGGATGTTGTTGTCGTTGTGATACCAAGAAAATGGGCAAGTGGGTTGAATGATGAAATTGTCACAATTTTCAGTCTAGTAGATTCTAGTTGCAATTTCCTTTTTTAAATACCGCCTTTATTATATTTTTATAAATAATTCAACGCAATGAATATCTCTAATAGTCCTTCCTCCTTCCGTTTCCCTCCTGTAAGCTAAACTGAGCTAAGAGAGTGACTGGCCCACCTGGATTTTATGCTTAAGGCAGGACTAAAATTCACAGGTTCTTAGGTGGTTTATAATGTCTAAAATTCAGTAGAGCAAATATAATAATTAAAACCAGATGTGTAAAAATATCCATGCTTAAAAAGCCTGAGAAAAGAGAAAAGTTTTAAAAGCCCTCTTGAATTATTATTAAAGAAGTCGTCAGGAGGGCAGCTTCCATTCCAGCATAGGAAACAGGACCTGGGTCAAATGATGTAAGTCAACTATTTTGTGATGGATCCATAGTCCTTTCTCCTTTAAAAACTATTCACACCATTTCAAACGTCAGTGATTGTGAAAGCAAAACTAACAGAATTTAACACTGTGCCAAAACTATCTTCAAAAGTTTCCTTCCTCTGTGGAAGATACATTATTTTTCTACCCGATTCTCAGGCTTTTTTCCTAGTGTCTTCCCTTGGAATTTAAAAGAAGAGGGGGGAGCCAGAGATCCTATGGATTATTGGAGAGAAAATTGTATGTGGAAGGATAGAATATTTACACTTCTTGACTACGTAATAATTAAATTAATGCAGGAATTACCCACAAATTATGTTTACTCAAAATGAAAAAAATGGCAAAAGAAAAAAAGAAAGTGGGATCTTTTCCTGCACAGTACTAGCTGAAATATGTCCTGCCCATGTTGGCAAAACATTTATTTAGTCAATCAATTTATTTATTTATTTACTTATCAATTTTTTAAGCTGTTTTCTTGACATGTGGTGTAGATAGTATAAAACTGAAACAACAGTATAAAACAACAACATTAAATAAATAATGTATAAAAGAAATATACATTAAAATAATTTAAAAAATGAGATAATGAAGGTTATGTCAGAGATTATGTCTGACCAAGTGACTGGGAAAAACACCCAGGCCTAACAAAAGGTGGCAGGGAGGAATATTTGGATTTCAGAGTAAATGCTGTTCCTCAGGACAGCCACAATAGATTCAGTGGTCTTTCTAACAATGTAATTTGGCTTTGCTATTTTGCAGATGTTGCCATAGGCGCTCCATTTGCAGGAGAAGACAAAAAAGGGAGGGTATTCATCTACAATGGAGAGAGAAATGGGTTAAATCCTAATCCTTCCCAGATTCTCACTGGCCTGTGGGCCTCCCAGTCTATGCCAGCAGGATTTGGATTTACATTGAGAGGAGAATCAGACATAGATCAAAATGATTATCCAGGTAATGTTCTTCCACTAGAGGGAGATTTCTTTTTCTGGAAAATGCATCATTCTTAACCTGTTCTTTTTGGAGAACAAAAGTCAAAAATGTAGATTTGTTTTTGGGTAGAGGTGATACTTTAGTTCCTGTTTTGAAACATTAACAATGGATTAATGTTATTAATGTTAATGTTATTAATGTTATTAATATTAACAATGGATTAATGGATTAACCTAATACACCTACATTCTTAAGAAGATAAAACCATTATTATAAAGCAAAATTGATGACCAAGGATTAAGTCACTTAAGATGCTTGCCTGTTCGTAAATTCAGAGTTTAAATGGTTTAAAATATGTGTTTCCTTGAATTTGAAGACTCGAGTCCTGCTGGACATGTCCATGGAGATTTCTTGTGAATAATAAAAACATGGTCTATCTTTGCCTTCTTCTGGGATGTTTTCTCAGCTTCCAAGTTTGGTATAACAGACAATCCCTACAAGCATTAACTAAATCTGACCTGCTTACGAGCTGCGGTGACACAGTGGTAGAATGCAGTACTGCAGGCTACTTCTGCTGATTACCATCTGCCAGCAGTTAACAGTTCAGGTTTCACCTATTCAAGGTTGACTCAGCCTTCCATCCTTCTGAGATCAGTAAAATGTGGACCCTGATTGCTGGGGGCAATATGCTGACTGCAAATCGCTTAGAGAGGGCTGTAGAGCACTGTGAAGCGTTATATAAATCTAAGTGCTATTGCTATTGCTTGGTTTTTCATTGATTAGTCAAGATTGGCTGGACACTGCCATCTGCTATGAACTAAACAAATTGTACCAAATAGAGCGAGCATACTTTTCTAGTCCTGTTAAACTGAGTAGAAACGAAAACAGTAAACTTTAAATTTAACAAATAAATGGAGGATGGAAGAATACACAAATTGATTGAAAATGAGAATTTAAAATTGAAAACAAGCTATTGCCCATTATAAAAAATAGTAACATTCAAATGTTCTACATACAATCTTTTTTGGAATTAAAGATGGTGGTAATCATTCCAACATTTGAAAAACGTGAAGTGGTAGATGACTGAAATATGCAACAAGTTCAACTTTTCAAGAACTATTAACTTATCTGATGACTCAATATATATATCTGACTTGTAGTGTGAGACATCCCCAGAGTGATTGGTCAATGCAGTGGTACCTCGGTTCTCGACCACAATTCGTTCTGGAAGTGTGGTCGAGAACCGATTTGGTTAAGAACAGAAACAATTTAAACTAAATTCCCCTCCTCAGTTGTCTATCCCTCTAGCTTGCCTGCTTCTGTCCCCATCTCTCTCTCTCTCTCTCTCTCTCTCTCTCTCTCTCTCTCTCTGTAGCTTGCCGGCTTCTATCTTCAGCTCTCTTGCTTGCCTGCTACTGTCCCTGGCTCTCTCTCTCTCTGTGTAGCTTGCCGGCTTCTGTCTTCAGCTCTCTCGCGTGTTCGAGTTCCAAATATTTGTTCGGATTTCAGGGCAAAAGTTTCTTGAATTTCCTGGTCGAATACCGATTTGTTCGAACTGAGAAGCGTTCGAAAACCGAGGTACCACTATATTATTGTTAGATAGAAAACAAAAATATTTTTTCTTAATTCAGATGATTAATGTTAATGTATCCATCATTACAGATATGTTGCATTGTTATCTAAAGGGCATTATAGTAACATATTGTGTATATGTTGTATTAAATTCGTTTAATTGAAACCAATTGAATTGAGTTATAAGCCATTTGTATTTCACACTATTAATTAAAATAGTTGTCTCCAATGATCCTTCCAAATGTAGTGGAAAACAACCCTTAACACAGTCAGTCCCCACAATTCAGCATTTGCACTGGTTCAAAATGATATAACTTAAGCCCTCCAGATGCTCTAACACATCTGGAGGGCTCATGGCTGGAGAAGTCTGAAAGAAAGCATATCAGGATCATTTCACATTTCACTTTTGCTTATAAAATTACAAAAGAGTGGTCTTATGACCAGATGGCAAAGTATAGTTAAAAATAAATTATCCAAAGTGTCAATGAAATGATGAAATGGGTGGCATATAAATTAAATCCAGTAAAATTTGTTTGCCAATTATTAGCTTGATTCAAATTGAGCCGCTTTCCCATTTTTCTTTGTTTTTTTCTTAAATGTTTCTACTTGGAGAATCAATATTTTACTGATATCATCTGGTATTTCTCAGCACTGCTTTAGAGCTGAAGTTTTTGGCCTTTATTTTGAAAGTGAAATTGTCCATCTTAGGGCAGTATTCCAATACTATTTTTAATTGAAATGCGCCATTTTGATCTGACTTTATCCATTTTTCCACTACTATCACTACTTTTTTTCTGGGATTAGCATACAATTTACGCACAGCATTTCTCTGTCTTGGTCTGAGAAGGCTCCCCAGCATTTGTAGCATAACATACACAGCACGGTTGCTGTCATCCAAACGTAGATTGTTTTGTTGGCATACGTCCCGTGTAATTAATGGGACATTGTTGGAAGAGGGTTCTGGAATATCTTTGTCTCTATGTTCTGTTATCCTACTGTGCTAATGTTTTGGGATGGTTTGTGTTTTTGGCCTGCTTTCAATCATTCATCCCATCCCCCTTTGTTTACTTTCATCCATCTGGCTAAGGTTGTAATTCTATGTTCTCATCTCCACTGACTTTGAAAGAGAGGAAAAAAGAAGAAAATTTGAAGTGCTTTCTTGTTCCTTCAGATCTTTACAAAGCATTTAGAAGAGGTGTTTTGGGGTGCTTTGTATTCCTACTATTATGAAGTTAGGCCAATTTCTTCCATTTTAATTGGATACCTTCTGGTAGTGGGGATGATGATAATAATAGAAAAAATGGTAGGAAAATATAAATAGGTAATATGTTGAAACAAAGTCATTTGGTTTATCTGTAAAATTATCAGAGGCTTTCAAAAAGCAGCTGGACCACCATTTATCTGAAATGGTATAGGGACTTCTGCTTAAGCAGGGGTTAATCTAAAAGACTTCCAAGATTCCTTCCAATTTTATCATTCTATGTTCTACAGTGGTTCTCAACTTGGGGGTCGAGACCCTTTTGGGGGGTTGAATGATCATTTCACGGGGGTCGTAAGACCATGGGAAAAGACAACAACATTTGTTGGGGAGTCAAGGAAAGGGAGGATTTTTACCTTCTCTTTCTGCTCAAGATCCCCATGTACAATTGGTGGGCCACTGTGTGACACAGAATGCTGGACTAGATGGGCTTTGGCCTGATTCAGCATGTCTCTTCTTATGTTCTTATGATATGAGTTTATCAATTTTTACGTGATGAGTTGAATCATTTCCTGCATTATTCAGAAACTTGTACAGTAGTCCCTCGATTATCGCGAGGGTTCCGTTCCAGGACCCCTTGCGATAATCGAAATTTCGCGATATAGCGGTGCGGAAGTAAAAACACCATCTGCGCATGCGTGCCACTTTTCCATGGTGTTTTTACTTCCGCACCGCCCGCCCGCTGCCCGCCACTTGTCCGCTGCCCGCCCGCTCACCTCGCCAGCAAGAGGGGAAGACCCATGAAAGGTTCCTTGGGCCGCCTAGCAGCTGATCTGCTCGGCAGCGCAGCAGCAGCCTGCGCTGCCGAGCAGATCAGCTGCTAGGCGGCCCAAGGAACCTTCCATGGGTCTTCCCCCTCTTGCTTGTGAGGGCGCTTCAACGTTTCCGGACGGCAAGCTCGGACTCTTTCTTTTTCCCTCAGAGGACGCTTATGACAGGCGGCTGAGGCTTCGAGTGTGTCCCCTTCCACCGCCAAGGCCTCCCAGGAGTCCACACCCCCTTTTAAGGCGCCCGCAGATCAAGCGCTCTAGCCAGGCCCGGGCGCACGCCCCCTCTTCCCGCTTCGGTGGGCCTGCCCGGCGCGGGGGTCTCTTCCCCCTCATGGACACTCTTCGTGCCTGGCTTCCTTCTCTCTCCTCCCTTCCCCCCGCTTTCCTCCGGGCGTGTTGGAGAAGAGGGTCTTCTTGTTTTCCTTCGCTCCGCCACCCAAGAGAGCGGAGAGGCAGCGGGGGCGCAAGGAAGAAGAAGCGGTGGTGGCGGCGGCTTCCTTCGGGGGCAACGCCAGCAAGAGGGTCTTCCCCCTCTTGCTGGCGTGCGTGGGCGGTGGGGAAGACCCATGGGAGATTCCTTGGGCCGCCTAGCAGCTGAGGGTCTTCCCCACCGCCCACGCACGCCAGCAAGAGGGCGAAGACCCTCTTGCTGGCGTTGCCCCCGAAGGAAGCCGCCGCCGCCACGCCCGGCTCGGCTTCCCTGGCTCCTTGGCCGGGTGGGCTCGGCCGAAAGGGGCTGGAACTGCAGAGCCGAAGGGTGGCCTTTTTGTCTGGGAGGGAAGATGACGCGCGGGCGGCACAGGGGGGGGGAGGCAAAGCTCTGCGGCTCCAGCCACTTTCAGCCAAGCCTCCCCGGCCACGGAGCCAGGGAAGCCGAGCCGGGCGTGGAACATCGGCGCAGGAGGCAGGACACGATCGGGCGACCGGAGCAGCAGCGCCGCCGCCGCCACACCCGGCTCGGCTTCCCTGGCTCCTTGGCCGGGTGGGCTCGGCCGAAAGGGGCTGGAACTGCAGAGCCGAAGGGCGGCCTTTTTGTCTGGGAGGGAAGATGACGCGCGGGCGGCACAGGGGCGAGGGGGGGGAGGCAAAGCTCTGCGGCTCCAGCCACTTTCAGCCGAGCCTCCCCGGCCACGCAGCCAGGGAAGCCGAGCCGGGCGTGGCGGCGGCGGCGCTGCTGCTCCGGTCGCCCGATCGTCTCCTGCCTCCCGCGCCGATGTTCCACGCCCGGCTCGGCTTCCCTGGCTGCTTGGCGGGGGGGGGGGAGGCTTGGCCGAAAGGGGCTGTACCCGCAGAGCTTTGCCTCCCACCCCTCGCCCCTGTGCTGCCGGCGCGTCATCTTCCCTCCCAGACTCCCCCGGCAAAGTGACGTGGAGGAATGGAAAGCTGAAACCGGGCGGTTTGAGTTTCCCATTCCTTCAAGTCACTTCGCCGCTGCTCTCCTGGCTAAACTGTGTGGCAGGAGACAGGCTTTGAGTTTTTGGCTGGGGGGGAGAAGTAGAACCTTCCTAACTCCCCCCCCCCACCAGCCAGAAGGAGCGGCGAAGTGACGTGGAGGAATGGAAAGCTGAAACTGGGCGGTTTGAGTTTCCCATTCCTCCAAGTCACTTTGCCGCTCCTCTCCTGGCTAAACCGGCGGCAGGAGACAGGGTTGGGGGGGGGTACTGGGAAGCCCCCCAGGCCGACTGCCACCTTTTCAAACAGCCGCGCCCTTCCCAGCTGAGTCCTGAAGCCAAGCGCCAAAGGCGAACTTCTGCGCTTGGCTTCAGGACTCAGCTGGGAAGCGGCACGGGTGTTTTAAAAGGTCTCCCCCGGCATGGGGGGCTTCCTAGCACCCCCCCAAACCCGGGTTGGGGGTTCGGGGGGGTGCTAGGAAGCCCCCCATGCCGGCGGGAAGACCCAGGGAAGGTTCCTTTGGCCGCCTAGCAGCTGATCTGCCCGGCGGTAATGCAAACTCCACCATCTACGCATGCGTGCAGATGGTGGTGTTACTTCCGGGTAGAAAACTCGCGATATAGCGTTTCGCGAAGCTCGAGATCGCGAAACTCGAGGGATCACTGTATATCCATATGTACAGTACTTATGGAAAATCTTTAGAATTTTTAGAGAATTAGCTAATATTGGAATACAGTGATCTCTCGGTTAGCGCGGGGGTTACGTTCCAAGACCTCCCGCACTAACCGATTTCCGCGTTATATTGGATGCGGAAGTAAAACCACCATCTGCGCATGTGCGCCATTTTTTTCATGGCCGCACATGCGCAGATGGTGGAGTTTGCGTGTGGGCGGCGGGGAAGACCAAGGGAAGATTCCTTCAGCCGCCCAACAGCTGATCTGCTTCGCAGCGCGGAAGCAGCGAGGAGCCGAAGATGGGGTAAAGGCAAAGGGGAAACCCCATCTTCGGCTCCTCGCTGCTGCCGCGCTGCGGAGCGGATCAGGTGTTGGGCGGCTGAAGGAACCTTCCCTTGGTCTTCCCGCCAGATCACTTGCCGCTTGCCGCTTGCCGGTCCACACACTCCCCCCTGGATGAGCGGCCCCGCATGGCCCCAGCGCCGGACTCCGTTGCCGAACGCCGAAACCGGAAGGGGCAAGGTGGGGGAGAACGCGTCAGTCGCAGCGCTGGCTGTCAACTTTTCTTTTTAGCACTGGGGAGGCAAGTCAGCTCCTGCCCAGTTTTAAAAAAAAAAGTTGACAGCCAGCGATTGTTCCGCTGCCGCCAGCATGGCCTGGCTGGCAGCGGAAGATGTAACGGAGCCCACGGGGGATTCGCCTTCCTCCCACCCGCAGCCGAGACTGATCGTGGGCTCCTTCGCAACCTCGGAGAGCTTCCAGGGCATGAAAGCTCACGAAAACCAGGAAGCTCTCCGAGGTTGCGAAGGAGCCCACGATCAGTCGGCTGCCGGCGGGAGGAAAGCGAATGCCACGGGGCTGGGCTCGGCTCCCCCCTCGGCTCCCCCCCTTACCAGCCCCGCCGCGGAAGGCTCCATTCTGTTCCCTGCCGGCCCGATTGAGCGGCCGGCGGTCTCCATTCAGGGAACAGACGTCCACCCCCTCCTCGGAGTCCCCGGCACCCAGCGTCCCCACGCCGCCTCCACCTCCCGGTAATGCGCCCGACCTCTGCCTCTCTCTTTCTCTCTCATATACCACGCCGGCAACAGGGAGAGAAAGAGAGAGAGAACTAGCGTGGACTTATTTTTTATTTTTTAATATTTTATTTTTTTAATTAATATTTTTTGAAAAACTGCGTTGCAGCGTTTCGCGCTAATCGAGAACGCGCAAATCGAGGGATCACTGTATACTTTGTAATGACACAGCGTACTTGTACCCACCCACATATTTTGACCATATCATTCTATTTTGTTAGTTTTAAAGGATATATTAGAAGGTACTATCATAAATATAGTCTCCTCCTTTGACAAATTATCTACTTTAGTGGAGAGGGGTAATGCTGTACATATAATCTATCATGATTGTAACAAAGCTTTAGCAAGGTTTCATATGACATTCTCATTACTTGTTGTTAAAGTATTGTTTGTCTGTTGCTTGGTAATATAGGTTCATATGTGGCTGGTTAATTCATTCCAACCGTCAATATTAATGCTAGTTAATCTGGCTGACTATGAACAAGAAAAAGAATACAGAAAATCTTTGGACAAGCGGTGGACCAAAGAAAGAATGAGAACATTCAGACTGGCAATTTGTTGTTTTATAGTTTACAGTGAAAGTTTGAGAAGTAATTTAATTTAATGTAATTTAATTTATTTGACTTCTATGCTGCCCAATCCCAATGAGACTCAGGGTGGCTTACAACAGTAAATAGTACATACAATAAACAAGTCAAATAATTAGTAATAAGAACATTAAAAAACCATAATGAATTATCCAATCGAATCCACATACATACATAACAATTGCAATTGGACGTGATAAGATGTTACATTCACGGCCCCCAGGACTGACTGCAAAGCCAGGTCTTCACAGCCTTTCAGAAGGATAGTAGGGTGGGAGCAGTGTGGATATCAGGAGGTAGTTGGTTCCATAATGTTGGGGCAGCCACAGAGAATGCTATTCCTCGTGGGCTGATCAACTTGCATTGTTTAGTCGACGGGATCTGGAAGAGGCCAACTCCCTGTGATCTGATTGGTCTCTGGGAGGTATATAGCAGGAGACGGTCTCGTAAATAGACTGGTCCTAAGCTATGTATAGTAACCAAACATGCTTGCATACGCGTACACATGCGTGCGCACACACACACTGTATTAATAAAGAACAATAAATCTGAAGAGTTCCTTAGATTAGCCTTGTTTTCTTGATCACCTCATAAGGTTTTTTGACAATAATATGGAAGTGTTTGCCATTATCTTCTTTTGGGATTAAAAAAAAATCTAGCCAAAAGGCCCTGGATTTGTGTATTGCCTCAGGTTTTAATAGGTCTAAGCCTACCTGGCTTTTCAAATTCAACCAAGATCAATTTGCTGCTACCTAGATGGGCTAACAATACAAAAAACAACAGCTATGGCTAATAGAAACTAGGAATTTAATGACAGAATAATTCATCTTCAAGCATAGTATTCTTCGTAGGTCAAATGTAGTATTCATCTGTATGTGCATCAATATGTATAACAAGAAACCTTCCATCATTTTACTGTAGTAGTTTTTGGAATACATAAAGTAGTAAGACAGCTTGTAATCTAAGGGCCAGGAGTTCTATAATTATCAAATTTTCATTGTTTCAGTTATGGGGTGCATTTGGGAGCTGTACCAAAAACAAGAGTACATACAATGAAGTAGGAAATCAAAGAAGGAATCAGAGCTGTTTCACACAGTATCTGTTGTTGTAATCCATTGCAAACAACCTATGAAAGTCAGATGCTAGCATCTGGATCATCACAGCCTGGTTCCAGTTGTCTTGCTCCTTTAAATTTATGTTACAGAAAGTGTTATATACTTCCAGATTTTGGAAGAGCATAGTGAATATGTCAAAACTGCTATAGAACAAATCCAAGGAAGCAATAAAGATGACAAACCAGCATCTTTTTAGAGTTTAGTGTACAATGCGTTTTATTATCGAGTACAGTTAAAGTAATCATTCTTTTCTTCTGTTACATCTTAACATAATGCAAAGTGTTTATATCAAATTCTATATAGCAACAAAAGCCCAGTTTAGCAAATAGTTGTGGGGGGGTGGTTTGTTTTTGTTTTTTACATTTCATCCTTTCCCAACAATTGTGGCTATTTCTAGAGAACAATATAAGATAAGAGCCGGGGTGGCACAGCAGGTAGAGTGCTGTACTGCAGGCCACTGAAGCTGACTATAGATCTGGAGGTCAGCGGTTCAAATCTCAACACCGGCTCAAGGTTGACTCAGCCTTCCATCCTTCCGAGGTGGGTAAAATGAGGACCCGGATTGTGGGGGCAATAGGCTGGCTCAGTTAAAAAGTGCTATTGCTAACATGTTGTAAGCCGCCCTGAGTCTAAGGAGAAGGGCGGCATAAAAATCGAATAAATAAATAAATAAGTCAGTCAGTCAGTCAGTCAATCAGTCAGTCCCCTAAGGAATAGTGCTAATTTTGACCACAGAATTAGCAATATAGTCTTCATTATCTGTACGCAGTATTAGACATCTTGGCAGCCCCTTTTGCTTTACAAGTGTATTATGGTTATTTAATTACTTTCTAAAAATTGAGTCATAACCATAGAAGGCAATTCTTGTAGGAAGTAGAAAGGCACACATAGAATCCAAATGCAAAACTCTGTGGAATTACAGCGGCATTCTAAATGATTTTTTTTTCTTTTTTAATCAAAGCTATCAAGATTTGTTATAATTTAGTAATAAACAAAAAGGAAATATAAGCTGAATCTTTACAAAATAAATTAGTATCATTTTTTTTAAAAAAATGTCCAGTTTTTCTTTAGGTTTTTCTAGAAAAGACCTAGATACCTAATTTAATAAATATAATATCTTTATTTTGATGAAAATATTCTGCATATGTCAAGCATTTTGCTTTCACTTACCAAATTGTGTCTCTAGTATTTTATAGGAAGAAGTACGACTAAAACATCTATTTTTAGGATAGCAGTGCTGCCAAACATTCTGATAATGTAGACAGCTTGAACACTTGATTGTGATTATTTTCTTTTGCAGTATTCAAAATGTTTATAAAACTCATTAATGATTTTGGCATTCAGGATGTTTAACATAGTCCGTAGCCAGACCACGCTAAAGAAGAAAATCAGTCAATTTTCTGAGGAGCTGTTCACATTTATGAAAGGCACAAAGAGACGTGTTTTGAATATTCCTAATAATTATTTTTTTAAAGTATTCTTTATTAAGTATTGTATCTTGTTTAATAGTAAGAGGTGAACTTATATAAAAACAATTATGTTAAAACCAATGGAATTATATCAGTCCAAGGTCTACCACATGGCTTATATTGTTATGTCTTTTATCTATCAGTAGGCTTATAAATCTTGGTCTTAATTCTGCTCCAGCATCCAGATCTGCATTTGGGCCAACTATTAGCCATCCTGGTTGTCTAGACAGTATACCACAGAGAGACTTTTATGGCTTGCTTATTTTGGGCATGGGAAAGAATATGAAAAAAGAAGTGTTACAAATAATGAAGAGGAGTAAAAGAAAAACCCCTCTAATATTTGAGTAGAAACTGGGTCACTGTTGTTTTTTAATCGAAATTATATAAGTGCTCATATGGGAATGAGAATGAGAAGAATGTGCCCAAAATCTGAATTAAAAATAAATTTAGAAAAATGAATGTTTCGGTGAATTTCCGTGTTTTCACAATATAGCTGTACATTGAATCATTTTATTGATTTTCATATCAATAATGTCAATTATGTATGTTTGTATGTATGTCTGATTAATAATGGGGTTTTTTAAATGTTTTTAAATTATTAGATTTGTTATGAATTGTTCTATTGCTGTTGTGAGCCGCTCCGAGTCTACAGAGAGGGGCGGCATACAAATCTAATAAATAAATAAATTGTAATTATTATTCTGTTTCCCCTTCTAAGAATATATATATGTATTTTTCCCACAGATCTAATTGTTGGTGCATTTGGAGTTGGAAAGGTAGTTGTTTACAGGTATGCAATGCTAGATATTCCTACTATCTCCATCTTTAATCTTTTAATTAAAAAAACATACATATAAAAATGTTTTTGACATTGCAAAATATTCTTTGAGAAGCCCATTCTGTCAAACTAAATCTGAACTTATAGTAGAATTAAAGTATTTCTGGAAGATGTTTCTATTTTATAGAAACAAATCAGTTATTTTTGAATAATAGGAATAAAACTGGATCTATTTAATTTGAAAGGCTGTGTAATCATCAAAGAATGATTGTACATATAGATATATAACAGGGACCTTTACAATGTGAAGCTGCAGTTGATGAGTTATGGTTGCTGAGTTGATGGTTAGCATTTAAATTGATTTTATACCATTGTTTATACCATTGTTTGCATGGAAGAATTTAACTACTGCTATACTTTTCTACTGTATTTAGGTTTTTTTAAAAAAAAAACTTGCTTTCTATGCTACTGTTAAGGATTATGGATTTAGAAAGGAAATAAATCCTATGCTGGTTTATCACTTTGTTCTTTAAAGTTTTCTTCTAAAAGGGTCAACAAAAAAGAGATAATTAATTCACTTATAACCATGTCTCTTCCAGTTGCTCTTTCTGTGATGACCTTTCTTCTTCTTTTTGGCTGTTTATTCACTTGGCTTAAGATCTGTCATCTATTTTATACCATAAAACAGTCTGGGGGGAAAAATCCCTTTTTTTCTTCTATATTAATCACAAAGATGAAATGAAAGACTAAAGGTTGATGCAGTTTTACATACATTGAAAACCTAATCTCTTCAATCAATAGAATGGGACAGATGTTGAATAACTTTCCCATCTCTATATGCTTTGGTCACTCTTCATAATAACTTTTTAGTCAGCATTAGCTTGGTAGCCATAGATGTAATAGCAAACTTATTGTACATAACTGAACCAGTTTGAGAATGTAAGGTTCAGAATGAACCCCAAATGACATCTGAGAACTGCTGTACTGCCTTTTCAGAAGGTACAGTCAAAAACCTGCCATCTAAGTAACCTAAATCAATCACTGCTTGCTTCAGAGCTGGGTTCTCAAAAGCGTATTAGGTGCTTCACATAATTTCCTGCAGCCCACAACCATTCTTGTCAGCCACCATTAGTAACACACCGCAGCAAGAGCCAGGTCGTTCATTCGTTCAGTTTCTAGCCACTCACCTGAACTAAGTGACTCTGGGCAGCTTGATAGGATCAGGAGAGCAGAACAGTCAGCACGGGGAATCCAAGTGCAGAGCAATGAGCTAGGTGCAGCTCTGTAGTATCAGAAGCATATGCACGTCTGTCTGGACTTTCCATTCTTCCACTGCGCAATAGGGATTCTGGATTCTTCTCCACAGAGCCAGTTCCTTCCCTGCTCATGCAGAAGTTATTCTGATGGCAGTAGCAAGGTAACAAAGTTATCACCGCAGCCTAAATGGCCATGTAAAATAACCATCTTGTACATTTAATTTTAATTAATTTGTGTTTGAACACATGCCATAATATAGTACAGTGTGTTCTGAGATCACCCGCGAAAGTCGAATTTCCGCGAAGTAGAGGTGCAGAAGTAAATACACTATTTTTGGCTATGAACAGTATCACAAACCTTCCCTTAACACTTTAAACCCCTAAATTGCAATTTTCCATTCCCTTAGCAACCGTTTAGATTATTACTCACCATGTTTATTTATTAAAGTTTATTAAAAAAATATTTATTAAAAGCAGACTAAAGTTTGGCGATGACATATGACGTCATTGGGTGGGGAAAACCGTGGTATAGGGGAAAAACCTGTGAAGTATTTTTTAAATTAATATTTAAAAAAAATGTGGTATAGACTTTTCGCGAAGTTCGAACCCGCGAAAATCGAGGGAACACTGTATTCTTCATTTTCTTCATATAGTATTAATTGCTAGAGACTTTTGTAACAATAAATGAAAAGGATTAATTGTTACAGCTCTTGGGTTAATTAATCTTCATGGGGTGTTGATGACAATTTGAGTTTATGCTAAGATTTTTTTTGCTTGTTTGTTTAAGAAAATTTATACAACTGCATACTCCCTCATGGCAACTGTAGGCATCTTAAAGATAATAAAAACACAATGTAAAACTAATAATAAAACTAATAAATAAAATAATAATAATAATAATAATAATAATAATAATAATAATAATAATAAATAACTTTCCCCTTGTTGACACACACTCAAAGCAGCCATTTAATGGGCTCCATCCCACTCTGGATTTCCCAGGCACACTGATAAAACCACGTCTTCAGGGCTGTACACAAGATTGTTACAGTGGAAGCCAGTCTAATTTCTGGAAGGATGACGTTCCAATTGGAGGGAGCCACCATGGAGAAATCCCTTCTTCTGAATTCCGACAGATGTAGAGAAATATGATGTATTTTTGAATAGTGATAATGTATTTGCTTTCTTTTGCTGATAAATGAGCAAAAAGAGGGAAGCAAAAAAAAGAGTAAAAAAATAGAGTTTTAAAAATTTCAATTGGATCATACTATCTAGCTCAGTGATGGCGAACCTTTTTCCCCTCGGGTGCCAAAAGAGCGTGGGCATGTGCTATTGTATATGCACGCGTGCCCACACCCATAATTCAATGCCTGGGGAAGGTGAAAACAGCTTCTCTCGCCCCCCCAGAGGCCCTCTGGAAGCTGGAAATGGCCTGTTTCCCAATTTCTGGTGGGCCAAGTAGGCTCATGTTTTGCCCTCCCCATGTTCCAATGGCTTCCCTGGAGCTAGGGAAGGGAAAAAACGTCCTGCCCCATCCCCGCCAGAGGTTGTCTGGAAGCCAAAGACGCCCTCCAGAGCCTCTGTCTGAGCCAAAAAATCAGCTGGCTGGCAAACACATGCACTTTAGAACTGAGCTAGGGCAACAGCTTGCGTGCCAGCAGATATGGCTCTGTGTGCCACCTTTGGCACCCGTGCCATAGGTTCGCCATCACTGATCTAGCTTAACAAGTTAGAATTGGGTCTCAGAATCCTTGGTTTTTATGGATTTTACATTAGATGCTTGTACAGTAATACCTCATCTTACGAACTTAATTGGTTCCAGGACGAGGTTCGTAAGGTGAAAAGTTCGTAAGATGAAACAATGTTTCCCATAGGAATCAATGGAAAAGCCAATAATGCGTGCAAGCCGATTAGGAAAATCCTGAACATTAAGGCTTAAAAAAAAAAAAAGCTGCCAGCAGACGAAGCTGAGGCGAACCAAGTGGGGGGAGGGAAACCCATGGAGATCCAGAGGGGAGAATGGTGCAAGACAGGGTGGGGAAAAACGGGGGAAACCCATGGAGATCCAGAGGGGAGAATGGGGCAGAACAGGGTGGGAAAAAACGGGAGGAACCCATGGAGATCCAGAGGGGAGAATGGGGCAGGACAGGGTGGGAAAAAGCGGGAGGAACCCATGGAGATCCAGAGGGGAGAATGGGGCAGGACAGGGTGGGGGAAAACGGGGAAAACCCATGGAGATCCAGAGGGGAGAATGGGGCAGGACAGGGTGGGAAAAAGCGGGAGGAACCCATGGAGATCCAGAAGGGAGAATGGGGCAGGACAGGGTGGGAAAAAACGGGGGAAACCCATGGAGATCCAGAAGGGAGAATGGGGCAGGACAGGGTGGGAAAAAACGGGGGAAACCCATGGAGATCCAGAGGGGAGAATGGGGCAGGACAGGGTGGGAAAAAAAGGGGGAAACCCATGGAGATCCAGAGGGGAGAATGGGGCAGGACAGGGTGGGGAAAAACGGGGGAAACCCATGGAGATCCAGAGGGGAGAATGGTGCAAGACAGGGTGGGAAAAAGCGGGAGGAACCCATGGAGATCCAGAGGGGAGAATGGGGCAGGACAGGGTGGGAAAAAGCGGGAGGAACCCATGGAGATCCAGAGGGGAGAATGGGGCAGGACAGGGTGGGAAAAAAAGGGGGAAACCCATGGAGATCCAGAGGGGAGAATGGTGCAAGACAGGGTGGGGAAAAACGAGAGGAACTCAAGTCTGGAAGTGGGGCATCCCAGTGGCCGGCGGCAGGTTCGTAAGGTGAAAAAAGTTCGTAAGAAGAGGCAAAAAAATTCCGAACCCTGGGTTCGTATCTTAAAAAGTTCGTATGACGAGGGGTTCGTATCATGAGGTATCACTGTACCTGGATTGCTACTGTGTTATACCATTTTGATTTGCAAGTCTGTCTATAAAAATATAAGATACTGCTGGTTTAAAAATACTTTATAACACAATATCTTAGTTTTCTTGTCACTCAAATGTCATTCATTGTGACATCAAATGGTGGTTTCAGATGACTTCATGATTTACTTAATTCCATTAATCTCAAATGATCCACTCTCTAAATACTTTTAAATAAAATGGTTCTCCATTGATAGAATTGAAGTTTGTAATCTATAGTGTATCACCGAATTTGGGTTTATAAAGGAGTAAATATGCATAAGATTGCACTAATTTTGTTTTATATTTTACCACATTAGTATTGTAAACACCCTGTGGCAAAAATTCCAAAATTTAATTGGTTAACAATTCCCTTAGTATCCCAGTAATTTTTCATGGTGCCTCCAGATTCAAAGTTTGTGTGGTGTCTCACAGATGGTGGATATCACTATGTTATCCTGTGGAGTTCCTCTGACTTTGCTGTGGCACCCTGAGGCATTGTGGCACACAGTTGGGAACTGCAGCCTTACAATTTGGCTTTGAAGTTTGTTGGAATGTGATACATACGTTTTATTTGTTTATTTGTTAAAATAAATCCTCGCTGTTTCAAATCTTAAGTCACAGGAACAACCACCTTTTCCTACTGGTGCATCTTTTTCTGTAGAGTATTTGGCTAACTGCTGTCAATAGACATCAGAGAGAGATGCTATCATAGGTGCAGACATGAGTGAATCATTAACGTTGAAAGCAGAACTTTGTGCATCATCCCTCTAGACAGATCTGTCTCATCTTGATGTGGGTATTTTGTATACATGTCCCTGCTGGTGCTTTGAATGTTTATTGTATACATAAAGTGCAATTCATATTTTCTGTATTTCTAAATGTCATGAACATCCAGAGAAATGGAAAAAGTAATGTTTTGTCTTCCCTTTTGTGTTTTTTAAGACGTGTTTTGATTTTCTTTTGATCAGAGCAAGACCAGTTGTGACGATAAATGCTAACCTTCAGCTCTCCCCAATGATTGTAAATCCAGAAAATAAAACCTGTCAGCTTCCTGGTACAATGACCTTAGTGGCCTGGTAAGTCGGAAAATAAATAAATAATTTTTTTTCAGACAAGCTTTCCTGGTTTGCTTGCAAAATGGTTCTTAAATTATGACCAAGTTAATTCAAAAGTATAGAATCTCCACATTATAGCATGGGCCAGTTTACGATTCTAGCTTGTACATTGCTTGAACAGAAGCTAAAACAAGAATCTTATGCAAAGCATGATGATGATGATGATAATGTTGTTGTTGCTGTTGTTATACATTGAGTTGTGTCCAACTCTTGATAAATTTTAGGGACCAATCTGAGGTCTCTCCACATGCTCCGATTTTGCATTTCTTCTTTGAGTTTTTCTATGCTCCAGCTGGTGCCAGCTGTGCAAATCCTATGATATCATTATGAGAAGCTGTTTTTTAAAAATATTTTCCTGGAAAAATGCAACATTGAAGACACCCTCATATTAATAAGTAAAAATTGACAAAATTGTACATGCAAGCTAAAATGCAAGTATAATGATCTGATTCTACATTGTGCTGAGTATAAGTCAATACACCTTAGATAAGAAATAATCATCAGTGCTTGGTTTTTTTAACCAATCGACGAACTATGGAAAGATATACCTTTTCTGAAAATATGAAGTACTATATACTGTAGTTTAATTCACTATCGTTATCATTTTTGCCATTGTCTAGCCATTCTCTCCCATGTTTCCAACCTCTGTGGTCCTGAGTCCTTTGGGAGTTGGATGGCATATAAATACAAACAAACAAACAAACTTTTGTCAGTTGGGCCCGTAATGCAGGCTGATATAGTCATTCCATCTTGTTTTAAGTCTCTTTAATGTATGCTTTTTATCGATCCGTTCTATGACTGTCTTGGCCCACCTATCATCATTTCTTACTATGTGACCAGCCCATTTCCATTTCAGTTCTTTTACTCCCTTGCATTTGTTCTCTAATCTGTGTGCAGGTCTTTCTATTTTGCCTTGTGATGCTAAGCTCTATCCATGACTGTTTAAGCCACTTGTAGCTTTTGTATAGATTGTATAGAGTTAGTGTCCATGTTTCATGTTAGAGCAGGTAGCACACACTAAGAACATAAGAAGAGCCATGCTGAATCAGACCAAAGCCCATCGAGTCCAGCATTCTGTGCACACAGTGGCCCACCAATTGTCCATGGGATCTTGAGCAGAAAGAGAAGGCAAGACCCTCCCTTTCCCCTGACCAGGGCCGCCGATAGACCGGTACTACTGGGAGTCGCGTCATGGGTCCCGGGGAAATTGAATAATGGGGGGGGGCGGCGCTTCTCCTGCTGAGCCCAGTCCTCTCCCGATGGCTTTCGGCTCCTCCCGCCGAGGAGCTGCAAGGCTGGCCTCGGAACCCCGCGCGGCCAGCGTTCCCTCGTGCCCGGTGGGCTCCCCTTTCCTAAACCCCTGCCAGCCCCCTCCTTCCCTTCCCGCCCTGCCCTCCTCCGAGGCGTCCCTTGCCCATCATCCCCTGCCGGGCAATGGGGCAGCGGGACTGCTAGATGGGCAGCTCTTCCGGCGAGGGTGGGCAAGGCGCGCCCTTCTCAGCTCTCGGCCTCCGCCCGCGCAGAAAGCATCCTTTCTCGCACCCAGCGCCGGCCATGGGGGCTTCCGCCGCCGCTTTCCGCAAGGCCCCCCGAGGAGCCGCGTGGGTCTCCAGCCTTCTCCTGGTGAGTCACCGCGGCAAGGATGCGGGCGAGGGAGAAAGGGGAACCCGGCGCCTCGGGCGCTTCCCTCTTGCGGTAGAGGGATAGGTGGTTTGTGGGGAGCGAAGGAGGGAATTGTAAAAATCACAATTTCTTTCGTTGCTTTTTCTTTCTTTCTCTATTTCTATCTTGCTCTTTCATTCTTTTTTCTTTATCTTGCTTTCTTGCTTTCTCTTGCTTTCTCTCCTTCCTTCCCTCTTTCCATTTCTTTCATTCCCCCTCTCTTTTTATTTCTCTTTCATTCTCTTTCTTTCCTCTTTCTTTCTTTCTTTCGTTTCTTTTTCTTTCTCTCTTTCTCTTTCATTCTTTTTTCTTTCTCTTGCTTTCTTTCTCCCTCGTTCTTTCTCTCCTTCCTTCCCTCCTTCCATTTCTTTCATTCCCCCTCTCTCTTTTTATTTCTCTTTCATTCTCTTTCTTTTTCTTTCTTTCTCTTTCTTGCTCTTTTTCTTTCTCTCTTTTACCTTCCCTTCCTCTATTTCTTCTTTTCTTTCTCCTTCCTACCTATTTCCCTCCCTCCCTTCCTTCAGTCCTTCCTCTCTTACTCTCCCCTTTCATAAGTTTCCTTCCTTCCTTCCTCTGTTCCTGTCCCTTCCCGCTTTCTTTCTTTCTTTCTTTCTTTCCTTCCCTCCCTCCATTTCTTGCTTTCCTTCTCCTTCCTCCCTTCTTTCCTCCCTCGCTCCCTTCTTTCACTCCTTCCTCTCTTACTCTCCCCTTTCACACCTTTCCTTGCTTCCTTTGCACCTTTCCTCTGTTCCTGTCCCTTCCCTCTTTCCTTCCTTTCTTCCCACCCTCCGTCCATTCATTCACCCATTCCTCTCTTGATCGCCCCTTTTACCATTCCTTCCTTCCTTCCTTCCTTCCTCCCTCCCTTCCTTCCTTCCTTCCTTCCTTCATAGCTCGCCCTCACCTTTCTTCCCTTCCTTCCAGATGGGAGTGCCCCCTCAAGACACCCGCCTGACTGTTGGTACCCTGCTTTTTCTCTCCCCTCGTCCTTTCCAGCTCCTCTCCGGTGGCTGCCGGGTGTGGGATCCCCCTCCCCTCTCCCCTTGCTAGAAAGCACATGGTTTTGTCAACAAGAAGGGAGAAGTGCCAAGGAGCCGTAAATAAGCCTCGCTCCGCCTGACCGATGCCAGGATCTTTCTTTCCCTTGTCACTCCCGCTTCTTTCTTTCTCCTGGACGAGTCCACACAATCGGCTTAACCCAGTTCCTGAAATAGCCTATGGCAGTGCTTCCCAACCTTGACAACTTGAAGATATCTGGACTTCAACTCCCAGAATTCCCCAGCCAGCATTCGCTGGCTGGGGAATTCTGGGAGTTAAAGTCCAGATATCTTCAAGTTGCCAAGGTTGGGAAACACTGGCCTATGGGACCGCCTCGCTTGGCGTGAAGCGGGAAATGATCCCCGGGGGATGGAGTGGCTTGGCGACTTAAAATAGTTTTAAAATGGCGGGGGGGGGGCAGACACTTAGGCTGTATGGGGCCCCAAAATTCCTGGTGGTGGCCCTGCCCCTGACCTTCAACAAATGGTACCCAAGGGAATCCTGCCTGTCTCAACCAGCATAAAAGCAGCACTTGGACATCCATTTCAATAACCACCAATACATTTGGCATCCATGAATTTGTTTATCCTGCCTTGAAGCTATCCAGGCTGACAGCTGTCATGACCTCTACTGGAAGTGAATTCCATAATCACTGATCGAACACTTTTCTCTTTAGGCATAGAGGGAAGATTGTTCTTGAAAATTAGACTTACAGTTGCTTGCCAAATGCCTGCCAACCACATTTAACATGCCATTCAATTTCTTTTGTTGTATCATCTTCCATTGAGATCCATTGGCCAAGGTATATGGTAATGGTCTATTACGCCTAGTTCTTCTCCAGATATATATATTTCCTTTCTTTAATGAATTTATTAAACAAAACATGGCTGTTTTTCAGAATTGTTTTTAAGCCAAATGGTTCTACCTGCTTCATTCAGTTCTTATATGTTTCTTTGTTGCTCTTCTGCACCTTGTGAGAAGAGAACAACAATATCATATGAAAATCTTAAGAGATTTTAAAAGGCACCATTGATTTTTATTCCATCTTTTGCTTAGTCCAGCTTGCAAAATACTTTTTAGGGCAGGCTGAGAAATATACTGTAATTTAATTTGTGTTTATTTGATTCTTTATTTACCTATCTGGAATTTACCACCTCTAAAGAAAGTAGATTGTACGATATAGATATATTCTTCCTATATCTAATCGTCCGAAATTCTAGCTTGAAACAAGAAATATATACATCATAACATTGTACCAAGCTTCCCCAACTAAGTGTCCTCTAGATTTATGCTGTATAATCAGTGTATACATCAGATATATTGATGATTAATTTATACATAGCAAGCTAAAATAATATTTTATTATTTATTGTATTTATTTATTTATTGTAATATACAATAATTGAGTCAAAATCGATGAAATGTTGATTACAGATTGGTAGATTTATTTTTTTTGAACATGATTATAAATTTATGTTTTATAAAACCCAAATATTTATACAGAAATAGCTATATGGTTTCAAATATATTTTCATGACATACTGGTTTCTTTTTTGATTTATAAAAAAATTAATTTGTGAGAGACTACAGCTAGTTATTGCTCAATTCATTTAAACATGTCAGAATTCTTTTTTTCCTACCTGTGGGAAGGATCAGTTGTATTCTGATTTCTCCTAGTGTTTTTGAATTGGATTTTATGGAAAAAAGAATGTTTAAATGTGATTTTTCTGATAGAGGTATCAGTGGATATGTTACATGAATACAATAGTTGAAAGTGGGTTGTAGCACACTGTTACATTATAAAATACATTGCCCTTGAGATTTAACTGTTACTCTAAATGCAGTCTTCCGAAATGATTGAAGAACAGCTGCTAGTTTTTCATTCTGTAATTTTTCTCTATAGTTGTTAAAGCCTCATGGTATACATATGCAAACAATTATTAGGGAAACTCCAAGAGACAAATATTTCCTTTACACCATGGGATAGGTTTCTGTATCTCTTAGCCAGCTGTGCAACTTGTGCAAAATGCCTTTTGATTGACATTTCAAGATAAAATGAATGAAAAATCATATGAACTATTAAAAAGGCCAGGAAAGCTAAAGGTTTGAACGAGAATATAAAAATAGTATCTACTATAAAGAAAATATTGTTTTGAATAGATGGAGAATTGTTATTAAAATGTATGAATTTTGTTTTCTTACCCACAGAGAAATCATTAAAAAATTATTTAAAATTTGGGTAAAATATGTAGTAAACAGAAAGTTGAATTCAAATTAAGTTAATGATGCCTTAGTCGCTATAGAATTTATTTATTTATTTTGCACATGGTATACAATGTCAGGAAGATGTACGCATCCAAGATGGTTTGGATTGCTAGTTCATTCTGTCTTGTGCTTGCATGCGGGGAGGTGGGGTTGAACTAGCTTTACACTAATTAACTAGTGATTAATTTGGGTTGCTGGTTCTTCCAAGATTTTCCACCAGTCATACCTTGCCTTGTGTCATGATGCCTCCCACCCAGCATTGACTTCCTCCTTCCAACACATCCACCAAAGTGGCACCCATTTGTCTACTTGCAGTATTGTATACTTTCGAACTAGTGAGTGGGCAATGAGAGTTCATCCATCTCAGGGAAAAAGATAGCTCAAACCATTGAAGTGCACTTCATTTATGGCTGGCTATTATTACAGTGCCACTAAGCCTCTACACCACCATGTCACCTGTCTAAAGACTTAGTCTGCTTAGCATTTGAATAAGGTGTTACTTTTTCTGTCCCAACTCTGCTCCCCATCTTCAACATTTTGCATGAATAGTATAAATCAGTAAAATGTGGCATCAATCAACAGAAGGAACATTTGATGCTAAGGTGTATGTGCTTTATCAACCCCCTCATATAAGATTAGATAAAATGTATCCTAATTACATTTAAAAAAAATAAAAGACAATCTGTTGTAGGCATCAAGATGTTTTTATTGCCATCATCTTATAGAAAGTAATGTGACTTAAGATAAGTATGACTACTATTTTGTGCTGATGTCCTAAATTATTAAGTTAAAGTTATACTACTATAGGACTGGCATAGTCCTATATCAGTCCTGTGCCGGCCTTATTAGGTTTATTGTTGTGAGCTGCCTCGAGTCTTCGGAAAGGGATGGCATACAAATCTAATAAATTATTATTATTATTATGTCAGTACAACACAGCAAATGAGATCACTATGCTGGATTTCGTATTTCATCACCAGTCGGGCATTTCCCAAGCACCTAGGACTGCGTGATGTAGCGGCGAATTATGTTTGCCAATCCCAGTAAAGCGGCCTTTCGCAATTGACAGAAGGAGATTTTGTCAATTCCAATGGTTTTCAAATGTCCGCTGAGATCCTTTGGTACTGCACCTAGCGTATTATTATTATTATTATTATTATTATTATTATTATTATTATTATTAATTGTAAGTCATTGATTGATCCAAAGTTAAATTATTTGTTATTTTATATAGCCTCTATTTTAACAATATCTTCACACATGTCCCCACATAAGGACAAGGAACATTACTGGATCCCAACCTCACAGTGGCCCAATACTTGTAAGAAAAACCAAGCCCTTAAAGCTTTTTAGAAACATTGGAGGGCAGTGCCTGATGAATAGCAAGGAGAGTGGTATTTCAAAAGCAGAATGGTTTATTTATTTACTCATTTATTCATTCATTTGACTTATATGCTGCTTAATCCCTTAGGACTCAGGGCGACTTCTTGGTTGCCAAGAGTACTAGCTTACTAAATAGTACATATTTAACATGGACCTGGAAGACCTACCTGGAAGAGTCCTCAGAGAGGGGCGGCATACAAATCCAATTAAATCTAAATTTACGCTCTGTTAGGTCTAGTGGAACAGATACTCTCTGTGCCAATCAGGGCTTTAAAAGTGATAATCAGTTCCTTGAATTGCTCAGCCCTCCAAGACTAATCTACATACATACAGGTTCCCCCGCACAGGTATGCTAGTCATTCCTGACTCTAGGGGGAGGTGCTCATCTCCATTTCTAAGCCAAAGGGCCACTGCTGTCCAAAGACATCTCTATGGTCACCGACTGGCATGACTAAATGCCAAAGGCGCACGGAACGCTCTTACCTTTCCACCAAAGGTGGTCCCTCTTTTTCTATTTGCATTTTTTACATATTTTCGAACTGCTACTTTGGCAGAAGCTGGGACAAATAACGGAAGTTATGCAGCACTACGGATTCGAACTGCTAAACTACCAACCTTCTGATCAACAAGCTCAATGTCTTAGCCATTGAGGTACTGCGTCCTTCTCCTAATCTACATACTTAGGTATAATTGTCATATGCAATTGGGATGCCATGTGCAAGTTTTTTGGTTTTCACTTTTTGACCCCTCATTTAAGAAGCATTAGCATGTTCATTTCTCACAATAACATAATAATTTGATAATTCTTGGGAAAGTATAAAATAACATATCCTAAAACTTTTAGAATCAGTGATAATAAGCCTTATTTACTACACTCAAAGTTAAACTGACTTTAACTTTAACTTAATTTGTGTGTAGATATGGATGAATATCTAATTAGATGATGTGAATTATACCAGCATTACTCCAGCAAGAATACTAGCTGTTAACCGTTTCTCTCTCAGGGAGAAGGACAGTTTCTAAATGTGATGGATAAATAAAATTAGTAGCAAAATTGATTATCAGTAAATTGTAGCTCTGTGGCACAAAAGGCATGTATGCATACATCTAAGTGGTAGCTATGGTCTATAATGATTTAAAAATCTATTTTTGGTTATTTGTGAACATAGACTGATAAAAGTCATATTATTATGATTTTTAACCAGAGACAGGTTACAAGCGGTGTGCCACAAGTGTCTGTTCTGGGTCCTATTCTTTTTAATATGTTTGTGAGTGACATAGGGGAAGGTTTGGTAGGGAAGGTTTGCCTATTTGCCGATGACTCTAAAGTGTGCAATAGGGTTGATATTCCTGGGGGGGTCTGTAATATGGTAAATGATTTAGCTTTACTAGATAAATGGTCAAAGCAATGGAAACTGCAGTTTAATGTTTCCAAATGTAAAATAATGCACTTGGTGAAAAGGAATCCTCAATCTGAGTATTGCATTGGCAGTTCTGTGTTAGCAAAAACTTCAGAAGAGAAGGATTTAGGGGTAGTAATTTCTGACAGTCTCAAAATGGGTGAGCAGTGTGGTCGGGCAGTAGGAAAAGCAAGTAGGATGCTTGGCTGCATAGCTAGAGGTATCACAAGCAGGAAGAGGGAGATTGTGATCCCCTTATATAGAGCGTTGGTGAGAATTTAAACATGCCTGGGATAAACATATATCCATTGTAAGATAAAATACAGGAAATAGTTAAAGGGCAGACTAGATGGACCATGAGGTCTTTTTCTGCCGTCGGTCTTCTATGTTTCTATGTTTCTATTTTTATAAAATTTATATTATATTTTATGCATGAGAAAGTCATATAATAAAAATGCTCTTTTATTGATGTGATTATGATTTAATTTGTAACAATGACTCGGCAATAGTCAGATGAATGGGATATATAAAATATTTAATGCCACCGTGTGATATCACATCCCTGGAAGCTAAGATCAAGTTTACAACAGTAAATCAATCATTTAAAAAAAAACACAGTTGATTTAATAATGAGAGATAACATCTCCGAAAAGATGAGTTGCCATTTAATTAGGATATGTAAAATAGGTTTGTTAAATCCATCCATTAGGGGCTTGTGCATCTATGAATGTTACTTGAACAAAAATTGTAAAAAGTCATATCTAAATTTCTGCATTTTTGCTTATTTTGATTTTGTTAGAAGACTGGGCACATGTTTTGGAATTTAAGAGCTTGAGATCCTTGGCTTTAAAAACATAATTATTTAGTTATGTTGTCTAGGAAGATAATTTAGAAAAAAATCAGAATCAGGTTTCTTTTAGTTAAGCAGTAGAGGTGAAACATGGAAGAAATGAATAATCGAAATGCTATTTGAGCAGTATGTTTTATATGGCAGGTTTTGTAAAGAAGAAGACAAAAGAAAACAGATGTTAATAAGTTTTTTTAATGTCTACCAGAACTTCCATAAGAGTGTTTTTCTCTTTCCTTTACAGTTTTACTGTAGTAGTTTGTGCAGATTTTCAAAGTCCAGGTTTTTCAGATAATATAGGTAAGTCTTTTTTATATTTGCATGTTAGCATTGAAGTTTGTGGAATTTTGCAGGGGGTGGGGTGATTGAAATTTTTCATGACAGCATTGAGGGATATTTTAAAAGTTAAAGATGTCTTTATGGTCTGCACAATTTAATATGCTTACAGCCAGATGTTAACATTCTTAAAACTGGGTGCTAATGCCAGAAATGCAAATAACAAACATGCTTTATGTTGCTGGTGATAACAGCTTTAAGTCAACCGTTCTCAACCTAGAGTCCTTCAGAGCTTCAAATTCCATAACTCCAATATATGTAACTAAAGGTCGTGCAGGTTTAGATGAATAAATACAGAATAATTCAGCAATAAAAGTATTAAATACATCAAATGATAAACATAAGAAACAATTACTATGATATATTATAATCATAGGACCATGTAGCATTCATCAATAAGAAAATCATTCCATACTCAGGCATTTTGTCTATTTCTATAGCAATGGAAAATATATTTTAATAGTGTCCCATTTTTAAAAGGTTATTATTTATTTATTTATTTATTTATTTATTATTTGATTTGATTTGATTTGATTTGATTTGATTTGATTTGATTTGATTTGTATGCCGCCCCTCTCCATAGACTCGGGGCGGCATACAAATTTATGTCTAACATTTGATGAAAGCATATCACAGAAGGGAAACCTCTGCAGAAAATGTTGGCCATCAAATCCCTTCTGACAAAGACCTGATAAAGAACGAGAATCTTAGCAAGCACGCTTAATAGCACGCTTGACTGAACTGACCCACATTCCAAACCACATAAGATTCTGAAGGTGATCAGATTATTGAATTGCATCTTTTGACCAGCTGGCAATTCATGCAAAATATTGCAAAAGTATTGGGTAGCCTGGTTAATATAAGGTTGAGGTTTTTAGGTGATCGTCAGGCAGAGTCCTCATTATTAGCTCTTCTTAATTTGAATTTGTTTTTATTAATTGGTTTTGTTTTGTTGTTCCTGTTGATAAACAGTTCTGCTGTCCACCCAAAATTAATAAACAAAATTAATATTTTTTAATTTTAATTAATAAACAAAATTAATAATTTTTTTGAAGTCCCTGTGCTATAAGAAGCAAAATAGCGAGACAAAACTTAAGCCCATGAAACGTATTTATGAATTAAAAGACAGTGTTTATTCAGTAGTAAATGCTTCATATTCCACTTTAAATAATCTTTCCTCATGTTTTGGTGATTTGGGGATTGCTGTTTTTTCTAGTACAGCTGGAAGTAAATGTAACACATATTACCCAGCAAAGGACTCACAAAGTTTGGCAGGGTTTGGTGCGTCAATGTTACATCCCTGTTATTTATTTATTATTTATTTATTAGATTTGTATGCCGCCCCTCTCCGTAGACTCGGGGCGGCTCACAACAGTAACAAGAACAATGTAAAAGTTAGTGCTGATTGCAAATTTTTCAAGATGACCCAACTATGTCTAAAGCGCAGGGGTGGGATCTTAGGCTAGCAAGAGAGCTGCAAGGATAGTGACAGTTTTTTAATCCACACTGAGTATATCTCAGATGACAGAAAAGTTTTGAGAAAATTATGGAATCTTTAAGGACAGGAATTCCCAGAAACTTTAAGATATGTGGGCTTCAGCTCTAGTTTCCAGCTACAAGTTGAAGTCCACATATCTTCAAAATGCCGAGATTTAGAAACACCGGTCTAGATTCATCTCCTTAAGAATTTGCAAGATTTTTCAGGTTGCAGAACCTTTTAATTACTTTTGTTTTTTAAAAAAATCATCAAAACCCTGCTTTAGAAACAAAGCAACGGCTATATAAAATTGTCTGAGTTCAGTTGAACTTTTTTTTAATCTTTCTCTTAATCCCATCAAGTTCTCATAGAACCCACGGTTCCATGGAGCAAAGGTTGGAAGTCCTTGGTCTAGATCAGGGAGTGTCAAACTTGCGGCATTACATTATCGTCACATGATGTATTGTGACTTTTCCCCCTTCGCTAAATGGGGAGTGGGAGTAGGCAGCATATGATGCATCTGTCCATGGGCCATGAATTTGACATCCTTGATCTAGGTCAGTGATGGCGAACTTTTTTTCCCCTCGGGTGCCGAAAGAACGTGTGTGTGCCCTATTGCACATGTGCGGGTGCCCACACCATAATTCAATGCCTGGGTAGGGCGAAATCATCTTCCCCCACCTCCCGGAGAACCTTTGGAGGCCACAAATGGCCTGTTTCCCAACTTCTGGTGGACCGAGTAGGCTCATGTTTCACCCTCTCCAAGCTTCAAAGTAGGGAAAGCAAGTAGGATGCTTGGCTGCATAGCTAGAGGTATAACAAGCAGGAAGAGGGAGATTATGATCCCGCTATATAGAATGCTGGTGAGACCACATTTGGAATACTGTGTTCAGTTCTGGAGACCTCACCTACAAAAAGATATTGACAAAATTGAACGGGTCCAAAGACGGGCTACAAGAATGGTGGAAGATCTTAAGCATAAAACGTATCAGGAAAGACTTAATGAACTCAATCTGTATAGTCTGGAGGACAGAAGGAAAAGGGGGGGACATTTAAATATATTAAAGGGTTAAATAAGGTCCAGGAGGGAAGTGTTTTTAATAGGAATGTGAACACAAGAACAAGGGGACACAATCTGAAGTTAGTTGGGGGAAAGATCAAAAGCAACATGAGAAAATATTATTTTACTGAAAGAGTAGTAGATCCTTGGAACAAACTTCCAGCAGACGTGGTAGATAAATCCACAGTAACTGAATTTAAACATGCCTGGGATAAACATATATCCATCCTAAGATAAAATACAGAAAATAGTATAAGGGTAGACTAGATGGACCAGGAGGTCTTTTTCTGCCGTCAGACTTCTATGTTTCTATGTTTCCCTGGAGCCAAATAAAAGTAAAAATGCCCTCCCCCCAGAGGCTCTCTGGAAGCCAAAAATCAGCTGAACAGCATGCACATGCATGTTGGAGTTGAGCTAGGGCAACGGCTTGCATGCTAGCAAATATGGCTACGCATGCTACCTGTGGCACCCGTGCCATAGGTTCGCCATCACTGGTCTAAGTTATAGAAGATTTAATGTAGGGCGACAACTAGAAAGCACAAGAGAATAGGTGTTTAAGAGCGGAAGAGTAGGGGCACTTTCTAAATTTGGCATTTCCTTAATTTCTCAGTCTGAAGAGAAGTGCTGGATGAAGGCAACTGCAACAATCATGTTATTTTCCCAGTTTGCCTGAACTACAGTCCTTTGACTGTAGAGCCTCTGTGGGGTAAGGACAGCTGTTGCCACTTAACCCAGCACTTAACCCAGCATAGAATTTAGCCATTTAAATAATGTCTTGAAAGACGATAGAGACAATCATGTCTATCTTTGTGGGAATAAAGCTGGTATTAGTTCTACTATGAACGCATTTGTCTGTCAAAAATGTTAAATATAGAACCATTTTACTTAGGAGAGTATTGTAGAAATATTGTATATATTTGTTTTGATGTGGTGAATTTCTTGTTAAAAGGCAGTGAAGAATTCACAATAATCCTTGTTTTACCATAGAAAATACCTGGATTTCCTACTGATAGAAAAAGGCAGCTAATTCAGTGAATGTATAGAAGCTACAAAAACAGCAGCTTTCTCTTAAACCAGAGCAGAATGTGAAGGACATTATTTGCCTTTTACAACATTTTGTTTCCTAATGTTCTTTAGTTCTGAAAGCTGAACTACAGTTAGATTCACTAAAAACCCAAGGAGCTGTTAAGAGGACTCTCTTCCTTGATTATCATCAGTCACAACATGCCTTCTCCTTCATGATAACTGCACAGAATTGGCCCACTTGCAAGGACTTTGTGGTTTATCTTAGAGTAAGTTTTGTTCTTTGCTGGTCAAGAAAATCATACTTTCAGGATAGTTATTCTGGAATTAGTTGAATATGGATGAGTACACAATGACAGCTAAAATAAATTTTAAAATGTAACTGGTTTTGTAAATCTGATGTATTTTAATTGTATGGCTCTTTGAAATAATAATTTCCATGAACTTTCTCCTTCAAACTTATAATAGTTGAAAGATAACCATACTTTACCAAAACACTCAACAAATGAGGGAGATAAAATAATGAGATGAGTTGAATGTTAGCCATGTTAAGATATAAATGGAATCCCATTTACTTTATTTGAAATGTACATACGGCATTAATAAAAAATTAAATCTATATAAATTGAACAAATTAAGGATATATTTTCTACTTTATAAATGTCTGACATTTTAGTGAAAATCAAAAAAAATGTTTTTATGGTTTGATTTTTTTTCTCAATAGAGTCCTTATTGATTATTCAAATTATAATGCAGTATTTGAAATTTTGAAATAATGTCTTATTGCTTATTGCTCATCTCATTTTTTTTCGATGCAAGCCACATGAAAATGCACAACCAATTCACACTTGGTAGGGATGAAATGTAATGCAAACTATTTAGTATCAGTTTAGACTCTAGTATACATCACCAGAATTTTCTGTGATAAGGCAGTCACATAATGAAATATCCCAGCAAATTCCAATGCAAAAATTGTTTCTCTAAAGTTAGTAGTTGGACAATTGTGATACATTAGAAGAGGGATGTCAAACTAGTTGCTTGCGGGTCAAATGCATCACGTGCAGGCCACGCCTACCCCAGCTCTGCAAAGGCAAAAAACCTCACAATATATCATGATACACCATGTGACCCAGTTGAATTTGACACCCATGCATTAGAACTATTAAATAGTAAATTCTTTCTATATGAATTATGAAATTACAATTGAGAAATGTCAGATATTGAAATGGTTTGCATGTGCTAATATAAAATACTTAAACAACTAAAAATCCACAAAATATAGAATATATTCAGATTTTATGAGATAACAGTTTAGAACCAAATGTATACAAATACAGTAATATTGCTGACATAATTATTGCTCAAATGTTTAAATTATGTTTACAGATGTTTCAAGAACATCAGATATATTCAATTTCAGTAACTGAATTCAATTCTGTTTTTGTAGTGTTGCTTATATGGAGAATGATTTTTCAATTAACTTTTCAGAAAGGCACAGAAATAAATATATTAGTTAGAAAAACTGTAGAATCAATAGGGCACTTTAGATTGGTGCAACCTGCAGAGGGTTTTTTTGCTGAAATGCATTTAGTAATTGAAAGTTTTGTTTTGTTCTGAAATAGGCCTGGTCTCAGATATCTATCTACTTGATCAATCCAGAACTATCTGGAAGATCATAGAAAAGTTTTCCTTCCTTCTTTCCTTCCTCCCTCCCTCCCTCCCTCCCTCCCAGAGCTGAGAAGACATTACAAGTTATTAAACACATTTTTTTCCACAGAATCCCACAAGTTAGGTTACTCTGAAAGATAATGGTTGATCTGAAGCTATCTAATGAGGTTCATAATATAATGTAGATTTGAATCTGGATTTCTCCTGTCCCATATTTTTACCACTACAGTGTTCCCTCGATTTTCGCGGGTTCGAACTTCGCGAAAAGTCTATACCACGGTTTCTCAAAAATATTAATTAAAAAATACTTTGCGGGTCTTTCCCCTATAACCACGGTTTTTCCCGCCCGATGACGTCATATGTCATCGCCAAACTTTCATCCGACTTTAATAAATTTTTTTTTAATAAACTTTAATAAATAAACATGGTGAGTAATGACCTAAATGGTTGCTAAGGGAATGGGAAATTGCACTTTCGGGGTTTAAATTGTTAAGGGAAGGCTTGTGATACTATTCATTGCCAAAAATAGTGTATTTACTTCCGCATCTCTACTTCACGGAAATTCGACTTTCGCGGGCAGTCTCAGAACGCATCCCCCGCGAAAATCGAGGGAACACTGTATATCATTTTAAAAATAAATTTAGCTAGGCATTTCTAATGTAAATGGAGGCAAGGTGCCATAGAAACTTTAATAGAAATTATTATCTTTGTCTTTTTAAATGTCTTAGCCTGTGAGCCTATGCATATTTGTGATGAAAAGTGTATTACATTGGAAGTAGTCATCCTAACATCTAAATAATCATAGGATTGCAATATTAATTTTTTATTATTGAAATAAAGATCAGATATTTCTTTTGTGCACTAATGAAGAATGATTGTGATATATATATAGGTCAAAATTTAGATTCCCATAATTTAATTCCTCTAGGATGAAACTGAATTTAGAGATAAATTGTCTCCAATCAATATTAGCTTGAACTATACACTGGATGAATCCACATTTTCTGATGTATTATCTGTGAGCCCAATATTGAATTATTACCAAGAAGACAGAATGGAGAAACAGGTATGTACTTTTGCATGAAAATTCTACTATAATATGAAGTTTATTCTATAAGATGGTCTATTTAGCAGTTTCAGCATTCCCTTAACAACCTGAGCCAAATTAGTTCATTATGGTGAGTTAATTGAACCACACTAACCTCACATTTGTTACTCTCCTCCAACTGCATTTTCAAAGAGTTTTCATTCTTGTAGTCCTAGCTAACAATAACAAGATGTGAGAGCATTTGCCTTGTTTTGAAATGGAAAAAATATGCGTATATACCCAGTATGCAGAACATAACCTGGCTTTACATATATAAGTAACTGAGTGTGGCTTGTTGTATTAAGATCAGGGTTTGGAAGGATCAAAATCTTTGGGGGAAGATATTTATAATGGCTATCAAAAGAAACAAAAAGTAGGAAAGGAAATGGCTGGAATTCCTGCCAAAGGGCCCTAACATGAGCAATGCATGTTTTGGACAATTTAGGCATACATTCTTGTGGATTGTGGAGAAGACAACGTGTGCATTCCTGACTTGAAACTTTCCGTTATGCCGTAAGTTGGAACAAGTAAACATATGTATTGTACTTAATGGAATAAAGGTGTTCATTAAAATGTGTATAGGGAAAGTATACAATACAACACAAAAGTAGTTGGAAAGGGAATGCCTACAATTAGAAATCAATTTTAAATGTTGCATGTTGAGAGCTAACTTTAGTTTTTAGTTTACTTTTTCCAATTTGTCAAATGTACAGCATCAAAGGTTTCTTGCAGTTATAAAATCCAAATCCCCTTCTGTATATTTTTGCTTCTTGAAACTTTGTTTATTTAAGCAAAAGAGCAAACATTTTGCTTCATTAGGGCAAAGCTGTTTATATAGTATTTACTTTCACTCAGAACTTGTCAGAGGAATGCTTACAGGAACATATTGGCTGCAGTTATAGCCTCATAACTTATATCTTGTTCTCACAATAATGGATTGGATTGTAACATTTTTTTTTTGTAGTGATAGGGATCAGATTGTAATTGGGGAAGAAAACTATCTCATGCTCACAATCAATTCAAGAAATGAAGGAGAAGGTGCCTATGAAGCTGAGCTACATATAACAATACCTCCAGAAGCAGATTACACGGGTGTTGAGCGGAACAACAAGGTAATGGCCAGCAGAAATATCATTTTTTGGTCTCCACTGGAAATTTTATAACTAAAATCCATATTTGGAAATGGGTGGAGTGGGTAGGGGGAAACCTAACAGATCTAGACGATGGACAGTGCATACAAATAATAAACAAATAAACTGAAGTATATCAATTCATTCAGCATGTGGTAGAACTTAATTTTAATGATTAGTTTCATTCAGATTTTCAATTTGATTTACATGATTGATTCCAATCATCAATCCAGTCTGAAAATTCAGTTCAGTTGCATAAAAATATGTATCAGATCATCTCATTAATTCAAATACACTTGTTTTAGTATTTCATAAAATTATTTTGAAAGTTCAATTCAAAGACTGGATTTGAAAAGATGATTCAAATGAATCACTTTGGAATTTTATTTTTATATTGCACTGAAGGTTCACATATTCCTAAAATTCCTTTCAGACTTTCAAATAACATATGTTATTTCAGTACAAATCCTTATCAGATGGTTGCTATTATGGGAAGATGGGTTATGAAAATGTCTCAATAGCTTTGTTTAGGGCAACTATAGCAACAAGATGATATGGAGGTAATACTTTTTACTTAAAAAGAATAAAGAAATTCTTTTGAAAATAAGATGAAATCCTATTAATAAGGTGCACAAATAGTTCATGTATTCACCACTGGGCAAGAGTAATATTTCATTTTAACTGATTGCAAACAGTTGAAAATTAATGCATCATGAACCTTATTTTGAATAATTTAAAATATGATACTCCAGAAAGGAAAATAGGATGTGCCCAAATAATTTCCTTTCTAAAAATGAATTTTTGTTGTCTTGAAAATAACTTTCTGAAAATATTACTTAATTGAATTAAACAATAATTAATATATTTAACAACAGACAGGATTTTAAATATTTTATATATTTAATCACAAAAAGAATTGGATTTAGTATAATGCTATTAAATGGTTCATTTTTAAAATACAGAAAGTTTACCTTGTGTTTGAAAATTCATTTCTTAAAATATCCTGACCTTATGTAATGGGCTGTATTATTTATTTAATAGATTATTCATTTATTATACATTTAATAGATTTTTGATCTATATAGTAAGTAAACATGCTAAATGTACTTTAGCTTTCTGTAACTTCAGATTGAACTAAAAAAAACCCCAAACTATTCCCAATTATTTAGTTTGATAGCTGATAAGTGATGCTGTATTTGCTTTCTTCAAAACAATCATCAATTTCCAAGTACTTCCTGATGATCCTATTTATTCTGTGAGCATTTTTCCCCAGAGCTCAGATATTCCTTGTTGAATTTTTGAAATCAGTTTTAGCTTCTGACTCAGGCAAAATAAATGCTTAACTGTGAGATGGCATGAGTCACTTTAAATAAACAATCTAATAAGTAACTGGTGGGCATAAAATTTGGTCTTGTAGGTCAATTATTTAATTTGAAATATTTAATCTTGTATAGTATTATTTATTTATTTTTATTATTTATTATTATTTATTCTTTGTCCAATATACAATACATATGAAAGGGAATAGACATTAAGTGGTATATAAAAGATAGGAAGTGAAGAGGAAGAGAAGTAGGTGGGAAGGGGAGAATATATATGATAAAATGGAAAGGAAAAACAATTGGACAGGGGACGAAAGTAATATTTTCTAAAGTCAGGACATTGATCTTTTGGGAAGTACAAATTGATAAGGGATTAATCATTGTCATGAAAGCCTTGTGGCCAGATGAAAAGATTAAAACTGTTCATCCAATTATCACTTTTTTCAGCTGTTTTCAATGGTTTCCACTTGAAACAACTCCAGATTATTCCGAGATTAATTCACAAGGCTTTCATACTTTTCATAGCTGTAAAATAATCCATGTGTTGTGATTAAAGCAAATAAAACAAGTTTGCTTTCAAGGTATTGTAGAGTTTAGAACTGTTTCTAGATAAGCTAATGCGATCAGCAGAATTGCCAGACAATTCAGTTTTTAATTGTTCTCCCCTTTTCACAGACCAAATCTTTCCTTTCAAATACATGTGAATTGTAACTTTACATGAGTTTAAACTACAGTGTTTTAAATAGTAGGTTATTGTTTGGTCACATATTATCAGATGGTTATTTTTAAGAATGTTGTAGAACCTTTTCTGTTTATTCATGGTTCCTTTAAAACCAGTATTGATATCAACGGTAGGTTGCTCCCAGTTCGGAACAATTCTTAGAACCAGTAGCGGTGGCAGTGGGAAGCTCCACCCACCCACCCACCTGAGAGACTTCAAACGTTGGGCACAGACAAACCGGTAGCAAAATAATTTATAACCCACCACTGATTGATATCATGGGTTTGTTCTGGAGTATCTGGGCTACAATTTTAGATCATATCTTAGGTTATCTAGAACTTGAGTTTATAGTGTTTCAGGACAGATACACAATATACCTTTTTTGGTATCTAGCAGTTTCTCCTTCCCCACATCTGAAATAATTAGCTTATTCTATGACTGTAACATTTGTAAATGATAGCAATCCCACCTCTGGACTTCCGTGTTTTTGTGATGCTGCGATTTTGCTGAGGCTCCCCTTGCTGGGAAACCCCACCTCCGGACTTCCATTGTCAGTGAAGCGCCAATTTTTGCGCTGCTGCGATTTCCCTGCAGCATCGCAAAAACACGGAAGTCCAGATGTAGTGTTTCCCATGGAGGGGAGCCTCAGGGGAATCCCAGCAGTGCAAAAACGGGCGCTTTGCTGGCAACAGAAGTCCGGAGGCGGGGCATCCCAGTGGCGGTGGCTTGGGTTTGTAAGGTGAAAATAGTTTGGAAGAAGAGACAAAAAATCTTAAACCTTGGGTTTGTATATCGAAAAGTTTGTATGACGAGGGGTTTGTAAGACGAGGTATCACTGTACAGTGTTCCCTCGATTTTCGCGGGGGATGCGTTCCAAAACCGCCCGCGAAAGTTGAATTTCCGCGAAGTAGAGAGGCGGAAGTAAATACACTATTTTTGGCTATGAACAGTATCACAAGCCTTCCCTTAACACTTTAAACCCCTGCAATTTCTCATTCCCTTAGCAACCATTTAGATGATTACTCACCATGTTTATTTATTAAAGTTTATTTTAAAAAATATTTATTAAAGGTGGACGAAAGTTTGGCAATGACGTATGACGTCATCGGGCAGGAAAAACCGTGGTATAGGGGGAAAACCTGCAAAGTATTTTTTAATTAATATTTTTGAAAAACCGTGGTATAGCCATTTCGCGAAGTTTGAACCCTCGAAAATCGAGGGACCACTGTATATGTATAAACATATCCTTCAGCACTGCTAACATTTTCTAACTTGTTTTTTGAATGACAACTTTATTGTTCATGAATAAAGTTTTAGACTTCTTTACAAGTGTTTGAAATCAACAATAATCTTGCTATCTGAAGGCCATTCATGTTTCCTACAGGATACATTCTGGATTGATCTTTCACCTCCATGTTGATGTTCTTTGGTTACAGGCACTACGTGTGCTGAGCTGTGATTATAAGATGGAAAATGAAACTAGAACAGTGATTTGTGATCTTGGAAATCCCATGGCAGCTGGAACAAATGTAAGACAACATCAAAATATTATTAATTATAGCAAGTTAAATTGTTTAGAGAATTAATGGAAAATAATCAACATTAGGAGAACTTATGTTAGTGAATGATAGTGTTTAAAAATTGTGCAGGGTGTAAAGATGTAGTTGAACATTTTACTGTATATGTAAAGAGATAATACTGGCCTTATTTGTGACTCCAAACACATTCTAGCCATGGTGATTGATGGTTAATTATTTGCAGCAAGTTGTTGTTATATCTTAGTGATCGCATACAGTTAATTAAATTTGAAGACTTAAGCATCTACGTTCCATAGATTTATTCAAACTTGGGCTGCCATCTGATCAATAGTTGCATGTACCGCTGAATTCAATAGAGGTTTCTACTGATTTATATTTATATTGTCAGGCTCCAGCTCTGTCATATACATTAAAGTATCACTGAGTATATTTCTGCATGGACACAAACTAGTTTGTACTTTTAACAATTTTTCAAAGTACTTGTAGTTACCGGTATATCTATATCAGCTAGGTCCGAGTGAGTAGAATCATATAAAGAAGCACAAATACCATGATAATTTCCCAATTCACTGATTTCATTTGTTTTGTATTCTTATGAGGATACATCAAAATTGGATCTGATTATTAATGTTTACCAGAGTTTCACAACCATTTGCCATGTAGCCTGAAACATTTTATTATACACACTTTTATGGTTTCCAGATGTTACTCCTTAAATAATTCATTATTGAATATAGCAAAAATATGAGATACACACATATGTGTGTGTGTGCGTGTTTTCGTAGATTTTCACGGGTACAGGTATGAAGGTCTTGGCATATTCGGGTTTCTTCCCGTGTAGGATTCAGTGATTTCTGGCGACGTTTCAACGAGTGGGACCAAATATGTGATATATATATATATCTAATTTTCGTAGACACAATTCAGTAAGAGTCAAGGACAGTCTTTTGACTTTTTGACATACTAAACTTTAAAATATACAGTGCTCAAAAAAAGGGGAACACTCAAAGAACACATCCTAGATCTGAATGAATGAAATATTCTCATTGAATACTTTGTTCTGTACAAGTTGAATGTGCTGACAATAAAATGAAATTGATTGTCAATCAGTGTTGCTTGATTTCAATTTGGACAGTTTGATTTCCCAGAAGTTTGATTTACTTGGAGTTATATTCTGTTGTTTAAGGGTTCCCTTTATTTTTTTGATCAGTATAGTATTGCTGCATAGGTAATCACTTTTCATTATAAAAGCAACCATGGGTCTTGCCTCAGCAATTAGGATCAGAATTGCTATCGCAGTTATAAAGTATTAGTGATGATGGCTCCAGTGGTCCCTGTTGCCATTATTAAGAGAGGACCATATAGATTATTAAGTAAGAATCTCACATTACCATGAATTCCTTCTCTCTGCCTACTTTCCCCATTGACTTTATTTACGGGCAGTGGCAGAGAAAAATAGAAATGATGATGATATGATTGTGTGGATGCTGCATCAGCTGGAACTCTGGGGACTGGTCATAACTACCACTCATTTAGCCCTTCCCTAATTTTGATCAGTCACTGAAGGAATAGATCTACTAAAGGACTATCTGTTAAAGAAATTACATTGCACAACAGCATTCTTAGTCCTTCCTTCCTTCCTTCCTTCCTTCCTTCCTTCCTTCCTTCCCTTTTCTTCCCAAAACATTTCTACTGTTGTAAACAGATGAAATTCATTGATCTTTGTGAAGTTTTATTGTTGGCATATGTGAACCTCATTTGCCCATTATTGCTAGCAGTGTCAAGGACTAAAAACCTTCATTAAACCCCATTGCCACCCAGAAGCACCATCTGCAGCTCATTAACACATACATCAATTTTATGTTTAAATAAAGCATTACAATAAGGCTAATGTAAAGAGGCTTTTATAGATCACTAGAACTGTGGCACATATCATGGAACTTTGAAAAAATTACACTTGCCTTTACACTTGTGTGTATCTGTGTGTGTTTGTGTGTGTCTATTATGCGGTATTTATCTAATCAAATGAATTTTTAGTATGCTATCAGATAGCCAAACCCTCTGGGCTGATAACAATAAAATCTAAAATAAATTCAATATAAATTTCATTTAGGATACCCATTTCTTTTAAGACTCTTATAGACCATCAATTTGTCATTGAAAGGTTTTGAGGAATACTTCACAGCCAGGAAATTTGCTGCCTAGATTCCTGATACATTATCTATTTTAGGTATCTGTAAGACCCGAATGAATAAACGAATGAACAAACAAGCAAATAAATAAATAAATAAATTTTATTTAATAGCAGTCTCGCAAAATTATAAAAGTTCACAAAATTATGTTCCTACCTGAGGTAGCAATAAGCTTGTGAGTAATAATCTTAAAATCCCATCAGCTTTCAAGCCAACATGAAAGCAATTATACTGTATTTCTGGTTGTATATTTATTTTTATTTAATTTATTATTTGTTTGTTTGTTTGTTTTGTCCAATACACAATAATACACAATGAGGGTTATAGAGGATATAATCAGGTAGAATAACAATCAGGTAGAATAATCAGGTTAAAGGGGGAGAAAATAAAGGAGTAAAATATAACTATGGGAGAATAGCAGAAAAAGATATAGGTATAGAAGAGAAGATATTGGAGATATAGGAGAGACAATAGGACAGGGGACAGTATATTGGACCTTAAGGTCAATACCCTAATGAAAAGAGAATAGAGAGACAAGGTGTGAATTATTTTACTGCTTTGGAAAGGATGGAAGTAAAAACTCTAGTTTCTTTAACATGGGGTTTAGATTTTTAATTAGTTAATTGGATTTCAGATATTGTGTACTATATATTTTATATGTTGTGAGCTGCCCCGAGTCCTGGGAGAGGGGCGGCATAGAAATCCAATCAATCAATCAATCAATCAATCAATCAATCAATAATTTAAATAATTTAAATGAATGAATGAATGAATGAGTAAATATTGTATGTAAGACAAAAGTGGGTAGTACTATACCTATATCCGTAGAATTAATTGCCACCTTTTTAGAAATTGCTGAAATGCCTGCTGAAAAGGAACTAACAAGACTTCACTCAAGGCAACTTCTTAAACATATAATATTAATTTATAAACATAGTTTAGTCATATATGGGAAGTTTTAACATATAATATCACTTTGTAGTTTTCTGCAGGCATCAGATTTACTGTTCATCATTTGGAAAATCCTGAACTGAGCATTGAATTCAAGCTTCAAGTGCGAAGGTAAGAATGTACATGAAAGATAAATAAAATTTCTTTATGATCATCTTTGACCAGCATTACAAATACAGTGGTACCTCTACATACAAAGGTTCTTAAGTAGAAAAGTTTGTAAGAAGAAGAAATTTTTCCCATAGGAATCAATGTAAAAGCAAATAATGTCTGTGACTGGAGAAACCACAGGGAGGGTGGAGGCTTCTTCCTGCCTTTTCCAGCCCTGTTTCTTCCCAGGAGATTCCTAGAGAGGCTCCACGGAGGCGTCTCCCTGCCTTTTCCGGTTATAGTTTCGGAGGTTCGGGTTTGTAAGTGGAAAATGGTTCCTGAGAAGAGGCAAAAAAATCTTGAACACTCAGTTCTTATCTAGAAAAGTTTGTAAGTAGAGGCATTCTTAGGTAGAGGTACCACTGTACATTGCTAGAGCAAACATATCAACGAGAAATTATCATAAAACAATAGAACAACATGTCTAAGTCAAAGTTTTGCACAGTTCTCTGGCTTAATAAATATATTTGTCCTTAAATATAATTAACATTATCTTTTATTATATAACTTTGAAATTTTGAAATAATTGGTGAGAACAAAGTACATTTTTGGATACTCTACCAAACACCAAAAGAAAACTTAGGCAAAACTTTCTACCTCCTTTGAATCACAAGGGCAAAGTCTATGATGATAATGATTCTCTTGAAATCTACCAATCAATAATTCCAAAGGAAACAGATTAAAATATGTATATATGTATGTTTAACTACTACATCTTGTTACACCTCTGTATTCTGGAAACCCTAGTTGTCTGAAGGTCATCTTCCTCTACTTCAACAATATAGTAAACAGAGAATGAGTTATGGATATTCAGTCTAAGATATTTGTAGGGAATGAGGATACCTGTTCTTAATCTGTACCAGCATTTCTTAAAATGTGGTCCAAGGAACCCAGGGGATACCACAAGATATTAAATATATTTACAAATATTTAAAACAAAATCACTCTTCTTAATTAAATGAAATTATAGTATATGAATATCTAATAGATGAAATATCTTATATGATTTAGTACATGAATATTCTATGAATGTATTACTTTTAGTTTTTAATATAGAATATAGCAGTATGTATAATTCATGCAAGCATAAAGTCTTCTAGGATACTTTATAATTTTTCAAAGTGGAGAGGGATTCTACAAACATAAGGTTTTTAAAAATTATTTATTTATTTATTCATTCATTCTATTTCTATGCCGCTCTTCTCCTGAGACTATGGACGCTGTACTATAGTGTACTGTATGCTAATATACTGATGCAAATTTGTTCATTTTACTTTGACCAAGGACATATTTAGAAAATCTATCCATCCAGAGAGTGATGGAAAAAACATAGTATTCCTTGATCATTGTAGATTTAAGTTAAAATGTTTCTGACCCAAGTATTTAAAACATAATTAAATTTTACTCTAATTTATTTTAGTTCCAATAAAGTTAATCCCAACAGTAATTTGGTTGAATTTAAGATTGACATCAGTGCAATAGCTAATGTACAGATCAGAGGGTAAGTACATTTTTTCTGAGTCAAATATAAAATAGTCATATTTTAAAAAATGTATTGTAATTATGTATTTACCATACTTAGACATTTGTAATTATTGACTCCCAAATATGATAAGTCATAAAATATATTTCTTTTCAGACAGTTTATTGGTTACCTAACCTACCAAGACAATTCTTACACATCTGTTGTTGCTGTATGCATGGCTAGATGTATGTATCTAAATGTAGTATGTTTTGTGATGGGAATAGGAATGGGAAAGAATAATTCTAAATGTTAGTAAAGTTTTAAAGTTTTTCTAGTAAAATTAATTGGATTTTTAGATTTGTACATTGTATGCTGATTGCTATGTTGTGAGCCGCCCCGAATCCTTGGAGAGGGGCGGCATACAAATCCAATGGATGGATGGATGGATAGATATATAGTATATTTCCCAACTAGTACATTGGCCTAATTGTAAGCTGGCATGTGAAGGTAATGTAAGAATATGAATCCATGCTAACAGGACTTTTAAGTGGTCACATAATATGATAAAACTATAACTATCAGTTTGACAGCTAATTTAGTCCTTGCCATGTGTGTGTGTGTGTTTTTGTGTAAAACTATGACATCTTATTTATAAGTCAATCTTTTGTCACAATAAAAAAATATTATTATTAAATTAGATTTAATATAGCCAAAGTTCCTTTACGCTACCCAAAACTTCTGTTTGTGTAGCAAAATTGCCTTAGGGCAATGGTATTCACAATGTTTTTTAAAAAAAATTCAAGGGCATAACACAGCAAACTCATCCTCAAGAACATATGGCCAAGGTTCCACTTGGGACGCAGAAATATTTTTAACTATTAATAGAATAGAATAGAATAGAATAGAATAGAGTAGCCTTTGGGGAAACTGCAACTATTATTAGAAGTGTCCACAAGGATGTGAAAAATTCAAAATGATGATTATAACTTTACAATCAAAACCCTGCCCATTTTTTGCAGGTTGTACATGAATCCATACAAAAGATTATTGAAGTTTCAATTGTACAGTTTGTTTGTTAATTTGTTTGTTTGTTTGTTTGTTTAATTACTTATTTAGTTATTTAGTTAGTTATTTAGTTAGTTAGTTATTTAAATTTGTATGTCGCTCCTCTCCCTAGACTCGGGGCGGCTCAGTTGTGCTACAATCATGCAGAAATGCTTAACTAATGTCATAGTTGCTATATCTTGCCTAAAGCCTGTAGAGATGGATTGTGATCTCTATTAATACTGCAGCATGCCTAAAGATTTGTAACTTTTCTAAATTAAAAAAACCTACTTGCGCTTTAACTTTATTTTTCTTTGTTTGCTTGTTTATTGGACTTATATACTTTTAAGGAGGTACTTATGAATGATTTATATAAATGAATCAATAGAGGGTCAGCAATCATTTACTATTCTGCCTCTGCATTCATTTTGTTAAACAAACAAGCAATCTAATGTGATTTTATTTATGAACTGTTTCAGAGTCTCTCACCCTCCACAAATTGTGTTGCCAATTCATAACTGGAAACCAAAAGATGAACCTACCAAAGAAGATGAGATTGGACCTTTAGTGGAACATATATATGAGGTTAAAAGCAAATAAATAATATAAGAACAGATTTTCTAATAAGAAACTACATAATTTTATGCATAATACACAAAATGGAGTTTTTTGACAACTGAGATAGTATTCTTACCATGCTTAATTTTTTCTGCTGATCCTGTTCTAAATAGCATGGGCAATTTTGAAGTTTGTTGTGAATTCCAAAGACTTTTGGAAGACCACAGAATCTCCACTACAGTCTACGACAAATCTCTGGATATGTTGATCGCAAAATTTTGTTTTAGGCAGCACTGGCTGCCTGAACCAATTAGGAATTCTATTTATTCTTCAATATCTAGAAATATTCCATAAGAATTCACAGTTGAGTGCAGCTTTATTGTCTCTTCAGTTTCCCAACTGAATGTGGTCACGTGTGGGGAAGAAGCATAGTGAAAAATGGGGAAAAAACCCCCATCCATGACTACATCCAATTGGCATGCATGAATGTAGCAAGAACCCCATTGGATCTGAGATACCATGGTTGGTTTTTGACTAAGTATAGAGCTGTTATTTTAAATTGCAGAGCTACGCTAGATAAGCAAAACTGCTATCTATTAGATGTTGTCTCTCTCCCCCTCTTCCTCTCTCTTTCTCTCACACACATATTCTCTCCTTCTCTCTCCTAAACATTTTGCTCTCAAACAAGTGCTCCAACAATCTTTCTGAACCATTACATATATATCAGTATACTTCATTCCTTAATCTTTGATCATATCCTTAATTAGAGAAAGATAGTAAATCTCAACAACCATGCCGTCAATATAATTAAGATTCTGGGACATGAAGAAGGGTGATTTTCCTAACATTTATTAGATATTAGATAAATCAAACAATCTACACAAATCAAACTAAATTACAATAAAGTACACATTAAAAACCAATTAGAAGGCACATCATGAAATGAATGTGGACTTTTCATAAATGTTAATACTGTATATATTATTATCATTCAATTTCAAAGAGTTACTCAAATGAACACTATGGATTGAGTGAAATATAATGAATACATAATCTGCTTGGAATTTGAAGGATAACTAAATTTGAGAGTGAAACAGGATGTTTCACATATGGTTTTATTTACAAATCAGTAGGCAGGACAGGATGGACAATCTCCGAGGGAACTATGGATAACAAAATATAAAAAAATGTATAAATTGAAATATTACAAGGCAAGCACTGTTTATGTTAGATATTGTGCTTACTGAATGTTATTGATAATTGAAGTTAAGTTTAATATTCTATCACTAGATTAACACATTTGTGTATTAAAAGCATACCTATCATGATTTTAGGCAACAAGTTCCTTGTTATAGTATAGTATGTAATATGTCAGTAGTATTTTGAATAAACTGAAAATATTATAGCTTTAATGGTAGGATATGAAGTGGGGAAAAGAAAACTGCAGAGTTGAGAACATTTGGAAAATAATGATTAAGATGACATATTAAAATATTTCTTTTACTGTTGATCAGAATGATAACATAGCTGTTTTAGCAACATATCTTTTAAGAGACAATTTTAATTATAATGTTTGGAAGTGATATTGTGCTGCCAATTATCCCTTATACCTAATTATCAGAATTCTGAGAATACCTGTAAATCATTACTACAAACTAGTATTAATTGACTACAATTATTGTAACTTTCCATAAGCTGCTCATTCAGTAACTATTCAAAGTTATAATAGCCCTGAAAAAGGAGATTTACGATCGGTACTCAAATCTGCAATCTTTGCATCTTTCATACAGTCACATTTATTTTTTAAAGAGTTTATATGGCCACCCACTCATTTTCAGTGACTCTAAGCAGCTTCCGCACACTGCCCCCCCCCAATTATAAAAAGAGTAAAAACAATACTCCCTGGTGATGGTAAAAGCAATAAAACAAGCTATTTGATGGGTTCCATCCCACTGTGGGTTCCCCAGATCTATTAGCATAACCAGATCTTCAAGTCCTTACAAGGTTGATGTTCCAGAGGGAAGGAGCTACTGCAGAGAAGGCCATTCTCCTGGGTCCCCCCCCCCCAGATGTATGTCTCTCCTTAGGAGAAGGGACCCACAACTTTCCCTGCCTCCCCAATCTGGGAAGGATGGATGTAACAGGGAAGGACAATCCTTTGGATAACCTTGTCCCAAGTGTAGGACTTTAGAGGTGACAACCAGCACTGATTTGCTCACAGAAGCGAACTGGAAACCAATTCAGGAGAGGTGTTATATGTGTACATCTGGGTCTGTACAAAATCACATATGCCACTGCATTTTGAACCAGCATCTGGATGTTTTTCAAGAACAGTCCCATGTAAACCTAATTATGTTTTCAGTTCACCCCATGATGGGGAATTTTTCATAGGTTTGGCTCAAGAGTTTGATAGGATTGCAGTCATAGTTCCCTCTAAGCTGAGCAGTGAGCAATGGCTCACTTAAAAATCATCATCAACTCAGAGTTTTTCAAACCTGCCCAGAAACCGAGAGGGAAAGAGTGAGAGGGAAAGACTGCCGCCCAGTCCCGAAGGGACTGCCGCTCAGACACTATACTTTTCGCCCCCCCCCCCAAACAAATTAGAGGGAACACTGATTGCAGTATTGAGGTAGGGATAAAGTTTAAAAAATGCATAATGATGTGAATTTTAAAAAAGCTTAACATTTTAATTTTTAATATTATTATTTATTCAAATAGTTGCACAACATTGGACCAAGTGCCATCAATGATACAGTCCTGTATGTGGAATGGCCAGTACTGAGCAAAACAGAATTTCTTCTTTACATCCTTCACATTCAAACACATGGACCTCTGAAGTGTCAAACAAGTTCTGCAATTAACAGTTTGGAAGTAAAAGTAAGATAGTCTTGATTCTCCTGTTCATTGAAAGTTTGCTTTTTTATACTTTTAGAAATTTGATGATGCTAGTACATTAATTCTATGATTATATATAAATATTTAAGGGTCATTTATCTTTTCTGTAGTTTGCTGTCCCAGAAGACACTCCGGAGCTTGCTGCTTTTTTACGCAATTCTTCCATCTCTCACTCGGTTGGACGGAGGGAAGCCAAATTGGTGGAGTATCAAAAAAACTCTGCAAAAATTCTGGTGAGATAATTAGATATTTTTGTGCTATATATTCAAAGACCCTCATTTTACATGAACATGGAAGAACTTTCTATAGCTTGTCTTTGTAGAGAGAAAAAATATTCGCAACACTCCCACTCTCCTCAAATATTAATTTATTGTGTTCAGACATTTAACACCATCACTTAGGAAACCATTTATAGTTAACTATAACAATGGATTTGCAGCTGGCTGAAGCGTAGACATCAGAGAGTTATTGTTAATGGCGAGTATTCTGAGCAGAGTCAGGTTACAAGCGGTGTGCCACAAGGGTCTGTTGTGGGTCCTATTCTTTTTAATATGTTTGTGAGTGACATAGGGGAAGGTTTGGTAGGGAAGGTTTGCCTATTTGCCGATGACTCTAAAGTGTGCAATAGGGTTGATATTCCTGGAGGCGTCTGTAATATGGTAAATGATTTAGCTTTACTAGATAAATGGTCAAAGAAATGGAAAGTGCAGTTTAATGATTCCAAATGTAAAATAATGCACTTGGGGAAAAGGAATCCTCAATCTGAGTATTGTATTGGCAGTTCTGTGTTAGCAAATACTTCAAAGGAAAAGGATTTAGGGGTAGTGATTTCTGACAGTCTCAAAATGGGTGAACAGTGCAGTCAGGCGGTAGGGAAAGCAAGTAGGATGCTTGGCTGCATAGCTAGAGGTATAACAAGCAGGAAGAGGGAGATTATGATCCCGCTATATAGAATGCTGGTGAGACCACATTTGGAATACTGTGTTCAGTTCTGGAGACCTCACCTACAAAAAGATATTGACAAAATTGAATGGGTCCAAAGACGGGCTACAAGAATGGTGGAAGGTCTTAAGCATAAAACGTATCAGGAAAGACTTAATGAACTCAATCTGTATAGTCTGGAGGACAGAAGGAAAAGGGGGTACATGATCGAAACATTTAAATATATTAAAGGGTTAAATAATGTCCAGGAGAGAAGTCTTTTTAATAGGAAAGTGAACACAAGAACAAGGGGACACAATCTGAAGTTAGTTGGGGGAAAGATCAAAAGCAACATGAGAAAATATTATTTTACTGAAACAGCAGTAGATCCTTGGAACAAACTTCCAGCAGACGTGGTAGATAAATCCACAGTAACTGAATTTAAACATGCCTGGGATAAACATATATCCATCCTAAGATAAAATACTGAAAATAGTATAAGGGCAGACTAGATGGACCATGAGGTCCTTTTCTGCCGTCAGACTTCTATGTTTCTATGTTTCTAACTAGTAGACAACAAGATGTGGAACTTTCAGATCAATTTACAAATATAAAATTAGCTGTATCAAGACTGGAAACTATAATAGATCTTTTATTCATTTCCATATGCAGTTTTACTTTTGAGTCATAATGATGACTAAAAATACCTTTTGTCATGTACAAGAAAATATCCTGCCCATGAAATCAGGTTGTTTTCTCTATTCTTTCTGTAACATTCCCCTCATCTTAGAGAAATAAAGGCAAAAGAACTGGGGAAAATAGGCAAATATACTCTGTGATTTACTTTTTATTCTATTGATTCTTCTCTATTTTAATTCAAATCTATATTTGGATCTATTTTATAATATATTTCACATTGGCATTATTTAGTGTGTTTTTTAAGACCTGCAAATTTAATTACCAATTCTCATTCTTCATTTCTTTTTCTGATTATTAAGACTAAGCAATTATAAATTATAAATTCTGGGAAGGCTATCTATTAAAATATAAGAGAGTCTATTCATCCATAATGCTTCAAGATGATGTTGTTTTTTTGGTAATAACTAACCTGTAAACCATCAAAGCAAATTAACCTGTAAACTACAAAAGCAAATTGAATAAATGGCTGTCTCAATTGTTAAAGTCTTTGTACAAGTAAGTTGGGTAAGAATATGCAATGTTGTAGTAAAAATAACAATGCAGATTTTCCCAGACTATCCTGTGAGTCTATCAAAATCAAGGTAATCCTCAACTTAAAACCATCTGTTCAAAGTTACAATAGCACTTTAAAAAGTTATTTATGATTAGTTCTCACAACTATGGCAGCATCCTCATGGTTACAAGAACAAAATTTGAGTGTTGGACAATTGGATGAATTTAAAATAGTTGGAATATCTGGAGTCATATGATCACCACTTTGAAGTTTCGAACAAGTTAATGGTGGGGGCCAGATTCATTTAATTAATTTGTTTAACAACTGAAGTGATTACTTAACAGTTGTGGGAAAATAATTTATAAAATGGGATCTTCGAGTCTTCGGAGAGGGGCGGCATACAAATCCAAATAATAAATAAATAAAATAAAATCTGACTCACTTAACAATGGAAAAATTGACTTCAATTATGGTCATAAGTCAAAAAATACCTGTAAAATGAGAAGGCTTTATTCAATTCTTACAAAAATCAAACAAAATAGTCTTTTTATCCAACTTATATACATCTGGTTTTTGTTTCATTTTTTAAGTATCTGACTTGGCCTTTAATTATGACGCTCTTTTTTGATCTACTACAACTGTGAATAGAAAGACATGTCTTCATTGCTCCTACATTACAGAGAATAAACACTTTGGCTAGATTAAAGAGTGATTAAATAAGAAAAGCTAAACAAATTCTTCCTCTAAAATATTGCCTTTCAGTAAGTTCTGTATAATCAGTTTCCTGTCGAGGAAGTAGATGGGAGTTTAACAAAAAAGAAAACACAACCACTCGTTCAGTTTTAATGAAGAAACATTTGTTGCGATATTCTATAATTCAGGCTACAAATTTAACATTGTATTTACACAATGTAACATCATATAACATTTTTATAAGAGTACATTTGATTTTACAAAAATATAGCTTATATAGTTCTGTATTAGGAGATTTGGGGATTTGAACACAGAAGGCTTATAGCTTAATATTTTGTCATGTTGTGCAATTGGCATCCACTCATATTCATATATGTAGAGATTATTCTTTCTTGCCTATGATGTAACATCATTCTACTAAATATCACTTATTCTAATTAATATGATGATTACTTACACTACTGATGATTTCTGCTGAAATACTAAGAGCATACTTAGCAAATGCCAATGCTTTCTAAACTGTATCTCACAAAATGCTTGTATTCCCTAAACAGCACTATGCTTTCAACATATTGTAATGAAAAGTGGATTTTCACTGTATTTATTACATCCAAAATAAAACAGCAAAAAGAACTGAATGTTAAGCTGACTGATTCAGCAAATCGTATTTTAGATACTGATGGAATGATATAGAAGTTCATGCATCCTAATAATGTTTTAAATGTAAGAGAAAAAAGAATGTTGTTAGAATGTTATGAAGAATTACAAAATATCAATATATGCACTACTTCTTTATGCAGCTTACTAAAAAAATTGAAATTGACTTTTAACATCAAAGCTAAGAATTTCATTCAGAAATATAGATTTTTTTTTAATGAATAAGTTTCCAATAAGGCAGGGTTTTTTTAAAAAAAAAAGAGGTCTAAGCTGCTTTTATTTCTCTTTTTTAAAAACTTAGCATTTCTTGTCTTTCATTAACTTTTTAATGGCATTCTAGATTCCCCTGATGGAATTTGATTCTGTGAATATCTTCAATAAGTAATTAATATATCTTTTTATTTTGTGTACAGAATTGCACAAATGTGGAATGTTTAATGATCACCTGTTCAGTGGGGCTCTTGGAAAAAGGGAAAAGTGCAGCATTGAAAATCCGATCTCGTTTATGGGCTTCAACATTTCTACAGGTAAGCAAATGAAAGCTAAATAAGAGTAGCACTTAGACATTCATTCATTCATTTATTCATTCATTCATTCATTACATTAGATTTGTATGCCGCCCCTCTCCGTAAACTCGGGGCGGCTAACAACAATAATAAAAAACAGCATATAACAAATCTACTATTTAAAATAACTAAAAACCCTTATTAAAAACCAAACATACACACAAACATACCATACATAAATTGTATAGGCCTACGGGGAAGGAATATCTCAATTCCCATATGCCTGACGACAGAGGTGGGTTTTAAGGAGCTTACGAAAAGCGAGGAGGGTGGGGGCAATTCTGATCTCTGGGGGGAGCTGGTTCCAGAGGGCCGGGGCCGCCACAGAGAAGGCTCTTCCCCTGGGTCCCGCCAAATGACATTGTTTAGTTGACGGGACCCGGAGAAGGCCCACTCTGTGAGACCTAACTGGTCGCTGGGATTCGTGCAGCAGAAGGCAGTCACAGAGATATATACCATTTCACAGTACTTTACCTCCCTCTCTAAGTGATTTACAGAGTCAGCATATTTCCCCCAGCAATCTGCGTCTTCATTTTACTGACCTCAGAAATATGGAAGGCAGAGCCAGTCTTGAGCCTAACTGCAAGCTATCCTGTGCATAGGATAACTCTGTAAATTACAACTGTAAGCAATTCTCAGAGATACTGGCAGTCCCATTTTACTCCAGTTCATGCATCAACTAGGAAACATTTTGATTTATAAATAATCAAACAAATTTAATTAAATATGAAATAAATGTTTTTCTTTTTCTGATGTTTTCAATGCATCATTTTAAAACTTACCTTGTAATAAAATATACAATATATAAAGCTGAAAATAAGGAAGAGCAAAATGTGATTTCTCAGATGTTCAACTTAATGACTAGACCATATTAGTTCTCAAAAAAATGCAGGGACTGTGTCAATCCATCAATCAATTTATATATATTTTTCTGTAAAGTATGTAAATCTTGTCAGATATTAGTTCCAAGTTTCTCTCAGTTGATAAGGTGATTTCAGGATTGTATAAATGAATATGTGAATCCATTATATTATTCTACAGCATTGACTTAAGCAATACTCACAGATCACACCAGAAAATATTTTAAATGTTTGGGAGAAAAAAATATTCATTCTCATAAAGAATTCTATTCATTTTAAAAATTGTTTATTTTTTTTAATAAATACACATAACACATAAAGATATATAAACGAACAAACCAGTAGGGGTACAATTTCCCTGTACACTATTTACAATAAGTTTGCATCAGCTAATATCCACAATTATATTTTCCCTTAAATATATATTTACATTTTGTAGTTTACTTGTTCTTCCTTTATTTTTTACTTATTCTATAGCATTGTTATATAAAATAATCTTGCTTCTTCTATAATAATTTATCTTTAACTTTCTTAGCAATCGTTCAGTTATTGACATTTTCCATTAATCCTTTACCTATTCTTTCTCTCTTCCAGCCATTCATATAATTTATTCCATACTAAGTAATTTTTGGATTTTATTTTTTCTTTTATTTTCTTCATTATTTGTCCATTTCAATACATTCCAATATTTTTATAATTATGTCCTCATTTTTTGGCATTTCCTCATTTTTCCAAAATTGTGCATAAGTTATTCTTGCCGCCGTAATGATGTATGTAATCAGATACTGTAATTCCTTTTTATATTTTTTGTCAAATATGCCCAATAATAAAATCGAACAGGTCCAAAGACAGGCTACTAAAATGTTGGAAGGTCTTAAGCATAAAACTTATGAGGAAAGACTTAATGAACTCAATCTGTATACAGTGTTCCCTCGATTTTCGCGGGGGATACGTTCTGAGACTGCCCGCGAAAGTCGAATTTCCGCGAAGTAGAGATGCGGAAGTAAATACACTATTTTTGGCTATGAACAGTATCCCAAGCCTTCCCTTAACACTTTAAACCCCTAAAGTGCAATTTCCCATTCCCTTAGCAACCATTTAGATCATTACTCACCATGTTTATTTATTAAAGTTAAAAAATATTTATTAAAGTCGGATGAAAGTTTGGCAATGACATATGATGTCATAGGGTGGGAAAAACCATGGTATAGGGAAAAAACCCACAAAGTATTTTTTAATTAATACTTTTCAAAAACCGTGGTATAGACTTTTCGCAAAGTTCGAACCCGCGAAAATCGAGGGAACCCTGTAGTCTGGAGGACAGAAGGAAAAGGAGGGACATGATCAAAACTTTTAAATATGTTAAAGGGTTAAATAAGGTTCAGGAGAGAAGTGTTTTTAATAGGAAAGTGAACACAAGAACAAGGGGGCACAATCTGAGGTTACTTGGGGGAAAGATCAAAAGCAACATGAGAAAATATTATTTTACTGAAAGAGTAGTAGATCCTTGGAACAAACTTCCAGCAGACATGGTCGGTAAATCCACAGTAACTGAATTTAAACATGCCTGGGATAAACATATATCCATCCTAAGATAAAATACAGGAAATAGTATAAGGGCAGACTAGATGGACCATGGGGTCTTTTTCTGCTATCCATCTTCTATGTTTCTATGTTAATAAAAATAATTCAGGTTTCCCACCTATATCTTCTTTTATTATCTCTTTTAACCATGATCTAATTTTGTTCCAATTTTTTTCCCCTTTAAACAAGTCCACCATAAGTGATAGCAAGTTCCATTTTCCTTCTTGCATTTCCAGCACCTTGGTGATGAGTTTGGGAACATACAATAATTCTATTCTTTAGCTCAGTGTGATATATTACAAAACAATTTAACAGCAATTGCTTTCAGATATGAAAGTATAATCTTAATTTAATCCATTATCATTAATTTTAAGAATAAAGAATGCATTTTTCATTCCCATGAATTTTATCTTTATATTGAGTTTGTGTAATTTATTCAATGATTGGCTAACTTTTCACAGTATTAAATAACACTTGCTGAGTGTTCCATCTTGCAGCTAATTGTAATCTGTCATGTTAAAGCCTAACATTTTATCACAAACTGGAGCTATATGAAGTGAGATGATTAAACAAGCTTGGATAAATAAGGAGCTTAAGGTCTCCCCCAAAGCCAACAAAGATAATGAAGCCTATTGAATCAAAGCCAAGAAGAATAAGGAAGAATTTGGCTGTGTTTCAAAACTTGAATGTAAACAGAAACATATGTTGAATTTTGTCATTGATGTAGTTGAATCTTCAAATCATCAGTTGTCTAATTCATTCAAAGAAGAATTAACCTTATTTTGTTATTAATTGTATTTGTATTATGATTTATATTGATTTTCTCTCTAAAGGCAGTACACAGCCACTGAAAAAGCAATCTGCACAATATAGCATAGAATATGCAATGGGGAACCATGAGCTCCAATATGCTCATAGGGAATCTCTGGGGGCCTGCCAAGCTCTTTCCCCACCCACAGTTTATGGGGGGAATTGTGTCAGAAGCATGATATACCAGTCTTATGTTATAACAAAACAATAGATTATATAGAACTCCAATTTAAAATTTCCAGATAGCATACAGCCTTAGATATGACAAATAGACTTTGTAGATTGCCACAGAATGTTACTTTTTGGTGTCATAGAAAAGAAGGTTGCTAAATGTTTAACTTATAAATATATTCACTATACAGTAGTACCTCTAGATATGAGCTTTTCCACATGCGAGTATTCCAAGATACGAGCCACGAGGGGAGAGAAATTTCTGTTCCAGACCCAAGCTCAAATTCGGGATACGAGCCGAGCATCCACTAGGTGGCGCAAGAATCCTTGCTTTTGGTTATCTCGGAGGGGAAAAACAAAGTATAAAGCCATTTGTTCCAGATACGAGTTGTTCGACATACAAGCTCCCTTCTGGAATGAATTATACTCGTATCTAGAGGTACTACTGTAATAACTTGGTTTAATATTTTTTATTGAAATGAAATGAAAGAGTAGTAGATGCTTGGAACAAACTTCCAGCAGATGTGATTGGTAAATGGACAGTAACTGAATTTAAGCATGCCTGGGATAAGCTTAAATAAGTGCAGGAATAAGTGCAGGAATAAGTGCAAGCCTAAGATAAAGTGCAGGAAATAGAATAAAGGTAGACAGGATGGACCATGAGGTCTTTTTATGCTGTCAATCTTCTATGTTTCTATGAAATGAAAGCCACTTTTTCTCTTGGGTCTCCCTTCGCCAATACCATTCATTGGATACATGCAATCCTTGGCCTAAAAAATTATGTATTCCACTAACCAATGTAGACGATTATCCATGGTATTGCTGTTCCTGTGTAGAAGGATTCTCCTCCCCCTATAAGTAAGCAAGCCAAACACAAAGGAATTGAGAGGCCCGGCGAATTGACGCCCAGCTGACAGTTGCTGAAGGCGGGAACCAACTTGGCACTGTTATCAGTATACCTTAGTGGCTGCTCAGGTATTCTGGGAAGCCGGAGGCGGGGCAAGCACCCTTTATCAGGGCCTGCTCCCCTCCCCCGGCTTCCCTCACCCCCAAGCAGACACCCATCCAGCCTCTGCTCAATCCAGGATGTTTTTAAAGGTTGCCTGGTTTGGGGCCGAGTATCAGTAGGATTTTTTTGCAATCTTATAGCATTTGCTACGGATTGTTTTTTCGCCTACTCCATCCTGGACGAGTGAAATGGATTTGTGGTTACAGGGTGCATCTGTATGTAAATAGATTTTGATTCAACAATTGGATGTATATATACTTAGTTACTATATGGCAGAAACGGGGCGGAAAGGGTATCAGTAGCAACTGTGTGTTCTCCTTTGGGCATCTTTTGTAAGATGATTGGCACCCTCATTGCACAACTCATGCTTCCTCACCAGATAGAATGGTGTGAAGGGGGTGCCCTTGGGGATCACCTATGTCATTTCCGGTTCCGGGTAATACAGAGTGAGCCCTCCCACATTCTGGGTGTAGGCGGGCCATGCCTCACCCTGACCAGGCATGGAGTTATGCCCATTTAATTGCCCAAGCATGTTTGTGTTCAGGAAACTCCGCCCCAGTTAGCGACCCCTGCAGGTCTTCCTGTTAATATTTAATAAAGTGACCCATTTTAGCCAGCTTGGTGTCGAAGTGTTCATTTCCCATCCGATGCAACTTAGTTATGTGGAATTAGTGGCAAACCCATCTCACAGATTAGATGATCTGAAAAGAAATCTTATTTCTTCTCAATAGAATTGACCAGTTAAAGTGGATAAAACACTTTCTTTCTTTCTTTCTTTCTTTCTTTCTTTCTTTCTTTCTTTCTTTTCTTTCTCCTCCTCCACATCTTTTCTCAGAAATCCCACCTGTAGGCCAGATGTCCTTTATTTTGTCCTTACATGCCTTATATATCTTTGGGGTGGGTTATTGATTTCTGCTGTTGTGCTTCATTGAGACCAAAGCAGGCACCATAATCCATCACTAGTTCCACTGAGAACTCATTTAAATTGCTTTAACTACTTAGGTGGGCTGATAGGTGATGTGCTTTCCAAATTACCTCTGCCTGAGTTTGGATAGTGTGCAAACAGATTCTATACTCAGCATGTCTTTGAAGTGCTTAGCTATTTGGAATCCAGGTATCCATATGTTTCACATTTGCTGAAACTCATTTTTAGTATGATAATAGATTTGAATATGTTTAACATTTGGAAAGGTGCTAGTACTCCAGAGAATGATAAAAAATATCACTGCAAACAGACATTTTGTGGTTCTCTCTAAAACTGATCACCTTGACAACATAGATATAAAGTTATAAAGCTTAATAGAAAAAAGCATTCTTTATTTTTCCCCTAACAATTATAGCGCCTGCCAATGGTAAAGATAAATAAGAAGGACTGCCCCCACATTACTGATGTATGATGTGAATGCCTTTAAAATGTCCCCAACTTTTGAACGGGTCCAAAATTGAACAGGTCCAAAGATGGGCTACAAGAATGGTGGAAGGTCTTAAGCATAAAACGTATCAGGAAAGACTTAATGAACTCAATCTGTATAGTCTGGAGGACAGAAGGAAAAGGGGGGACATGATCGAAACATTTAAATATGTTAAAGGGTTAAATAAGGTTCAGGAGGGAAGTGTTTTTAATAGGAAAGTGAACACAAGAACAAGGGGACACAATCTGAAGTTAGTTGGGGGAATGATCAAAGGCAACATGAGAAAATATTATTTTACTGAAAGAGTAGTAGATCCTTGGAACAAACTTCCAGCAGACGTGGTTGGTAAATCCACAGTAACTGAATTTAAACATGCCTGGGATAAACATATATCCATTGTAAGATAAAATACAGGAAATAGTATAAGGGCAGACTAGATGGACCATGAGGTCTTTTTCTGCCATCAGTCTTCTATGTTTCTATGTTTCTATGTTTCTAACTTACATTTGAATGAGCCACTTTGATCTAGTGGTTAAGGCACCAGTTTAGAAAGCAGGAGAATTCTAGTCTCACCTGAGTTATGAAAGACAGTTGGGTAGTCTTCAGGTGGTACTCCCTCTCAGCCCAATTCACCTCCCAGGGTTGTTATTGTGGGGGAAAGGAGGAAAAAGATATGTTGGATATTTTCTTTTTTTTTTTTAATATAATTTTTATATAATTTTAAATTTATATACATATATACATACAATACATAAATCAATACTACTACATTTAAAAGAAAGCCAAAAACAAAGAAAAACAAACAGTATTTGGATGAATTTGCAGCATATCCTATAGAAAAAAGGGTTCCAACTATGGTAACATTCTATTATAGCTCTATTAAGTTATATGCATATGCCAGTTTTGGAAATGAATACACATCTTAAATTATACAAAACATTCTATATCTTAATATTAACAATAGATTCTAATACCAGCAATAGCTTTGTCAAATAAATGTTTTTCTGATCTTATTTTAACCACGGTTTTTTCTTTTTTTCTCTAACCAGTAATAGAACCTCTCCCAACACTTATAAAAATCTGATTCTTCCTTATTTTTGATTTCTAACGTTAACTTATCCATTTCTGCGCAGAGTATGATCTTTTCTATTATCTCTTCCTCCAGAGGGATTGCTTCATTCTTCCAATATTGGGCATAAATTAACCTGGCCACTGTAGTTATATGGATAAACAAATATATTTGGTGTTTTTCTAATTTTTGATAGAATATTCCTAGCAAAAAGCTTTCTGGATTTTTTTTCTATTTTAATGCCTAAAATTTCTTCCAGCCAATTTGTAATTGTATTCCAAAAACATTTTGCTTTGTCATACTTCCACCAAAGATGGTAATAAGAGCCAATCTCACCTTTACATTTCCAATACAGTGATACCTCATCTTACAAACGCCTCGTCATACAAACTTTTCGAGATACAAAACCGGGGTTTAAGATTTTTTTGCCTCTTCTTACAAACTATTTTCACCTTACAAACCCACCGCCGCCACTGGGATGCCCTGTCTCCGGACTTCTGTTGCCAGCAAAGCACCCGTTATTGTGCTGCTGGGATTCCCCTGAGGCTCTCCTCCATGGGAAACCCCACCTCCAAACTTCCATGTTTTTGTGATGCAGCAGGGGAATCCCAGCAGCGCAAAAACAGGTGGTTCGCTGGCAACGGAAGTCCGGAGGTGGGGTTTCCCAGCGAGAGGAGCCTCAGTGAAATCACAGCATCGCAAAAATAAGGTCTGGAGGTGGGGTTTCGAGGACTTCGGTGCGACTTCACTGATGCTCCCTTAGCTTTGAAACCCCACCTCGACTTCCGTTACCAGCGAAGCGCTCGTTTTTGCGATGCTAGGATTCCCCAGCTGGGATTCCCCTGCAGCATCGCAAAAACACAGAAGTCCGGAGGTGGGGTTTCCCATGGAGGGGAGCCTCTGGGGAATCCCAGCAGTGCAAAAATGGGCACTTCGGCTGGCAAAAGGGGTGAATTTTGGGCTTGCACGCATTAATCGCTTTTCCATTGATTCCTATGGGAAACATTGTTTCATCTTACAAACTTTTCAACTTAAGAACCTCGTACCGGAACCAATTAAGTTTGTAAGACAAGGTATCACTGTATGTTGGATATTTTCACTGTTTTCAGTTATTTATAAAAATAATAAAGGGAGGAAACAAATAAATAAGTAAACAAACACATGGAATAGGATCCTGAATTAGAGTCTTATTTTCATTGGATGCTTATATATCTTTATGCAAGGAGAATTATGTCCCTTTTTGATGCCTATCGCTGACCAGTTCAAGATCTTTTTTATTTTTATTATCATCTGTAGAATAGAGGTGGGAGTACATTGATGGCATTTACAGATAACCCTATCTGGGAGAGACAGTATTATTACTACAGGAAGCCATCAAGAAATTATACAGAGTGAACTGGGTGATCCCATGACCTCAAATAAGGAAAGTGGAATGCAGTGAAAAATGCATACTGTTGTAGTCATATACCAGGAGATTAATGATAAACATGTTTTCCATCTTTGTGGATTCAGTAGCTGGAAATAATTTTAAAAGATTAGGAAAAAAGATAACATTAAAACATCACATGATATCATTTTAAATGATGATTCATTTATTATAGTGGAGATTGTTATTTTATCTTAAGAATTCATTTTACAGAAGACTTTAATATCATAGGAGGATTCTACATCAAGAATCCAACTCCTCTCCTCTCCACTCCGCTCTCCCCTCTTCTCCTTCCCCCCTCTCTCTTTCTCTTATTATTTTGTCAATAATAGTAGACATTGGCAACAATAAAGTGGAAATAAAAACTGTTTATAAAGTCCCTGACAAAATATTATCTGAATTATTGAGATCATCGAGAAGGGAAAGGAATTTGAGACCAAACCATGTCTCTTTCTGTTCTGTGATTATAAGAATAAAATCAATAAGTGCTGTTCCAATTTCTTTTCATTTGCAGTTATTCAACACTAAAGGCTAAACCAAAGAGTGTGATATTAATCTACTTTTTGTTTTGAAACACAAAAAGCTGCTTTAGGAGGAAGGACATTTTGAATCAGAAGAGACCAAGGAAGAGATCCTTGACTCTTTCCCACATAATGCTTCTCTTTATCGAATTATTCATTCAAATCAAATAGATTTCCTTTTTAAATCAGAATAAGGTTAAATATGCTTGTTTAATTCTGATAACACATTTTATTCAGTTCTATACAACTTGTGCTGGATATCCAAAATTAGCTCTATTTGATTCATATAAAAGTCAGGACAAAATTATCTATGATGTAAATGGTAAAATCTCTTATTCTAAATTTGATATAAAGCACAGCCTAGCATTTACATTTTGACGATAAAAATCGTATCAATGAGTATGATTTAAAATTTTAGAAGGTTCTGGCATCGGATCAGAATACCTCTGGGACTGCCTTCTGCTGCACGAATCCCAGCAGTCGATCAGGTCCCACAGAGTTGGCCTTCTCTGGGTCCCGTCGACTAAACAATGTCGTCTGGCGAGACCCAGGGGAAGAGCCTTCTCTGTGGGGGACCCGGCCCTCTGGAACCAACTCCCTCCAGAGATTAGGATTGCCCCCACCCTCCTCACCTTTCATAAGTGATTAAAAACTCATCTTTGCCATCAGGCATGGGGAAATTGACACACACACCAATTGTCAAGGTTGGTGTATGGTTTGATTGGATTGTGTGATTATTTTATTATAAGGGTTTTAAATTGTATTTTTTTAAAATTGGATTTATACACTATTTATGTTGTTGTGAGCCACCCCGAGTCTTCAGAGAGGGACGGCATACAAATCTAATTAATAATAACAACAACAACAAGAAAGTATGGATCATCGACATCGCAATCCCAGGAGACAGCAGAATTGAGGAGAAGCAGCTAGAGAAATTAGTGAAATACGAAGATCTAAAAATCGAGCTGCAACGACTCTGGCATAAGCCAGTGAAAGTGGTCCCAGTGGTACTTGGCACACTGGGCGCAGTGCCAAAGGATCTCAGCGGAAATTTGAAAACCATTGGAATTGACAAAATCTCCATCTGTCAGTTGCAAAAGGCTGCTTTACTGGGATCTGCAAACATAATTCGCCGCTACATCACGCAGTCCTATGTGCTTGGGAAGCGCCCGACTGGTGATGAAATATGAAATCCAGCATAGTGATCTCGTTGGCTGTGTTGTACTGACATAATAATAATAATAATAATAATAATTATTATTATTATTATTATTATTATTATTATTATTATTCTGCTCCATGCTATAATATTTTCACTCACCCTGTTTCTAAAACGGTCTCTCCTATTGCTTCCACTATCTTGACTGCTGTATAATTGCCCTTTAATATCCATTGCAAATTAAATTCCTATCCCTTTAAACTCTATATCCTTTTGAAAGAAAAAAATTGCCTTTATGAGTAATTTTTAGGCTTTAATAGGTTAATATTACTAATGACTACAGTTGATAAGTTTAAGCCAAGTTGATGGATTCAGGTTTAAAGTAATCTTGGTGGACAATTGGTCAGGTGGTCTCTTACAACAGACTGGTCTATGTTCGAAGTATCCTGAAAAAATGTTCCTCTACTGTATTTGGATAAGTCTTGCTCAAGCAAAATTTAAAATTAAAAAGAGCAAAGGGAAATCTCCCATTCTCCGCTTTTTAAATTGTTGCTGTACGTATAAATTAGCATGTATGTATTGATTTGATGATGTCCAGCTGGCCACTCAGTGATAGGCTTCAAAAATATAAATAAAAAGCAGCCACATGGTATGAAGATAATTTTTCAATGTTAGCTGTTCTGGATATCTGGGAAGCTGCACTGTGGTTTTTTTTTTAAATGCCTGGTGTTAATAATGCCGACATCTGAATTCAAGAAGAAGAGAGTTTGGTCAGCTGATTTTGTCCCACAAGAAAAAAGCTAGAAACTCGTCACTTGAGCTTTTGAATGAGTATCTGTTTGTGTATGCTCCACCTACCGGGGCAAAGGTCAGGGTCTAGCTTACTCATAAATCCTCTTGCTGATGAGAGATAAAATAACTATAGGAGGCCTGCTCAGAACAGCAGCTGCAAAGGGGAAAGGGATAGCTGCAAGTATGCGGGAGCATGCTGACACTGCAGGAAATTCCAAGGAATATAAATATTTATCACTAGTGAGATAAAAATCGTGGTCTCATTAATGTGTACAAAAAAAGACCCAAAATTTCTCTTGTAGTGGAGAACCAATATGATCTTCCTTAGGTGTACATCAGGAATCTGTCAATGCATATTTCCTTACAATACCAATACTGCATATTGGCAAAAATAAAAATTACAGTACAGTGTTCCCTCACTTTTCACGGGGGATGCGTTCCAAGACCGCCCGCGAAAGTTGAATTTCCGCAAAGTAGAGATGCGGAAGTAAATAAACTATTTTTGGCTATGAACAGTATCACAAGCCTTCCCTTAACACTTTAAACCCCTAAATTGCAATTTCCCATTCCCTTAGCAACCATTCAGATTATTACTCACCATGTTTATTTATTAAAGTTTATTTTTTAAAAAAATTATTAAAGGCAGATGAAAGTTTGGCGATGACACATGACGTCATCGGGTGGGAAAAACCGTGGTATAGAGAAAAAACCCGCAAAGTATTTTTTTAATTAATATTTTTGAAAAACCGTGGTATAGACTTTCCGCGAAGTTCGAACCCGCAAAAATCGAGGGAACACTGTATTGGCAAAATTGGCATATAAATCAAATAAATAAATAAAATATGTCTTAAGAGTAGAAATATCTTTAACTTATTTTTCTGTTAAATTATTTTAGTTTCCAAGAGTATTTCGATATGTTTATTGCAGTTGTAATCATGACTTTGTGACTTTTATGTGCATTGATTTAGGTTAGACTGTTAAAATCATTAAGATCTAGTAATTTATTCTGGACTTCTAAAACTATAGGACAGCTAATAAAAATGAGATCCATACCCTCATTTGAAAATTCTCTTCAGATCATGCCGATGTTTCAAAATAATAATACTGTGGAACTGTCATTTACAACGATAAACCAGAGAGGAGGGAAATTTAAAAATGCTGACAGGATTAGAACAGCACTTCCCAAAAAAGGCAACACAGTTCCTTGAAGAGCAATTCTGAAGTTCAACAGGAAAATTAAGGGGCCCTAGGGTGTGTAGAAAGACATATGTGAGTGATCTTTCCCAGAGTTTATAGTGTCTTCTTTTGCAACTGTACTGCATAATTCAGAACTTATAAAGAATTTGATTATGGTGATGGTGATTGAAAAGATTATAAGACATTACTACAATGGTGACTGATAATAACCATAAAGTGAGAAAATTTGGATAAAATGAAAAGGACGGAATTTAACAAAGAGAAGTGTAAAATGCTGCACCTGGATTGGAAGAAAATGAAAGGCCTAAGTATGGGATGAAGAAGGTATGGTTTGGCTAGAAGACATATCAAGTTGTAGAACACAAGTTAAATACAATCCTGTTGCTTTAAAAAATGCAAATACAGTGATACCTTGTCTTACAAACTTAATTGGTTCTGGGACGAGGTTCTTAAGGTGAAAAGTTTGTTAGACAAAACAATGTTTCCCATAGGAATCAATGGAAAAGCGATTAATGCGTGCAAGCCCAAAATTCACCCCTTTTGCCAGATGAAGCGCCCGTTTTTGTGCTACTGGGATTCCCCTGAGGTTCCCCTCCATAGGAAATCCCACCTCTGGACTTCTGTGTTTTTGCGATGCTGCAGGGGAATCCCAGCAGGGGAATCCCAGCATCGCAAAAACAAGTGCTTCGCTGGCAACGGAAGTCCAGAGGTGGGGTTTCCCATGGAGAGGAGCCTCAGGGGAATCCCAGCAGTGCAAAAACGGGTGCTTCGCTGGCAACGGAAGTCCGGAGGCAGGGCATCCCGTCGGCGGCGGTGGGTTTGTAAGGTGAAAATAGTTTGTAAGAAGAGGCAAGAAAATCTTAAACCCCGGGTTTGTATCTCAAAAAGTTTGTATGATGAGGCGTTTGTAAGATGAGGTATCACTGTACTACTTTGGGGCACATTAACAGAAGTAGAGTCCAAATCATGGAAAGTAATTGTTCCACTTATTTTGCTCTGGTTAGATCCTTTTAGTGTTGTTCTTTATTATTTTGGGCACCATCATTCAAAATGGACAATAGTAGGATAGAGGAGGGCTATTAAGATGATGAGGGATTTAAATATATGTTGCTTGGCTCTCCACCTGTACTAATTGATGAGAGAATACAAAGCCACACATAAAGGACATAGAAAGGGTCAAGATGTAAAAAACACAAAGTTCATGGTCTCTGCTCCAGCATTGTGGAGGCATTAGGGCATTTGAATTATTTCTGTTACATTTTCAGACTGAAGCCCATTGTCTTCAGTCATTCCTCCATTCTGGAGGAAAATACTGATTTATGATTGGCTAGACTGTCTGGCAGCTTCCTATAAAAAGGCTGGCTGTCAGACAGAGCCTTTGCTGAGCTGTAAACAGTTGTCAAATAAAGAGCTGTTGTTTCTGTCTGCCTCTTCCGTTCAACCTATCTAACACTGGCGACAAGGATGGGATTGCAAGGCAGAGTGGAGCTGACCTCTCGCAATCCAGCTCGAGGCGGTAAGTCTTTGACAAATGGCCTTTCTAAAGAGCCAACTCAGCCAGCATAATGACACACGCCCCACCTAGTCACTTTACCCCAGCACGGGAGCACTGGGATACCTACATAACTCACTTTGAATGCTTCATGGAGGCAAATGATCTCCTTGGGCTATTGGATAACCGCAAACGAGCACTCTTCTTGAGCTACTACAGATGTGTTCAAAATAGCCGAGGCACTCGCCAACCAACCAGCCACCTGGTCCACCCTACTGACAATGCTTAAGACCCCTTATTCCTCCGAACCCTCCATATTCATGCAGCGGCATCCCTTCAATCTGCAGAACAAGAAAGAGAGGGAGTCCATTATACCCATTGTGCTGAGCAAGGCAGCTGCCCATTGTGAGTTCCGTGATCTAGATGAGCTACTGCTTGACTGAGTGATCTGTGGAATTTGGGACATTAACCTTCAATAGAGGTTTCTTTCAGAGACCACCCTCATTCTCCAGATTGCTCTGGACAAGGCCAGCGCAGCCGAGGCATCCACTAGATTGAGTGAGGCACTACAGTAGCCAAGCAGCCCAAAAAGCATGTGAAAGACGTTTTGGGTGCATCATGAGAGTTTGGGGCAAGACTTCTCACCTGACAGTGATGAGGAAGTTTGCTGCCTTTGATTCAAAAAGCACAAAGCAGAAAGCACACCCGATGACACATCTCCACCATGTGCCAAGTCACCATCACCACACCGACTGCTGATACTGCGAGGCCATCTGTCAATAATGTAACCTTCGTGATCATCTAGCAAGAGTCTGTTGTGCCAAGCTGCTTTCACCGCAGACAACACAATGAGCACCGAGCAAGCCAGACTACAGCAAGCAACCTCAACACTAACAATTTTTTTAACATGCGAATTTTCTTCATAACAATATAACAAGAGTTCTTCCCAATTAGACTAACAATCTGTATTAGCGATGAGAAAACAAGTATGTTTTAGATAATTTTGCCTCAAAATGATTAGTGTCATCCAGCTTGGCCATTGGTAAGATATTGGAATGCTTGTCCAAACAGTTTGATTAGCAATAGTTCTTTCCCCATAGCTAGTCCAGCATTTTATTCACATAGGATCCAAGCAAAGAAGCTCACAGGCTGAATGTGGAGACAATAATAGTTGTTCCATAAATTTACTTACTTTTTCTACACTATCTAAATTTGTGGCTCTCCTATAAGGAAGCAGTGAATTCCTTAGTTGAATAAATTCTAAATAATGAAAAATCAATCCTGATTCTTTCTGTAACTGATAACTTTTAATTCTATCATTGTGGAAGAAAGAGAAAAACATACATCTACTTTTTCTATTATGTATATAGATTTATATATTTTTATCTTGTTTTCTTTCTGCTTTCTTGTTCATCTCCTTTCTAAGTCCCAAACTCACTAAGACTGTCCCATTATGAATTGATAATTTCATTATTTATTTTATTCACCTAAAGAGGCTAATAAAAACTTTTTCTGTATCATATTTTACAGAGGAAAAATTTCCGCTATGCTCTATCCATCGGTGTGTCATTTGAAGTCAAGAAGATGCCATACAAAGTTCATCCAGCAAAACTTCCTGAAGGAAGCATAGCTGTGAGTAGCACTGAAAATAAATATAGAACATTAATGTCTGTTGTTTGAATAATTTTGATTACTGTGACAGAATATATTTATAGACAGGAGTTTCAAGATAAGAGTTTCCTGTGTTTTCTAATGTAAATCCATTCTTTGGATGTTTTTTTTAAAAGATAGTCATCTAAGTTTTCAAATAATCCTCGTGTTGGGTTCCGTTTCCATTTTAATAGTTCTTAGTTGTATATAATGGCAGAAAATGCAAATCCTAATATCTCAGAGATATGGTTCTGGTATATCTTAGAAATGGCAGTAGTCACAGGGAATGACTACATCATTTATTTTATTTATATATTTATATATTTATTTATTGGATTTGTATGCCATATTACTGTTGTGATTCAACCTGAGGCTCCTCAGGGAATGGCTGGAACTCTGCCGGATCCATGCTCAGAGGGGGAGGACGATCAACAGGAGTGGGAGGACCAGGCAGAAGAGGAAGAGGAGGAGGAAGAGCAGCCTGAGACCCCTGGGGGGGGGGCTCTCCCCAGCGAGTAGCCTGGATTCATTAGATGAAGACGCCCAGGCTATCATAGATATGAGGCAGAGACGGGCAGCCCAAAGAAGGGGCCAATTAGCAAGGTATTTCCATCCCTGAATTGGTAACAGCTGGGTTTGGGTGTGGTTCTCCTCAGCAGGGTTGAAAAGGCAGGCCCGCCCTTACTGTATTGTGGAGAGTTATCAATTGGGAGTCCTGTGACCTTGCTTCGATTCTTGGCGTCTCTGATCCTGGCTTGTGTCTTCGAAGGCTGAAGACTTGGGGGAGGCGTGGGTTTTATTACCTCCAGTGTTGTTTTTGCCAGCAAGAATCCTGTTTTATTGCCTGGCCGTCGTGAAACCTCTGTGAAGCTTCATAACGTTCCTGTCTGTAAGAACAGTTTTTGTTACCTGTGTTTGCTTTCAAATATATAAACTGCCTTTGCTTTTTACCAGTGTGTCTGGCTACTCTTTTTAGCTGGTGTTGGCGTCTGGGGGGACCCAGACAGAACAATTACACATATACTGAAATACATTTGTTTCTTTGCTTATAATTCACATTTCTAAAATCACCCAATTTTTCAACAACGTAGCGGGTGAGGATATATTGGTTGAGTATTATCATCTGGTGACAGCTGACACAATGGCATCAGATGACCTCACCCAGAAGATTCATGTAGATATTAACTAGGAGGGGTACAATGCCAAGGCTTGAGGCATTTTATGTTCAAGAGATTTTGGATTCCATCTCTTTCCATTAATTTTTATTGGATTCACATATAGAAAGGAAGAGAAGATTATAAGAATTTTTAAAGCAAGAATGATCATATCCTTACTGTTATAAGGTTATAACAGAGGAAGAACCTTGTCTGTGGTGGCTCCGACCCTCTGGAACCAGCTCCCCCCAGAGATTAGGATTGCCCCCACCCTCCTTGCCTTTCGGAAACTCCTTAAAACCCACCTCTGCCATCAGGCATGGGGGAATTGAAACATCTCCCCCTTGCCCATGTAGTTTCTGTGTATGATTCGACTGTGTGCTTGTTTTTTATATATTGGGGTTTCTTTTGGATTTTTTAACCTAAAACTGTAATTTAGATTGCTAAATATTAGATTTGTTACTATGTATTGTTTTTTACCATTGTTGTGAGCCGCCCCGAGTCTACAGAGAGGGGCGGCATATAAATCCAATAAATCTAATCTAATCTAATATATTGAATATATATATTGTTGTGTTAAGTCCTGTTAAAGTGAGGCTAACTTTTAGATGACCCTTAACTTCAACTGTTTCGAGGGGAAACTTAGAACATTCATATTTGAGCGCACTCTTTCTAGTATTATGACCTTGTGGGCCCAGAATATAAATTACAGGGGATTTGCCTATTATTTCACAGTTCCAGTTTGAGTCAAAATATGCTGTTGTATCTATGCTGGCCTGTTCATGCCTATTGCAGCTAACTACACAGTAACTACATCTTCACACTCTGTTATTAATCATATCATGAGAGATCAGAGAGCACCACCCTAGTCTTTGGAACTCTGGATATCAGAGAAGTGTACTTAATGCCATTTCTATGGTATAGTCAACAAGAAGTCTGTCTAAAATGGTTCCAGACAATCTGCTTCATTTAAGGCCTCTTGTAGTTAGAGCCTTGCAGAAATTGGAGATCAGAATCTAGACAAAAGTTGTTGAGGACTGTTGGGTCTAATTTTTTTTTTTTTTTTAAGGAGATGTAGTCTTACCACTTTTAAAGCAGATGAACCATATCTTTCATCCTTTAGGAAGTTACATGGACTCAGTCACATGCTACATGTTGGGAGATCTTCACCAGTCAGGAAGGACTGATATGCAATAAATAGTAGGAGGCAGGTTATAGACCCAAAATCCATTTCCTCCTGAAGCACAAGATCAGACACTTTCCAAACTGGACAAGACTGAATTTAAATTGAGTCAACTAGATTTCTCCATTCTAAATCTAACTCTAAGCAAATCCAAAAAATATTGTTTGTTAACGTCTAACAATATTCTTCATAGTGGCTTTGCACATGTTGTTAAAATCCATTTCTTCATAGAAAGCAACAAGTCAGTTTAAAAAGAGACCTTTTGTCACTTTTGTTGCCACTATACTGTATAATCAATAATGAGACTAGTGAAGTTTAACTATTCCATTTATTTATTTACTTATTTGTATTTCTGACTTTATTATTTTTATAAATGTTTCAAGGTAGCGAACATATCCAATACACCTTCCTCCTCTTATTTTCTCCAAAACACTGTGAGGTGAGTTGGACTGATAAAGAATGAGTGGCCCAAAGTAATCCAGCTGGCCTTCATGACTAAGTGGGACTTTAATTTACAATCTCCTGTTTTCATGATTCATAATGGTTAAGGCATAAGGCTAAAAAGGATGGTTTCATTATGTTTAAGACATCAGGTTAAACTCACAGGAGATTGTGAGTTATAGTCCTGCCTTAGACTCAAAGTGACCTTGGGCTAGTCATTTTCTCTCACTCTTAGGAATTAGCAAATAGCAATAGCCAATAGAAAACCATTTCTGCAAAGGTCTTGTAAAGAAAACTGCAGGATTTGTTCAGGGAAATGAATACAGTGATCCCCCGCGTTTCGCGATCCCGATCATTGCGAAAGGCTATATGGCGATTTTTCAACCCGGAAGTCAAAACACCATCTGCGCATGCGCGCCCTTTTTCTATGGCCACGCATGCGTAGATGGCGCCAGGCAGATCAGCTGCTGGGCGGCTTCCCTGGGTCTTCCCCCTCTTGCTGGCGGGAGGGCGAGCGCCGGGCATCAGCGAGGAGTTTCCCCACCGCCCACACAAACTCCTCGCTGCTGCCGTGCCCGCCGCTTGTCTTGTCCGCCCGCCGCTTGTCCGCCGCCTGCCTGCCCGCGCGCCCGCCGCTCGCCCGCCCACGCCCTTCGCTCGCGCCGCTTCCCAGCTGAGTCCTGAAGCCAGAAGGCAAAGGCGAACTTCCGCGTTTGGCTTCGGGACTCAGCTGGGAAGCGGCGCTGGGGTTTCCCCACTGCCCACGCAAACTCCTCGCTGCCGCTCGCCCGCCCTTTGCCCACCCACGCCGTTCGCTCGCGCCACTTCCCAGCTGAGTCCAGAAGCGAACTTCCGCGTTTGGCTTCAGGACTCAGCTGGGAAGCGGCGCGAGCGAACGGCGTGGGCGGGCGAAGGGCGGGCGAGCGGCAGCGAGGAGTTTGCGTGGGCGGTGGGGAAACCCCAGCGCCGCTTCCCAGCTGAGTCCCGAAGCCAAACGCGGAAGTTCGCCTTTGCCTTCTGGCTTCAGGACTCAGCTGGGAAGCGGCACGAGCGAACGGCGTGGGCGGGCAAAGGGCAGGCGAGCGGCGGGCGCGCGGGCAGGCAGGCGGCGGACAAGCAGCGGGCGGACAAGACAAGCGGCGGGCGCGGCAGCAGCGAGGAGTTTGCGTGGGCGGCGGGGAAACCCCAATCTTCGGCTCCTCGCTGCTGCGGCGGAAGTAAAAACACCATCTGCGCATGCGCAGATGGTGTTTTTACTTCCGCACCGCTACTTCGCGAAAAACCGATCATTGCGAGGGGTCCTGGAACGGAACCCTCGCGATAATCGGGGGACCACTGTAATTGGATCTGAAAGAATGGGGGGAAATATCCATAATGTAGCATGTCTCATTTAAGGCATCATCCTCATTGTTGTTGTTGTTATTATTATTATTCAATACTATAGTCTCTTCTGTGGTTTCAACCCTTGGAACTTCCCAGAAATGGACCATAGTAAAAATGATTAATATTCAATTCCTATTGGGTGATATCTTAAATAACATGTATTGAACTAACTTTTTATGAGTTCTTTCTTACTCCCACTGCTCTATTGGGGGTGAAATTTGATACTGCTGTGTCCATAAAGCCTATTTGACAGTTTAAAATTAAAACATGTATTTCCTGCTTCAGAAGAGTTTGGGAAATAACATGTGTAGCTTTATTGATAAGACCCTTTACTTGGGAATTGGAAAGTCCAGTTCTAGTTTTTAGAGTTAGTAATTCTATGGTTTGATGTAGAAGATCTGTGACTGTTTCTGCCTTTTATCTCAAGAGTTTCCGGTTCTGAAATAGTAATAATAATTAATAATAATTTATTAGATTTGTATGCTGCCCCTCTCCGAGGACTTGAGATTGGAGCATGTAGTCCATGGTTATTACGGTATTAAAATCTTCATACTTAACAATGATCTGTTTGTTCTGCTTTTGTTTTGAGCAGAACTATGAGAAAAGATCTTATCTATGAAATCTAAGAAAAAGCCCACTGTAGTCCAATCAGTGGGCTTGAGGTAGCTGGCATGTCTCCCTGTTTTGAGACTTTGTGGTTCCCAAATACAGTGATACCTCGTCTTACAAACGCCTCGTCATACAAACTTTTCGAGATACAAACCCGGGGTTTAAGATTTTTTTGCTTCTTCTTACACACTATTTTCACCTTACAAACCCACCACCACCGCTGGGATGCCCCGCCTCCGGAATTCCGTTGCCAGCGAAGTGCCCGTTTTTGCGCTGCTGGGATTCCCCTGAGGCTCCCCTCCATGGGAAACACCACCTCTGGATTTCCGTGTTTTTGTGATGTTGCAGGGGAATCCCAGCAGTGCAAAAATGTGCACTTCGCTGGCAACAGAAGTCTGGAGGTGGGGTTTCCCAGCGAGGGGAGCCTCAGTGAAATTGCAGCATCGCAAAAACACAGAGGTCCAGAGGTAGAGTTTTGAGGACTTCGGCATTTTTGCAATGCTGCAATTTCACTGAGGCTCATTTTTGCAATGCTGGGATTCTCCTGCTGGGATTCCCCTGCAGCATGGCAAAAACACAGAAGTCCAGAGGTGGGGTTTCCCATGGAGGCGAGCCTCAGGGGAATCCCAGCAGTGCAAAAACGGGTGCTTTGGCTGGCAAAAGGGGTGAATTTTGGGCTTGCACGCATTAATCGCTTTTCCACTGATTCCTTTGGGAAACATTGTTTCATCTTACAAACTTTTCACCTTAAGAACCTCATCCTGGAACCAATTAAGTTTGTAAGACAAGGTATCACTGTACATGTATCTGGGGTATCATTAAAGGTATCTGGGGTATCATTAAAAAAAAGTGGAAATCATTTTGTTCATCCTCAATATCCAGAGTTCAGAAAGATACTTCTCTACCTATTTATCCAAAGGTAGACTATTAAAAACAGATCTTGAGCAAAACAGATAATATCTTTTGGTAACTGAAATTAACAGAAAGGAAGAATAGCCTCCACTCATTAGTGATGAGTTCTAATTTGCATAATCCACAGCTAAACTCCAAAGCCCAGTACTGTATGCATGATTCTGTAAAGCATTTTTGATCTTTTTGTGCATTATGACATTTAGAGAAATCCGTAAATTAAGTCAATGTTCCAATCTGTACACTAGCTCAGGAACTGAGTATCTGTTCAATTTATTGAAAATGCTGATGAACAAATCCTGTAATAGTCTCACAGCTATGTTAGAGTAAACATAAGGATTATTTCGGAGAGGCATCATTTCAAATTGAATAGGAAGATGACACATGTCAAACCAGAAAATATAGTTATGTGTAAATTCAGAAATAGGATTTCTATATATTTAGGTTACTCATTTTATTAATTTTATTTCAATTTTTTTTAAAAATAAGCAGGCCCATATTATATGCCACTAAGAACTGTATCTGTTTCTCATAGATCCCTGTAACAGTTAGATAAAATTTAAAATTTAGTTGTTATGATTGGGAATTGTGGTTTCTTTCTTTTCTTTTTTAAAGGGTGATGACAATAAAAGTAATGGTAAAAAATATATATGAAATTGATATTAAGGATATATTGAGGAGATTGATGGCGGCCTAAATGATCAGATGTAATAAGAAAAGAAGCAGCTAAAATAAACTGTATTAGTTAATAGCTTTTTAAATGCATATAAGAAATGCAAAGAAATATAAGAAATCCAAAGACGGGCTACAAGAATGGTGGAAGGTCTTAAGTATAAAACGTATCAGGAAAGACTTAATGAACTCAATCTATATAGTCTGGAAGACAGAAGGAAAAGGGGGGACATGATCGAAACATTTAAATATGTTAAAGGGTTAAATAGGGTTCAGGAGGGAAGTGTTTTTAACAGGAAAGTGAACACAAGAAGAAGGGGACACAATCTGAAGTTAGTTGGGGGAAAGATCAAAGGCAACATGAGAAAATATTATTTTACTGAAAGAGTAGTAGATCCTTGGAACAAACTTCCAGCAGACGTGATTGGTAAATCCACAGTAACCGAATTTAAACATGCCTGGGATAAACATATATCCATTGTAAGATAAAATACAGGAAATAGTATAAGGGCAGACTAGATGGACCATGAGGTCTTTTTCTGCCGTCAGTCTTCTATGTTTCTATGAAATTTGAATAATTATCTTTTATCCAGATTTTAAAAGTACAGGAGGTAACACTGGACGGATTATGAATACCCAATTAAAAAAATTATTGTTATTTTGTATTTTATATTGTATTTGTAGATTGATGGTATTATGTAAGTGTTGGTTATGACCTATAAAGCCCTTCATGGCATCAAACCAGAATATCTCCGGGATCGTCTTCTGCCACATGAATCCCAGTGACCAGTTAGGTCCCACAGAGTTGGCCTTCTCCGGGTCCCGTCGACTAAACAATGTCGTTTGGCGGGACCCAGGGGAAGAGCCTTCTCTGTGGCAGCCCCGACCCTCTGGAACCAGCTCCCCCCAGATATCAGAGTTGCTCCCACCTTCCTTGCCTTTCTTAAGCTCCTTAAAACCCACCTCTGTCGTCAGGCATAGGCGAATTGACATATTCCGTTCCCCCTAGGCTTATAAAATTTATGCATGGTATGTCTGTATGTATGATTGGTTCCTTAAATTGGGGTTTTTTTAATTACTTTTAATATTAGATTTGTTTATATTGTCTTTCTACTGTTGTTAGCCGCCCCGAGTCTGCGGAGAGGGGCGGCATACAAATCTAATAAATAAATATATTGCATATGTGATTGGTATAGTATTGTGGACCATCTGTGTCCCGCTCAGTTGATCATGGATTCTAATAAATAAATATATTGCATATGTGATTGGTATAGTATTGTGGACCATCTGTGTCCCGCTCAGTTGATCATGGATTCTGAGCATCAAAAGATGGGTGTGAGTTGGTATTCTTGGCCACTGTATTTGCAACCCACGTCTGATAATGAGGAGGTCAGAGAGGATGTGGAGTCAGAGGCTGAAAGTCAGTCAGAAACTGTAGCACCTCCAGAGGTGCCTATGAGTGACTCGGGGGAAGAGGAAGGCCTCTTATTGACGCTAGGGTACGCAGGAATGTTAGAAGGCAGGAATTTCTGAACAGGAAGTGGTCTATGCGTGAATAGATCTATAGGACACTTGGCCATGCCTTTATGCTACTTAATGGTGAGTCTCATAACATGTGATTTTAGGAAATCAATGTTAAATATGAGAGCTGGATGATCCGATCATGCTGGTGATTTATTTCTGTGCTTTACAAATTAAAAAACTGAAAACTGTGTCTTTAAGCTTCCTGTCAATTCAGCGTGAGTCATGTTAATTAGAGAATGCATCAAAGAAAACTTTTGGATTTCTGCCCAGGACTTTAATTACCAGCTGCTATAGCAACAGACTGCTTTCTGGCCTCTGCTGATATGTTTTATACAGTTAACCTTTTTGCTAGTGAAGTATTAGAAAATTATATACAGTAGTCCCTCACCTATCGCTGGTGTTACGTTCCAGACCTGGCCGCGATAGGTGAAATCCGCAATGGGGAATTTATCGACTGATAGTACTTATTTAAGTATTTATATTGTAATTGTTTGGTAAGTTTTCATTGTTTTAAGTGTTTATAAACCCTTCCCACACAGTATTTATTTTAGATACAGTATTTAAATACAGTATTTACAATTTTAGATATATATATTTTTTTAAAAACCTGCCGATCGAGTTCGGCGGGCTGTTTAAATCTGCCGATCAACTTCCTCAGAAACCCGCGATGAAGTGAAGCCGCAGTAGGCGAAGCGCGGTATAGCGAGGGACTACTGTACTTAACACCTGTAAACTTTGTGTGTGTACAGTGAACCCTCGATCATCGCGAGGGTTCCGTTCCAGGACCCCAAGCGATGATCGATTTTTCGCGAAGTAGCGGTGCGGAAGTAAAAACACCATCTGCGCATGTGCAGATGGTGTTTTTACTTCCACCGCTGCAGCGCGTTGCTGGGGAGCGCGCGCGCGTTGCTGGGGCCGCTCCCCAGCTGGGGAGCGGATCTGGGGTTTCCCCAAGCGCGCGCGCGTTGCCGGCTCCGCTTCCCAGCTGGGAAGCAAAGCTAGGCTGCCCCAAGCGCGCGCGCGTTGCTGGGGCTGCTCCCCAGCTGGGGAGCGGATCTGGGGTTTCCCCAAGCGTGCGTGCGTTGCCGGCTCCGCTTCCCAGCTGGGAAGCGGAGCTAGGCTGCCCCAAGCTCGCGCGCGCCGCCCGCCCGCCCACGCTGTTGCCGGCTCCGCTTCCCAGCTGGGAAGCAGAGCTAGGCTGCCCCAAGCTCGCGCGCGCCGCCCGCCCGCTCACGCTGTTGCCGGCTCCGCTTCCCAGCTGGGAAGCGGAGCTAGGCTGCCCCAAGCTCGCGCTCCAGCCCACCGCCGCTGGGGTCTTACTGGGGCAAGAGGGGGAAGACCCAGGGAAGCCTCTGCCCGGTGGGGAAACTCCACCATCTACGCATGCGTGGAAGGGCACGCATGCGCAGATGGTGGAGTTTACTTCCGGGTTGAAAACTAGCGAAATAGCCCTTTCGCGATCCTTGAGGACGCGAAACTCGAGGGTTCACTGTATATCAATTTCTTGAAGGGCTCATCATTGGAACAGAATAGGAACCAGTCCTTATAAATTGTAACGATACAAGCAACAAAGTTACAGTTATACAGATAGCACTTGAAAAAGGAAGATTTAATTTTAGGCTAGGATGCTGAATGTTTTGATCCTTCATGCACCTTCCTCATCCAAGGAATTAAAAAATATTCCAGTGGAAGATAAATTCTGGTGCTTAGGTGTCCACATATTTGCTCCGCATGTATTCTGTAACCGAAACATGTTCTTTAAAATGGCATCTGCTTTGGTATGCTTTCCTGCAGTTGTTAGCCTGGTGTCCAAAAGAAATTTCTGAAAATATGCAGAATGATCAGGTGTGTGTTTTTTAAGGACTATTTGAGAATGAGGATTATTTTTCCAAACAGATGTTTTATTGCCAGATGCCCAAAACAGACTACAAACTGTTGAAAAATGATAATGCTTTTATGTCTTCTCAGAACTGGCTATGTTTTATGGAGATTTGCCAATTCTACAACTTGCTGTGTTGTAGGCTGAAATTCTTTTCAAGTCTTTACTGATTATGCTTTTTATACTGTTCTCCAGAACTCAATCAGTAGAATATTAATTGTAGTTCCAGGAAAGAAATTTGAAATATTACATTTCTTTATATGAGTCAAAGTGAAAATTGAAAATGTTTAGAAATACATATAAACAATCTTCAACTTTACAGTATTATAATCCAGAACAGTCGTCATACAAAATTGATTTTCTTTTTCCTACTTATAAAAGACAACAATTAAATATTCCTGATCTTGTTAGGACTTATTTGCAATGTGTAGATTTATTTGCAATAGACCAATTGCTATGTGGATAAAATAATCTTGAAATTTTCATGAAAACTGGTGAGGAGAAAGTAACAAAATGTTCGCTATGATATAATAATGTAAATTCTTCCCATTATTATTTTATCCATTCATATCACATCACAAGTACATTAAAAAGAACATATATTTCCCAATTCTATTCTCTCTATACACTAATGACTGCATCTCATACGATCCATCTGTTAAACTACTGAAGTTTGCAGATGATACAACAGTGATCGGACTCATTCGAGACAACGATGAATCCGCATACAGATGGGAAGTTGAACAACTATCCTTGTGGTGTGACCAGAACAATCTAGAACTGAACACACTCAAAACCGTAGAAATGGTGGTAGACTTTAAGAGAAACCCTTCCACCCTTCCACCTCTCACAATACTAGACAACACAGTATCAACAGTACAGACCTTCAAATTTCTAGGTTCTATCATATCTCAAGACCTAAAATGGTCACCTAACATCAAAAACATCATCAAAAAAGCACAACAAAGAATGTTCTTTCTGCGCCAGCTCAGGAAGCTCAAACTGCCCAAGGAGCTGCTGATTCAGTTCTACAGAGGAATCATTGAGTCTGTCATCTGCACCTCTATAACTGTCTGGTTTGGTACTGCAACCCAACAGGACCGACACAGACTTCAGAGGATAATCAGAATTGCAGAAAAAACAATTGCTGCCAATCTGCCTTCCATTGAGGACCTGTATACTGCACGAGTCAAAAAGAGGGCAGGTAAAATATTTACTGACCCCTCACATCCTGGACACAAATTGTTTCAATTCCTACCCTCAAAACGTCGCTACAGAGCACTGCACACCAAGACAACTAGACACAAGAACAGTTTTTTCCCGAACGCCATCACTCTACTAAACAAATAATTCCCTCAACACTGTCAGACTTTCTACTAAATCTGCACTTCTATTCTACTAGTTTTTCTCATCATTCCTATCACCCATTTCCTCCCATGTTGACTGTATGACTGTAACTTGTTGCGTATATCCTAAGATTTTTATTAATATTGCTTCTTCATTGCTTATTTGACCCCTATGACAATCATTAAGTGTTGTACCACATGATTCTTGACAAATGTATATTTTATTTTATGTACGTTGAGAGCATATGCACCAAGACAAATTCCTTGTGTGTCCAATCACACTTGGCCAATAAAATTATATTCTATTCTATTCTATTATTATAATTAGGGTTATTTATAATAGAAACTGATGTATCTTGCTTAGAAAAGCCTCTTGTTTATTGATTAAAAGTGTTAATTAATCTTCCTTAAATTCAACTTTTTCCAACTTCTAGTTATGTTGATGGTATAATTTTCAGAATTAGGTAGCAATGAGCCCAATCTCAATCTAATATGGAAGAAATAATATTGGGTTTACAATGCTTTCAAAAAGCAGAATAATATTATTTCATGTGATTAAATTTTTTGTAATTATCTTAACTTTTTCTGTATTTACCTTGCATATATGAATGCAGAGAACTAAGAACTTTCTTGACTCAAACTAACGAGCTAACATCCAACATTCCTTTCCCAACAAATGGATATTAGATGTTTTCCAGGATGCTCATGAGTAAAATAGCTCATCTTTATTGTTACTGCCTAGTACTAATAATCAGAGACACATTGTTCTTAGATTTTAACCTTCCTTTTAAATAATTTTCATTATTGTCATGTTCATCTGGATAGTATTTGGTATCTGAAGTAGCAACATATTTAATGCAGTGTTTTATTGTGGAATGGTTGCCCCCAAAACCTTTCCCAATTAAAGGAGGCTGTCTACGGGACCATGTGCAATTATACAGCTATCACCATGCCATTTTTCTTTTACAAATGTCTTCATTTCTGATTCAGCTTTCCCCCCCTTAAATATTATATGAAAATGAGCAAGACCACCATTGCATTGTAAAGAGTACATATGATATATATATATACATACCATTTTTGAGGCTTGAGAATGTAAGAATATAAGACATATTCCTTCAAGATAGAAAACCTTGTAAGAAAAACATTTAATAGAGCCTAGCTCACTCTTATTTTGTTTCCCATCATATTGTATGGCAATGTTTTCTATTAATTAGTTGTGTGCTTTTAAAAAAAAATGAGATTGTATTATAAAGAAATGTGGCCATCTTCTAGCTAAGAGCAAAACTATAATGTGAACATTCTTCCTCTTTTTTTATTTTTTGTTTAGCAATTTTGATGTATAAAAATTATTAATTTTAATCAATATTATTTTTGCTGGAAAATAAAGATCATGGTTTGACGTTTAATCCCCACCGAGGATTGTATAGGATTTAAAATAGAGACATATGCACACAGAAATAGGTTTCTATAAAGTTGGCCTGTATCCCATGAACATTTAAAGGAAAAAATGAAAAAAGTTTAAATATGCACTGGAGAGGTTTCACAGGAGCCCCTTCTTGTGTTTTAAAAAAAAGTTTGATAAAACTTCATTTTGAAACCAAGGTGAAAATGTGTGGAAAGGAGTGCCAAGGAGAAATCACTGAGAGAAAAAAGGGAGATACTATAAGACCTCTATAAAAATTTCCACATCTGTATCGCCAGCCCTGTAAGATAAAAGGATGAATAGAAAATACTTGCTGAGCCTTTCATCCTTAGATTTCTGATATTTTTTAATGCAACAAAAAATGTTTTCAGAAAAATATAAAATACTTATGAATTATTATTGCTCTTTTTTGTAAAATAGCATTAAATACAAATCCACATGGAAAAATGCAGAAACTATCCAAGTATCAGAACATCTGTATAAGTTGTAAATAATAGCTTACTATATAGTATATTTAATTAACTATATTTATAGGTTTGCATACATAGAGATAGATAACATGGGACATTGGAATAACAATATCTTACTAAAATATGGATCAACATTGTTCCTTTAGATTTTTTTCTTTAATTTTTCTATGCAATCTGTAGTTCAAAATGCTTTGAAATGTTATTACCAACAATAAACCTCCCCTCTCTCTCACATTAACTATTCAATTCAATTCAATTCAGTTTATTAGATTTGTATGCCGCTCCTCTCCGAAGACTTGGGGCGGCTCACAACAATAATAAAAACAGTATAACAATGGAACAAATCTAATAATAAAATTATTATTATTGTTGTTGTTGTTGTTGTTGTTGTTATTTATTAGATTTGTATGCCGCCCCTTTCCCCTTTACATTAAAAACCCCAACAATTTAAAAACCATACAACACATACATACCAAACATAAAATATAAGAAAGCCTGGGGGAGATGTCTTAATTCCCCTGTGCCTGGCGATATAGGTGGGTCTTGAGTAACTTGCGAAAGACAAGGAGGGTGGGGGCCCTTCTAATCTCTAGGGGGAGTTGATTCCAGAGGGCCAGGGCCGCCACAGAGAAGGCTCTTCCCCTGGGGCCCGCCAAACGACATTGTTTGGTTGACGGGACCCGGAGAAGGCCAACTCTGTGGGATCTTATCGGCCGCTGGGATTCGTGCGGTAGAAGGCGGTCCCGGAGGTATTCTGATCCAATGCCATGAAGGGCTTTAAAGGTCATTACCAAAACTTTGAATTGTGACCGGAAGCCGATTGGCAACCAGTTCAGGCCACGGAGTGTTGTAGAAATGTGGGCGGATCTAGGAAGCCCCACGATAGCTCTCACGGTCGCATTCTGCACGATCTGAAGTTTTCAAACACTTCCTGATCATCCTGAAAGGTGAAATAAATAAGTTTTAAATGCTTTCTGAAAACAGCTTTGGAGTTAACCTAATTTGGGTAATGTGATATTTGAGAGGAAAAATGCTGTGGATAAGGCATATTTCTTGCACCCCACAAGATGGTTCTCTGGTCAATGAGACTCGGTGTCCCTCCTATAGATCAAGATTCAACAAGTAGAGACAATGGAGAAAGATAGTCCCTCTCCAGTAATCTGAACCAATGTCATGAAAGATTTTCTAGATCAGAATTAGGACTGGAATTGCACCCAGAAATCCAAGTCCAGTGCAACTCAACGAAGCAAAACACAACACAGACTATTTTACATTCTACAATGTCAGTTTCTCATATGATTTGGAATGAAAATATCATGGCTTATGCTACTAATAATCAAATGTGGCTGACAATTTTCAGGATTGGAAATCAACATCCCTGTGTAATATACCTGGATGCTAGAACTTTCCAAGATTTCAGAGGTGTTAACTTGCTTTCTAAATGGGCCCAAAGAGAAGAATATTCACAGAAAGTTTCACTCAAAAATAAAGGTTAAAATAAAAGTATAATTATGATATAATGAAAATTTTGATAGATAAAACTGCCATTATGATAAAATCAACTCCACTTAGTCAAACATTAGCTTTCTGGTGAAAAGAAGGGTCCCTAATAGGTTGTGGCTTGGACTATAGCTTTTCAAACTTACCAACAGAAGGAACCATTATTTCTTTAGTGTATATGAGTCTCCTCATTAGGGAATGAGGTTAAGGACAGTCCTAGAATTATCCCACAAGAACCTGCAATACAGCAAATGTCTGCAAATAGCTTCATGATGTGCTTTGAAGCAGTCTGGGTGCTGAAAGATGGGACGTGGTGCAGTAATCTGTTCGTTATTGAAGAAGCAGCCATTTTGGAATTTATTTTCCAAACACAATAAATTTTTTAATCATTTTTAAGGACTACTGTTCTTTATTAAGTGTTATGGCCCACCAGCAGCCCATACGGATGGTAGCTGATTCCAATAGCAAAGAGGCTAATGTGGTGATGCTCCAGCAACCTGTGCCGCTGGCATCCGAGTCAGACAGGAGGCTGAAGAGGACTCGGTGCCAGAGGTAGAGATTCAGCCAGAGTCTTCAAAACCTTCAGAAGCTCCCATCAGTGTCGAGGAAGAAGAGAAGGAGCATATTGTTGTGTACATAAGTATGCACCCCATATTTACATGGTAGCCGCAGATTGGCTAGAGCGCGACCCGCAAATTCAGAGAATTGTAAGAGCCATGCCTCCAAGCAAGCCGCTTTAAAAGTGGCTTCACTTAGAGTGTTGCTCATTCAATTCTATGCTAAAATTTGCTTCCCAAAAAAACCAGTGGACAACTTCAGTATCTCAGAGTCCTTATTATCTCGATCTACCATTGGCGATGAGGGTACTGAGGAACAAGGAAACCACGTGGCCACAGCAGCCATCTTTAACAAAGCAAACAAATAACATCTGCATAGCCATCCATAATGGCTTTGCAAACTCACTAGCTCCAGCATACTATGGCCCTGAGAAGGAATCCTGGAAGACATACATGTTGCGATTCAGGATGTTCCTGCAGGCGAACAACTTCCATGAGATTCCAGACGACAGGAAGAGGGCTTTTTTCCTTGCGTACTGTGGAATCTGACATTTATAACATGGCACAAATCTTGATGGACCCAGATGATATCAAAGCAGTAGCCTGGTCCACTCTTCAAACCACTAGCCAACCACTACCATCCAGCAGCCCTGGCAATGTTGAGTAGAAATGAGTTCTACCACCAAACATAGAGAGAGGGTGAAATGATCAACGATTTCATTGTACCACACTCAACTATAGACTGACTGGATGTTGGAGGTTCCAGAGGCGGACAAGGTGGAAGGCAGAGAAGAGGTAGTCTGGTGCCTACAGCTCTGTGATCGGAGAGTGACCCAAATAGAGGAGCCTCAAATGCCCCAACAGCCTGGGAAACCACCCACGAGCCAGGTACAACTTCCAGGACGCCATGTGCCACTATTGGCGGAAAAGAGGACACATAGCAGAGGTATGCAGAGCAGCGCAACCAGCCGGGTTCCAGGATGGCAACACACAGCAAGATCCACAGGTGGGAACTGGCCTACTTGCACTTACCAGAGTAGACTGAACTCTCAGAGGGGAAATTATCACAGAGCTGAGGAACACAGCCCAAGCTCCTACAGAGGTAATTATTCTACTGTGGGATACTTGGTTTCGGAAGAGGACAATAAGGTCTTCATAACTGTATAAATTAATAAAAGACCATGCAAAATGGAGGTGGACACAGGATCCACATATAGTACAGTGGCATGGACTAAATATCAGGAAATCATGCCAACTGTGACAAAAAGACAATTAAAATAGAATCAGTTTTAGGAATAGCAGAAGTGCCTGTAACACTTAAAAGACTTTTGTGGGGTCCTGGACTTAATGGGCCAAGGCAAACATTACTGGGCATGAGATGTTCAGACCTCTGGGCAAATCACCAGGTTACACCACCTCACTAACAACAGGAAAGAAGACATATTTGAGAAATTCCACGACATCTTCTCCAAGGAATTGGGCAAGTACAAGGGGAAACCATAACACTCAACCTAGACCCTACAAGAACACACGTGAGGTCGATTGGACACTGGGGAAAGGGACAAAGTATTCACCCACAACTATGATGGCGAAACACAGTGGAAAAAAGTGACTATCCTTAAGACGATTGAGTCAAAATCATACAGACTAGAGTTGGAAGATGGCCAAGAGTGGAGGATGCACATAGACCAGTGTAGTGTAGATGGCAGGACACCTCCAGCCTTTGACAAGCCAGTCCCAGCAAGCAACAACCAGGGTCTCCACCCCACCTACAAAACTGCCATTTCACAGCCAGAGAACTACGATGTACCACACAGGAGCCAATCTGGGATCCTACTTGGTCTTCCGACAACGACGAGAGCCATCCTGAGGCCGGCAATAGTGCTGCAGCTACAACATCGGGAGAACAGTTCCCGATCCTTCCAGGACTCACCAGTGGAGCTGCAGCAGAGTGACCTCTTCTTCAGGAGCCATCACAGAGACTGAACTGCACAGGTCCAGCAGAACAACCAGGCGACCAATCTTCTTGCAGGATTACATCACATGGATAAACGAATTAAGCAATTTCTAAAGTTTATAAAATATTATTGAAAGTATTAAAAGATATCTATGTTAAGAAAAACTTAAAGAAAAAATGTATTAGTTTAAATAAAAGTATAGAGTTTTTAAAAGGATGTATACAAGAAGAAAACATAACTTAGAGGTAGTGATCTAAATTTATTGAGTTAGGTGGAGTTAATTGGAATTTTATTGGTCTGAAAGTGAACTTTAACTGTGTGTTAAGAGACAGCTAAAATAAGATATTAGAATATTTTACAAATTTTTTAAAGATTTTAAATTTTTAAAAATAGATGGAAGAAAGTATTTTTGTCTTTAAGGTTAAAGACTCTGAAAGAATAATGGGAATGTTATCTTACTATAAATGATAATAATATATAAAGTTTATAAAGACTATTAAGTGCAAATAGAAATACATATAATGTGTGCTGCAAGGAAGATAAAAGCAATGTTTACATTGATTGTTTTATTCAAAAAGTAGAATGTATTTAATTATGTTTTTATTTGGATATCACTTCTGGATTTTGTGCTTGTAATGAACAAATGAAATTTTGACTGGTTTTGAAAATTTGCTGTTATAGAAATGGCTGTTAAAAACTGATATGTAAATGTAAAAAGATGAATCTGTAATGTTGTTATCTTATACTGTGCTAAAAAGAATCAGAAGTCTATCATTTTCTATCTCCCCTTGTACTTCATTTTCTTTCTCTCTCTCCTTTTCCTTCCCTTAATTTCCTGTTTTATTTTATTTTATACACTGACAAAATATTAAAAGTCATGAGATAAAGGTTTGTTCAAACATTCAAGGAGCTTTAGCCTGCCATAAAGATACTTTCATTGACTTATCTGCCTTTATAAAGTATCTACAGTAACAGGAATTAACTTTCAAATCGCTCTTAAAATTTACATCACATCTTTATATAATGTTTATTTTGATAACATTGGGAGGTTAAACCAACTAGTTATATCTATATAATAATAGATATATTTAATTCAACATTATTATTTATTTTTAAGGTAGATGTCACCGGGGCGGACTACCAATTTTAGCCCTACCAGAACACACCAGAAATGTGCCCCAGTATGTGCGCTCAGCACGCCCCTGGTGCGCACTCGTACTCGGCACGTGATTCAGCTTCTGCGCATACACAGAAGCGAAATCTCATGCGAGGGTGCACATGCATGCAATTTCTGAGGGTTTTTTGCTTCCACGCATGCATGGAAGCAAAAAAACTCAGAAATTGGAGATAATAAGGTAAGAGCTGCCCCATCGCGCCACCCCCCGTCCCTCTACGCCACTCCCCATCTGCCCACCGTGCTGCCAACCACCCCCTGCACCGGCACGAGTGATGGGAGCTGCCGGCTCCCAGCCACCCGTCGCGCTGCCAGCCCCTGCCCTCTGCGCCGGCATTAATATTGGGAGCTACCGGCTCCCATCTGCCCGCTGTGTTGCCAGCCGCCACCCCGCTGCTGCACCCTACCCTCTGATGCTGCCGCGAGCAGCCTGCTCACTCCACCACAACGCGGCTTTTACCCTCAATCTTCTGGTTGATGGGCCATGGCGCAGGGAGCAGGCGGGGCGGCCCCGAGCTCTCTGCTCTCCCACAATGGCCGAGAGATGCCTGCGATCAGTGTTCTCTCTAAAATTTTTTTGGGGTGAGCGGAAAAGTATAGTGTCTGAGCGGCAGTCGCTTCGGGACTGGGCGGCACAGAAATAATAATAAAATTTCCCTCTCGGCTTCTGGGCAGGTTTGGAAAACTCTGAGTTGATGATGATTTTTAAGTGAGCGATTGCTCACTGCTCAGCTTAGAGGGAACTATGCCTGCGATGCGGGACAGCAGAGAGCAGGCCACCTGGCTGGAGCTCAAGCGGGCAGCTGTTGGTCCAGCAGCCGAAATCTTGCATTGACGTCCTTGCGGCAGCGAGATTTGGGGTAGAAATTGCTGTTTCTTTGCTTCTATGCATACACAGAAGCAAAAAAATGGTAATTTTTATTGCAATCGGGTACACTCCCAGGGGCAACAGAAGGGCCTACGTGCTCCGTTGCCACTGCCGGAACGGCGTTCCCAACCATTCTGGCTGCTGCCCATCCCTATATGTCACCCAAGTATTAAAGTAAGTTTTTACAAATTATAAATTCTAATCTCTTTTGGCATATTATGGATAAGAATAACAAAGTAGACTCCTTCCAATTAATAGGATAATCAATTTATAAATCATTTTATTTATTACTTCAATAAGCTTTGGTAATGACTTTGTATAAATATTAATGAAAACCATAACATCATCAGTGTTGAATGCAACATATATTTAATATTTTAAGACTGAATAATTAAACAAGCCATTGATTCAAGAACCAATTTTCATTTAGGAAGTTAGGAATATGTTTATTAGTTGCCACAATAAACAATTGAAATTCAATTAACAAAAGATGGTAGAACCCCATTCCTTGACATTTAATATAGTCAGTCTGAGCCATAAAAAAGACTTTTTCAGTCTCAATCTAAATTCATAAAAGATAGACAGGCATTCTGACAATATCCATCTGATCATTAGTATTCTCTATATTGCCACAAATAAAATGTAATCAAATGTTATAATTGACTATCTAAATTGCAGATTTCCGGACCTTCATATTCTAGAGTAAATTATAGACCAATAATTTAGCTATAGATAACTAATCTTCTGTCAATAAATATTCAAAATTCAATACTGTACTTGCCTCCACTAAATCATGGAGATTTTAAGCATCACATTCAATTTAAATTGGAAAAAAATAGAGGGATTAAGAATTTTACTGGATGCATTGATTTAGGCCAGCATTTGTGATTATGATTAAATCAAAATACAGTAAAATAATATTAAAAGAGTCTGTTTTTATTATATTTGAATTTTTTTTATATTTGAGAGTTTCAGAATAGAACATTCCTTGTCATTCTGTAAAACTATTGGCTTTTTCATATGACATAAAATGATATGGGGGGCAATATGCTGGCTCTGTTAAAAAGTGTTATTGCTAACATGTTGTAAGTTGCTCTGAGTCTAAGGAGAAGGTCAGCATAAAAATAAAATAAAATTAAATAAATAAATAAATAAATTTTGCACATTTTATTTTATTTTTTTCCCTACAAAGAAGAAATTTTTTCCTATGGGGTTTATTTAGGTGTTTTTTACTCAAACTTTAAAAGAGAATGGGGCGATTTGAAGTACCTGAGACCATACTACTTATAGCTACATAGCTTTTACTTCTGCAATTGTTTAAGAAAATGCAGATATATTGAGTTGGCTCATGTTATGAATTCTGATTAATTAATTTGTATGTAGATTCTTTGAAGACTTTTCACTACTCATCCACGAAGCTTTGTCATCTGGTTGCGCAATTCCTGCAAGGAATATAAATCCTTCCATTTTCCACCATTCAGTCAGAACTGAAGAAACTTCTTGGATGAGAAGTGAAACATCTTGAAGGAAAAACAGGAAAGTCCAATTACCTTTTTAAGAAAACCTTTGTATTTGATTAATAAACTTAATTTTAGGTACCTGAACTTTCCTGAGTACCAATTCATTTGACCTACTGTGTTTAGGTAAACGGTTGAAACAGGCATTCCTGTGAGCATTAGGAGTGACTATCCAGGTATACAAAGATTAGGAGAAAGGAGGGCACTATAACCACTAGATAGAATGAAGCATGCTTCTTAGAGGTAGAGGTAGAGAGGATTTTGTGCCATACTTTCTTTATGCTGCTTCAAAAATGCTTTTCTGCTGTCTTTTACATATTAGGCCATTTAAATTCATTAATATAGAAGGTTTTTTTTCCTTCTTGTATCTTTACTAATTTCTTTTTTCATTTCAGATAAAAACATCTGTTATCTGGGCTACTCCAAACATTTCCTTTTCAATCCCATTGTGGGTTATAATATTGGCAATACTCCTTGGACTACTGGTTTTGGCTATGTTGACCTTAGCTTTGTGGAAGGTATGTTATATATTGGAACTATTGGGTAGGATGTTAACAGAACAGAATTTGGAGTTAGAGAGAGGAGAGAAAAGAATTTGGCCGTCTCATTCAGTCATAGATGTATGAGAAAAATATGTTTGTGTTGCTGGTCTTTTTAAAAAAATCTTGTTTTCAAACACATTATTAAAAATATTAGTTATAAATGGGATAGAAAGAACAGCTATGATTCTTAAGACCTTTATATTTTGTCCAGCAACTCTTTCTGCAGAATATAACAAAGAAGCATCACTAGTATTGTCAAGAGGTTATTTTTTTGAGTTTTGTTTAAAATGTGAGTAATAGATTTTAGTTATTTTTTTATATTAATTCAAATTTGATTTTTGTGCTAGATTATTATAGACGCAATGTTATGCAGTTTCCTTAGAAAGTAATCATAAACTTCTGATTTATTAGATTATATTCTGAGTGATTAGATTATATACTGTCAAGATGGCATGATGGGTAAGATCTCCCTGCATGGTGAGACGGAAGTTATTCATTCCTGGCATTAAATGCCACTGATGACCTGCCAAGTAGAGCTCTATTTTTTTTAAAATGCATTCCCTTTCTTTACATCATCTGTCCTAGACTGAGTTACTCAGAGTTACTCATCTAGACAGATAATCCGTTACTTAGACATACTCATGCTCAACATTAAGTTTTTATTTGTTCTTTGCTTACATTGTTGGAAAACAGATCAGTCACAGTGCAACTTGGTATGAAATAGCAGTTCACCAACAATACTTCAGTAGAGACTCACCAGCTTTCTGATCTTTCTATTGGAATGATTCATAGTCACAGTTATGATTTTCAGACTTCACATCTGTAAAGATGGTTCCCCCCCCCCCCCTATACTGAATACAGTGATACCTTGTCTTACAAACTTAATTGGTTCCGGGACAAGGTTCTTAAGGTGAAAAGTTTGTAAGACGAAACAATGTTTCCCATAGGAATCAATGGAAAAGCGATTAATGTGTGCAAGCCCAAAATTCACCCCTTTTGCCAGCCAAAGCGCCCGTTTTTGCACTGCTGGGATTCCCCTGAGGTTCCCATCCATAGGAAACCCCATCTCTGGACTTCTGTGTTTTTGCAATGCTGCAGGGGAATCCCAGCATCGCAAAAACAAGTGCTTCACTGTCAATGGAAGTCCGGAGGTGGGGTTTCCCATGGAGAGGAGCCTCAGGGGAATCCCAGCAGTGCAAAAACGGGTGCTTCGCTGGCAACGGAAGTCCTGAGGCTGGTCATCCCATTGGTGGCGGTGGGTTTGTAAGGTGAAAATAGTTTGTAAGAAGAGGCAAAAAAATCTTAAACCCCGGGTTTGTATCTCAAAAAGTTTGTATGATGAGACGTTTGTAAGATGAGGTATCACTGTACTTGATTTTCACCATTATATCCTTTAAAAAGCAATCTATTCTCATAAGCATTTCACATTGGGAAAACAAAGCCTCCCCAGTGTTAAATATTTGTAACAAAGTATCTTTGTGTAGATGTCATTCTGCAAAACTAATATTGTTTTCAGTTACTGTGTGTGTCGGGATGTAACTGTTATTAAGGATATCTGCAACATTGAGATATAAAGCTGAAATTAATGTTATATTTTTATAACCACTCTATCATCAACTCAAGGCAATGAATATGCTTAGTACTTCTGCCTCCTTTTTTGTCCATAATAACTTTGGCAGGTGGGTTAGTTGAGTAAACATGATTGGCCTAAAGTCTTTCAGCCAGGTTTTATGCCTAAGGGAGGCATAGAACTCAGTGTCTTGTTTCTAAATATCAAACTATCCTTCTCCCACAACACCAAGCTTTCTGCTACAACACCAATGTGACTCTTGTTTTTTTAATTCAGTCATAGTCTTGTTTTTTAATTCAGTCATAATCTGACGTATGCAACAGGATCTCAGTCATATCTATTAAAAAATAAACACTGATATATTCAGTGGATTTATTCCCCAGTTTATTTTCATATAAATTGAACAGTCTTGGGAATACAGTGTGCTTACAGAAAGTTTATTTATTTGTCTGTTTGTTTGTTTGTTTATTTGTTTGATTGTTCATTTAATTAATTTCTATGATTTTGCATTTCAATCAATAACTCTGGATGACTTACAATTCAAAAAATATATTATAGTTAAAACACTAAAACATTTTAAAACAATACAAAACAATTAAAACATCCAAAATACATATACATAGGAGCCAAGATACTTGGCCACTTAGGAAACAGGGCCCTTGACATATTCAGCGCCCCACGTTCGTGAACAGAGTGAGGTTTTTAGGGCCTTATGAAAGGCTAACAAGTTCTTCTTGTATTAGTGGTACGATTTCCATACAATAGGACTTTGTTGTTATTTTACGTAGCCTTTCTATCACTTAAAGAGTACTTGAATTAGTTGCCTACATGCAAAATTCAGTTCTGGCTGTAAGCTGATTTGATATATTATCTTACTATTTTGAAAAAAAAAATTCCCAAAATGGTTTAATTTCAAAAATGCAGATGTTTTAACTAGCAATTCAAGCCCCACTTGCCAATGATTATGAGAATTACAATATATCTGGAGTCATTTGATTTGCATAAGCATATTTAGTGGAGTCCTAATAATAGTCTGAAATTTAGAAATATGATGTTATAGTAATCAGATGATTGTTTCTCCCCCCCCCCCCCAATTTACTCGTATTGTATTGTTTTGTTCTAGTGTGGGTTTTTTGACAGAGCCAGGCCACCTAGAGATGACATGGCTGAAAAAGTTCATCTAACAAGTGACAAGACTACTGATATCTAGAAAACGAGTGTCCAGATCAAGGGTTTGTGTTCATGTTACTAGGAACCTTAATTTGGATCAAGATTGCCAAATATCTGTAATTGGACCTATGCAATATTCTACATATTCAGATTATAGAAGACAAAAAAACACTGCTATCTCTGCCTCGGAATTGACGAGCAACCTTCCATCCAAAAAGAGCTAATGAAAAAGAATGTTTTAGTTTTTCAAAACTGATTCTTAGTGAAATTACTGGATACATCAAAAGCAGTCATAAATCCAAATGAAGCAGAGATGGAAAGCCAACAACATTTAAATGGATGAAGATGAACAAGACACAATGTTCAACTCTACTGTATATTGGCAAAATCTTGAGGCATCTCCCTAAGGATAGAAACTTTTATAAACACTGGCTCAGGGAGGCAAGCAATATTATGGGTAGTATTAAAGTAGCCTTTCAAAGTACTTCTTGAAAGTAAGACACACAAGTATTTATCTATCTTTTGTAGACTGGGCATCCTACAAAAATAGGGTCTGAAATATTTTGTTTTCACTATTTCACTTGTAAATAGAGTGACTATATTCTTTGCATTCCATGTACTAATTATAAATGTTTGGAAAGAAGCAAAGTTTTATATTCCTTTGTTAGGAGTAAATGTATTATAAAAATTTATAAAATTTCAGAGCTTGAAAATGAGCCTTAATACAAAAGCTTAAAATAGAAATGTCCATTTATTTAATGACTCTACATCATGAACGAAACAGATTAAAATTGTTTGCAATTTCATGATAGTAAGGAAAAGTATGGTATTCTAGGGAACAAAACACAAACCAAAAAGGAGAAGGGTTGAATCCGTATAAATTATCTGTACTGTATTCTAGTAATATAACCTAGTTCTTTCCAACAGGGGGCCTAGGTAATAAATTGTAAAGGCAAGACAAGAGAAAAACTAATTGGTAAATTTGATTTAATAGAAAGACTCCATGTAAATTAAATCAGATCAAGAAATAAAAATAATTCCTCAACCCTTCCTAAGAAACATTCTGTAGTTCACAAATTATATAGTTAACATTTGCTTTGAATTGATGGATTATACAGAAGAATTAAATATTTGGAGTTGTACAGTTAAATAAATCCTAAAGTTCCTAAAGCCACTGAGACATCTGGCTAGCAGATTCAATTTTGAAAGGACCTTCATCAATTTTACTCAGAAACTTTTTGAAACAACCGATGTGTTTCTCTGTTTTTGCTCCTATGATTCCCCATAGGTGCAGGTTATTTAGAATTGTATATCTTCCAAGGAATGTTTGCCTGCTCTCTAACAATGATGGTTCAATGACATAATTCGATGCATATAAAAATGATTCCAGCAACTCTTAGAAGCTTGGCTGATCTCTCCCATGGAGTGACTTCACTAAGCAAGCAGATTTGTGAACATGCTTAATGTTTTTTATAGATTGTATTTTTTATTGGGCCAAGTCCAAAATGATTTCCAGTCTATAGATTATGTAATGATAGGATTAAAGTATTTTCCTTTGACAAAAATCAAAATATATTTGTGTTTTTGGAATATTTGCAGCTGTACTTTTTGGCAAAAAAATGTATTTGTGCAAACAGTGAAAAATTCTGCACTAAGTCTTACCCAAGTGTTTATATTTTCAGCATCTCATTATCTTCTCTTGGATTGGTTTATCGATGCTATGTCTAACATCAGATGTCCCAGTTTCAATTGCTCCAATAATCCTACTGTTTGTTCTACAAAAGTAAAAACCTATTATGTAATTTCTGTTGTCGTCGAGGTGGACACAGAGGAAAAGCCCTATCCCTTTCTGCTGCTAGAATTCTTTGAACATTTTGTATATTTTTCCGCAATCAAGAAAAATCCAAAACCTGCCAATCCATTCTTCAAAGAAGGTTTTGAAAAATATCAGTTTCTAGCAGTTAACTGAATAGCTGAACAAGTTGCCCAGGTTTTATTCTGAGACATTTTAACTAAACTCATAGAGTTTATCCCACAGTCTTCAGATTCCTGGTGGTCCAAGTATTATCAAGTCCGACCTTGTTTAACTTTTCCAGATCAGCCAAGGTTAACTAGGTATTATCACCTATTTTTCTAAAAATCCTATCCATTTGCTAGGCTGCTATTATTTTAGAGAAACAGAGACTTTGTAGGAATCAAAAGAACCTTTGCAGAGGAATATTTAAACAAGCTGTTTAAAATAAATAGAGGAAGCCTGTAATCACTCAACTAAGGACAGGCAACCTCTGGCCCTTGGTCTAATTTCATCTGGCCTTTGATCTAATTTCAAAAGGCCTCTGCAAATGATGAGCTCAATGTTCTTTTAAGAATAAACTCTGTTCTCTTATATGCTGACTGGCAGTGAAGAGAAAAGAGAAAAGTAAATGTCAGAAAGAATGAGAGAATAAAGGAGGTATTAGGAGAAAATGATGGCCCATTCACATTTATTCTTATTGCCATTGTTCAGATGCATTACAGATGCATTATATTAGCAGTTTCCTGTTACAGCGCACAAAAATTAATTCTGCATCTAAAGAAGCTATATTATTCTCTGTAGTTTTCATTTTAGCCTAAAATCTACTTGATCATAATTAAAATTATTGTGATTTTCATGTTCATAATTAGCAATTATGAATTGAGAAAAATAGTCAAGAATGGAGTACTATTGTGTTGTTTCCTTCTGTATTCATATACCATGTAAAGGATTACTGCTCTATCTGTGAAAGCAGTTTCACCTCAACTGCTTAATATCCATCTATGTAAGCAAAGCAATTAGCATTATTTTTGGCAAGAATAGTAAAGATTGATATATAATCCAGAACTGGCTGCACACATGTACATCAGTTGCCCATAATTGTCTTGGGTTAATGAGATAGAATATGTTTTTTAAAAATGTTCTTATGTGCAATACTTTTATATTATCTATGTACATGGTGCATGTTTACACTGGCATTTTGTTCTTAAAAGAAGTTCAGATTGATTAAGAAATAAAATAACTGTTATCTTACCTCCATATTTTGTTAACATTTATTTAAAACAAAATGTATTTTATTTATTTATTTATTTTGTCCAATACACAATCCATATTGAAGAGAATAGACATGTAGTAATATATATAAAGAAAAGGATAGAAGAAAAGATATAAAAATAGAGAAGATATATGAAAGGAAGAAAATCAGGCTTCTATGTGGCCCTGATCATACAAGTGCTATGAATAGCCACTAACACTAATTTACTGCTTGCCAATGGCTATGAAAATTCAACTGTTTACTTCACCTACATAGACAACCCTGAAATAGATGCACAACGTGTAACTCATTCAAGTCAGTAGGGGAATTAATTAGTCTTTCTCACCGATATCTTCATCTACTAAAATAAATAATACCAACAATGCTGGAGAACAACCAGCATTTGTGCGCATGAAGAAGGAAGGACTAAGTACAATTAAAGTCAACCGTTTATTTTATTCAGTTTCTGGTCATTGATTATTTTAGTGAAAAACAAAATAAAAATTGGGAAAGGAAATAATCACAATGAGTTTGTCTCAAGCCCATTTTGGACAATTACAGTGTTAACCCAGTATCACATAAGTGAGAGATACTATGATAATAAATTTTTCATATTTCTAGTCCTCCATATCTTACATTCTTTTGCAAAAATGTTTGCAACTTTTAGGGATCGTTTTCAGAAACGTTATTGATTATAAATTGGAAATGTACAGCTATATAGTATTTGGCTGGCTGCTTGCTTGCTTGCTTATTTATTTTATTTATTTATTAGATTTGTATGCCGCCCCTCTCCGAAGACTCGGGGCGGCTCACAACAGGAATAAAAACAATATAACAGTGGAACAAATCTAATATTAAAAACATATAAAACCATATCATTATTTAAAAACCAAACAGCAACATTCATACCAAACATAAAACAAAGTATATATATATAAAAAAGCCTGGCGGAAAAAGTGAGTCTTAAGTAGTTTACGAAAGACAGGAAGGGTGGGGGCAGTTGTAATCTCCAGGGGGAGTTGGTTCCAGAGGGCCAGGGCCGCCACAGAGAAGGCTCTTCCCCTGGGGCCCGCCAAACGACTGCTTATTCATTCATTCATTCATTCAAGTTGAAAGGGACCTTGCAGGTCATCAAATCCAACAGCTGCTCAAGCAGGAAACCCAACACCATCCCAGCAAGATGGCAGTCTGGTTTCCTTTTGAATGTGTCAAGTGATGGGGTATTCACAACCTCCGCTGGCAGGCCGTTCTAATGGTTAATTGCTATCACCATCAGAAGTTCTTCCTTATTTACAGGTTGAATCTCTCTTTGGTCAGTTTCCATCCGTTGCTCCTGGTTGGCTTTCAGGTGCCCTGGGAAATAGTGTGACCCCCCTCCTCTCTGTGGCATCCCCTCAAATATCTGTATACTGCTATCATGCCTCCTCTGGCCTTCCTTTTTGCTAGACTATCTATGCCCAGGTCCAGCAACCTCTCTTCGTATGTCTTGGTTTCCAGTCCCTTTATCATTCTGGTTGCTCTTTTCTGTTCTTGCCTGGACATGTCCAGTTATGCTATTTTTCCTTTGCTGATTTTGAACACCACCTCCCCCCACAGAAAACTAAACATGTAAAGATAGAGATCGATTTATTTCTCTTGTATATATGAAGCTATTGAAGAAATATGAAGCTATAGATGCATGTGGTAATACAGAAATATAAAATTAAACTGTTCTACAAGATCTTCCACAATTAGGATATAGCTACAAAGTGATGATGATTAGGCCTTGACGCTATCAAGAAAATATGTTCAAGTTTTTTAAGCATACATACTTGTTACCAGTTTCTTCCAAGTCATGATAGATTTGTGATCATCAGCAGCATGTCTATCTATTAAGTTTATTGTCTGATACCTTTCCCCAAATGGGTCTTTCATCAGAAAAGAGGTGAAAGGTGGTCAACTCTTGAGTAGCATCATCCCATTTGTGTGATTACTGATCTAAGCATCTGTGTTACCATCTCCTTTTAAGCAATAATATCTAACCTAAGCTTGATTAAAATTGTACTACTTTGTTAGTGGGTTCTTGGTTTGTTTGTTTTTTAAATCTTACTATTGTATTAGTAATACTATTAAAATACTTCAATAAGACTTTAATAATACTATTATTAAAATACTTTTAATACACTATTTTGAATGGAAGCCATTATACTTGGTTAGTCAATTTCAAATTGTTTAGGTTGATCAAGTTGTACTTTTAGGGCATTTACTGGCTCAAGAGCCATATGGGGCTGTGGAACACATTTCAAGAACCACAGTGTCCTGATTTCGGAGGGGAATACAGAATTTTAAACGTAAAATATAAAATATTTCTATCCTTTTTGTTCTGCCGGCGTGTTTCAACCTCCCATAATTACAAGGTAATTAGTCCAGGAAGACACACACCACACGATAAAAGGAAAACCCAAAAGTTTTTATATAAACAAAAACAGAAACAGTTCCCTTTTTAAATGTCAAAGGGATTTTCTGGTACAAGGCACAGTGGAAATGCCATCCAATTGCTCACCCAATAACTGGGAAATTGAGTCCAATTCTAAAGTCCAGAGTCCACACACACAATCCTGAACAGCAAAAAACCACGATCTTGATGAAACAACAAATTAGATAAACTGCCAGGAGGCTAACACACCAGGCTGCACTTTTATCTATAGCACTAATTACAGCAGTCCCACCCAACCACAGGTGGCCTCATTTTCTCTTGTAATAATCCTTCATTTGTTGTCTCCTATGCATCACTCTACGCATGCGTGGATGTGTCATAAATTCTTGTTCAGAATCCAGGGATGATTGATCTCCTCTTGGGCTGTCTGCCAAACTCCCCTCTTCCCTGTCACTCATGCTTCCTTGGTCAGAGGAGACAGATTCTACTGGAAGCAAAACAGGCCTGCGGCATGTGGATGTCTCCCCCACATCCACCTCCACATTGCTTGGGGCAGGAGCTGGGCCAGAGCTAACCACAACACCTTTTTATTACTGTTGCCATATTATACCAATATTTGAGGTAAATGACCTTTCTTCACAGTTAGAGATTAATGGGAAGTCCTAAACAGACAATGATACTTTGAACTTAATTTATTGTAGTAAACTTCCTTTTTTGCAAATATTTTGGGGAGAAAATGCTTCACATTCTTCTCAAGTTATTGTTTATAGGCACACATCTTTATTTATGCTGACTGGCACACATCCATGTTGAAATACTGTCTGAAATTAGCGCCTCTTAACAATGTAAAATCTTGATTTTAGCTTATGCTGGCGCCATAATATGACGCAGCAGGAATGTTTTTAATATCTAAGAAACTAGTGTGTTTTTAACTGACTTCAGATGGTGATGCAGGCACGTCATTCATTGTTACTACCCTACTGTGTGTAAAGCAAACAAATAATAACAAAAAAACAGCTGATTGGAAAAGAGAATCAGGCAAAACCATAACAAAAAACCCCACCCTCCAAGTCCAATATTTGGTTCCCACTGTTGTCTTCTGTGGTTACTTACCAGTTCAAAAGAACAGGATGTTTTATTACTGAGATAATTCTATTTTTGCCCCTTTTCAATCAAGGGTTATGTTATGTTCCAGAAACAATCTTTGTGGAACATAAATACCGGTAAACCTTCCAGAGGTGATTGTAACAATTCAAAATATCTTTATTGTCTGTCTGCTCATTAGTTTTCAAATTGAAGATGAGGTTAGTGCCAAAGCATCACAGATTTTCATCTTAAAATGGAGCAGAAAAAAACTACAATCCTTTCTTACATCTAAAACCCTTTTTACTGCCTCATTTACTCTTTGGAGATAAAATGTTGAAATTATATTCTTTCTACCCTCTCTCAATATGTGGAGAAGTAAAAAGGCTGTCTTGTTTATCGTTACAATAGTGCCTGTCTTTGACAATAAACAGCATGTAGATTGATAAGTGCTATCTATATAAAGAGAAGTTTAAATATCTTACCTACAGTTTTAACTTAAAGCACTGATGATAACCTGTGACCCTGGGGCTCCATATGGTTCACTCTATGTCTTTAATGAAATCTTCAATATTGCTCTAGAAGTTGTTATAAAAATGTAAAGTAAAGCCATTTTTAAAATAAATAAAAATAAGCCACACTGGGGAAATTGCAAGACTAAATACAAATGGGGGGTGGGAATAGATTAATATGACAGAGAGAGAAATGTATTTTAATACAGGGGAAAGAATCCAATCAATTGCTTTTATTTCAGCCAAAGGCTCTTATCTATTATTCTGTAACCTATTTTAAAATGTAGTATTAAAGTTCCAAATTATAAAAGTTGTTGTTTTTTCACTTAAAGAATAATAGTTATTATTGATAATGCCACCTTAAGTGACAAATGAACATTATTCCATACCATTTTGAAGGCCACTTAGAATATAATTCTTTATTGGCCAAGTGTGATTGGACACACAAGGAATTTGTCTTTGGTGCATATGTTCTCAGTATACATAAAAGAAAAAGATACATTTGTCAGGAATCATGAGGTACAACACTTAATGATTGCCATAGGGGTCAAATAAGCAATGAAGAAACAATATTTATAAAAATTGTAAGAATAAAAGCAACAAGTTACAGTCATAAATCAGAGGAAATGGGTGATAGGAATGATTTTAAAAACTAGTAGAAATAGTAGTGCAGACTTAGTAAATAGTTTGAGGGTGTTGAGGGAATTATTTGTTTAGCAGAGTGATGGCGTTTGGGAAAAAACTCTTCTAGTTGTCTTGGTATGCAGTGCTCTGTAGCGACATTTTGAGGGTAGGAGTTGAAACAGTTCATGTCCAGGATGTGAGGGATCAGTAAATATTTTTACAGCCCTCTGTTTATTGCATTACCATCTGCCTGGAATCAGCTAATGTCATTATTTCAAGGCAAACATTAAACAATTGCAAAGCCAGCAGAAAATTCTTTTCCAAGCTGTATGGCAAGCCAACAAGTCAGTGGGCACCATTAATAGTCAGTTCACCTCCTCTCCACTAAGGAGCTTATAAGAGTCTGCTCTAGGTTTCTGTTAAAAGAGTCCACTAAACTTCTGAAGCATTGCTATATCAGCCATGGCATTTGGTTACAAAATACTCATACTTTTAAAATAATTTCCTTTCAAACAATATGTTACATTCATCTCTTATGCTTGAGTGGCTGCTGCTCTTCAACAAAAGAGGCAAAGAAAATAGCAAAATCAAATTAAGAATTTGGAGGTTGGGAGAGGCTCACTCATTAAAGGCCAACCAACTGCAACCTGATGCTCTCCAAATGTATTGTTACCTTCAGAATTTGCAACTACAGGACTGTAGTCTTGGAGAGCATAAGACATCTAATTACAGTAGTACCTCTAGATACGAGCTGCTCCACATGCGAGTATTCCAAGTTACGAGCCGAGACGCGAGCAAAATTTCTGTTCGACACCCGAGCTCAAATTCGGGATATGAGCCAAGCTTCCACTAGATGGCGCAAGAATTCCATGCTTCCAGTTATCTCGGCGCAGAAAAACAAAGTCTGTGAGTTGATCGACATACGAGCTCGGGTCTGGAACGAATTAGACTCATATGTCAAGGTACCTAAATGGCATCGGACCAGAATACCTCCGGGACCGCCTTCTGCCGCACGAATCCCAGCGACCGGTTAGGTCCCACAGAGTTGGCCTTCTCCGGGTCCCGTCGACTAAACAATGTCGTTTGGCGGGACCCAGGAGAAGAGCCTTCTCTGTGGCGGCCCCGACCCTCTGGAACCAGCTCCCCCCGGAGATTAGAACTGCCCCCACCCTCTTTGCCTTTCGTAAAGTTCTTAAGACCCATCTCTGCCGTCAGGCATGGGGGAACTGAGACATCTCCCCCGGGCCTATACAGTTTATACATGGTATGTTTGTGTGTATGTTTGCTTTTAATAATGAGGTTTTTAACATTTTTTAAATCATTAGATTTGTTCTTACATTGTTCTTGTTATTGTTGTGAACCGCCCCGAGTCTACGGAGAGGGGCAGCATACAAATCTAATAAATAATAATAATAATAATAATAATAATAATAATAATAATAATAATAATAATAAATGCTGCTGTATGGCAGGGTGAGCTCCAGCGTTCACTCTAACACCTTGCTGGTGTTCTGCCGGCGTGCCCTTCATTTTTCTATATATGCCCATTCTGCTCACCAAAACTAGACAACTTTATTGCTGTGTCTGACAGAATCCATACCTTAGAAGCAACCACAAAGACACAACAAACAACCATAGAAACCGTTGAAACAAAATTGGAATCATGACTACTGATGTACCTAGAATCACGTTTTACAATTTTGGATTAAAAATAATCCAAGCACAGAAAAATGCAAATCCAACCAATGAAATACCTAGAATCACTTCAAATGCTTCCTCAACAACAACCACAAGGGCCTACCAACTCAACCACCGACATCTCAATTAGTCAAAGACACCATTGAGTGCAAGCAGAAACATCACAATGCAATCCTATTTGGACTGAAAGAAAACGACGAGCCTGACATCAACATAGTATGTAACATCATCAGCAACCATCATACACAAATAATTACCTCTGGCGAAATCATCAAAGTTTCCAGAAGTGGCCCTGTGCACAAGAATAATGATGGCTTACTGCCCCCCCCCCCCCCCCGATTCTGCAGAATGGTTTGTAAAATGAGTCCAGCAATTCATTTACACTATAAACTCCATTGCCAGAAACAATACCAACCACAGCAAACTTACATCTAGACCGGATTTATCTCTATTACAATGCATCCTCTCCTGAGAACTCTGTGCGGAACTCAAAAGTCAACTAGATCTAGGTGAAACAAACTTATACATAGATTACCATGTCAACTGCCTCAAAAACAAGACCTGCAATCCGTTCCACAACATCCAACCCACCATGCCCCAACAACAAAACAACATCTCGTGCACTACCAACCAAAACTAGGTAAGCATACCACTTACTTCCTCAATCCAGTTATCAGGCCAAACCAGCTGAATCCTACCACTGATTTGTTGGGCATTGCAGGGCAGTGTAATTTACGTTATAGCTCCCTAAACATTCAACATGCATTTCCATGAATAATGATTATTTCAGAATATTGTAGTCCTTAAACTGCCCTAGTCTTTTAATTAAAAATAATAATAACAGGGTCTTCTGTTTGAACTGGAATTCAGAATGCAGGTAAGGCTGAAGGCTAATCATGTGCTTTTTGTAAAGACAGCATATCGCATCATTAACGTTTAGAATGCACTTGCCAAAATGTTTCCCATATATTGATATTTTTTTTTAAGACTTCTAAAATTCTTTTTAGAAAATTTTAAAAACCAAGGGGGAAAAGGAGAAATTGAAGGATTACATATGTAGGAAGTTAAAAGTTGTAGCCTGGAGACGATTTGCATAAGTTGTAGCTTGGAAAGTAGGAAATACAGAAGCTGCTTGTGTACTGCCATATTTTCTTCAGAAAGAATATATGCTTAGCTTCAGTGTATTACACCAAGACTTATGGAAACTCCATAAAGTAGACTATTTATAGAAATGGTCCCTCATCATTTTGTAGTGCATCTTAGTTGCTTTCCAGTTTGGCAATGAAACTATTGAATCCTTCTGAAAAGAACAGATCCATCTGATCTTTATTAACTTATATCCCTGAATACCAAGTGATCAATTCCAAATTCAAGAATGGGAAGCATCCAAGAGTAGAGGTGGACTTAGACATTTCATAACCGGGAGAAAGGAAAGCAAGGCACTCTTCCAATTTCATATACAAAAACAATTGCCTCTATTGCAGCCTCAACTAAACCTGAGGGCAGTCAGCTGGCTTAGGCATACCAAGGGTCTGTAGCATTCACAGTGCTTTCCCTCAACTCCTCACTATCAAACATTTGCTGGTGTTGCCTCTCTAATATTTGTTTGACTTTACCCAATTTTCTCTAGCTTGGGGCTTTACAGTCAACATTTGCCAGAATTCCAAGCCAACAACAGATATTTAGTTGAAAGGCTATAGAGATTTATTTATTTGTTTGGATTTCTATGCTGCCCTTTATCGCAGATCATAAAAATAGGGAAGTGAGAGAAAGAGAGAGAGGGGATACAGTCAGAGGTGGGCTGCTAAGGATGTTTGAAAAGGATGTTGTGTGCTTGCCCCCATGGCTCTGAGTGGAACAGACTCCAGTGCAATTCTGCTACTGCAGCTGTGCAGGTAATAATAATAATAATAATAATAATAATAATAATAATAATAATAATAATAATAATGACGATCCATCATGCACTACACCCCCACGGTGACGTTGATAGGCTGTATTTACCAAGGAAAATAGGCGGCAGAGGACTTTTGCAAGTGAAGCAGATAGTAGAAGAAGAGAAGCATGCATTAGCTGACTACGTGAAAGGGAGCAAAGAGTCAGCGTTGATGGAGGTCAACAATAGGAAGCTTCTCAAGGTGAAGCAAACTAAGGACCAGTACAGAAAAAAATGTAACTCAGTGTCATATGGACAGTTGGCGGAACAAAGCATTGCATGGACAGTTCTTGGAGAAGATTGAAGGCAAAGTGGATAAAGAAAAGACCTGGTCATGGCTTACAAGTGGAACACTCAAAAAGGAGACAGAAGTACTAATACTGGCGGCACAAGAACAGGCCATTAGAACAAATGCTGTCAAAGCCAGAATTGAAAAATCAACAGATGATCCAAAGTGCAGACTCTGTAAAGAAACAGATGAAACAATCGATCACATACTCAGCTGCTGCAAAAAGATTGCACAGACTGACTACAAGCATAGACATGATGCTGTGGCACAGATGATCCACTGGAACTTGTGCTGGAACTACCATTTACCAGTGGCAAAGAACTGGTGGGATCATAAGCCCGAAAAAGTGGTTGAAAATGAGCAAGCAAAACTACTGTGGGACTTCCGACTTCAGACTGACCGCATTCTGAAGCATAACACATCAGACATTGTGATCGTGGAGAAAAAGAAAGTATGGATCATCGACATCGCAATCCCAGGGAACAGCAGAATTAAGGAGAAGCAGGTAGACAAATTAGTGAAATACGAAGATCTAAAAATCGAGCTGCAACAACTCTGGCATAAGCCAATGAAAGTGGTCCCAGTGGTACTTGGCACGCTGGGCGCAGTACCAAAGGATCTCAGCGGACATTTCAAAACCATTGGAATTGACAAAATCTCCATCTGTCAATTGCAAAAGGCCACTTTACTGGGATCGGCAAACATAATTCGTCGCTACATCACGCAGTCCTAGGTGCTTGGGAAGTGCCCGACTGGTGATGAAATACGAAATCCAGCATAGTGATCTTGTTTGCTGTGTTGTACTGACATAATAATAATAATAATAATAATAATAATAATAATAATAATAATAATATTTATTATTATCATTATTATGATGTCAGTACAACACAGCAAATGACACAGAAAATTATTATTATTATTATTATTATTATTATTATTATTATTATTATTAATTAGATTTGTGTGCCGCCCCTCTCCGAAGACAGAATCGTGTGTGGAGAAGCAGGTACGCCCTGTGTTTCAACATATTTTTTTGCTTCTGCCGCACACCACTAGCATGGCAGTCTTGAGGTCGTAGATTGCTGGAGTGGGAGGTGTTTGAATAGCCATCCTCAATAGGGCACAGATGTTTTGTTAGCATTATCATTAGCATTTAGACTTATATACTGCTTCACACTGCTTTATAGCCTTCTCTAAGCAGTTTACAGAGAGTAAGCAGATTGCTCCCCAAAAATCTGTTGAGTTGTTGCCATGAGTCCTACATGATTGGGCGCATACAAGTCAAACCAACCAACAAACAAACAAACAAATCTGGGTCCTCATTTTACCGACCTTGGAAGTATGGAAGGCTGAATCAATTTTGAGCCTACTGAGATTTGATCTGCCAAACTGCTGGCAGCCAGTGATCAGCAGAAGTAGCTTGCAGTAATGCACTCTAACCACTGCCCCACTGAGGCTCTTCTTCAACCACCTTCATTGCCAGGGTTAGATTGTGCGGGAATGAACAGAAGGAACAGTTCAGCCTCTTCAGTTAGCAGTGGCTGAAAGAAACACAGAATACCGTCAGGCTATAGTGAAGCTGCTTTTAAAGGCTTTCCTTTAGCCATCTGGCCACTGATAGAAGTTTATTTCTCCTGCCACTAGACTAGAGAACCAGTGACAGCTATGCAAATCCGTGCCGTGTACAGCCGTACCTAACAACTGTAAATCTCAAACACAGATGATTATTTATTTATTTTATTTTATTTATTCGATTTTTAAGCCGCCCTTCTCCTTAGACTCAGGGCGGCTTGCAACATGTTAGCAATAGCACTTTTTAACAGAGCCAGCATATTGCCCCCACAATCCGGGTCCTCATTAAATGTTTCTTTTTAAACATTCACCTTTCTCTGATGTGTGCAGTGCGGGAGGGCCCTTTTGATTTCAACACGCTGATGCATTACAATTAAGAAAGGAGCAGGCATATTGTGTATTTATTTATTTGTTTGTTTGTTTGTTAATTTGTTTATTTTATTTATTTATTTTATTTATTTACTTACTTACTTACTTACTTACTTAATTACTTACTTACTTACTTACTTACTTACTTACTTACTTACTTACTTACTTACTTATGGCAATGTTTTCACTCCCATTTTTTCTTCACCATGAAATCAAATAGGGACTTCATGTATAGTTCCCTAGTATTTTTTTAAATTTAATTTGTCATATACGTATAGGATAACAGGTATAAACATGAATATTAACACAGGAAATAGATATGAATAAGGGGACAGTGGGACAGGGACGGTAAGCACGCTGGTGCACTTATGCACGCCCCTTACGGGCTACAGGGCATTGGATGTTCTTTGGAAAATTAGTTCTGCAGCTTTTCTTTTCAACTTTAATATTCCAAAGTATAAAGAAAGAAAAAACACATAAAATGTACAAGGAAAATGAGGGGGGCGGGATTCTAAAAAAGGAGAAAATAAAATTATTTCATATTGTCAGTACTGAAATACTCTATTCTTTCTCCACTCCCATGAGACAATTAAGAATCATAAATTATTAAGCCTTTCTTAGTTTTAAAAAACCCAAATGCTTTAAAAGACATAAAAATCTACATGGCTTCTCCCATCTTAGATTTTGTGTCAGTACTTGGCAGATTTAAGCTTGATGTCATAGGTCTTTTTTATGATCCTAGAGGGAATATTCAGTACACACATATACTCACACATGTATTCTTCACCAATGCATTTGTCTGTCTGTCTATTTGTCAAACACATGTACAAGATAGTAGGTATAAGTATAAACATAAATATAAGCAAAGTAGGTACAGGAAAATTTGGACAATGGGATGGTAGGACAGGGACGGCAAGCACAATGGTGCGCTCATACACGTCCCTTACATAGAAACATAGAAGACTGACGGCAGAAAAAGACCTCATGGTCCATCTAGTCTGCCCTTATACTATTTCCTGTATTTTATCTTAGGATGGATATATGTTTATCCCAGGCATGTTTAAATTCAGTTACTGTGGGTTTACCAACCACGTCTGCTGGAAGTTTGTTCCAAGCATCTGCTACTCTTTCAGTAAAATAATATTTTCTCACGTTGCTTCTGATCTTTCCCCCAACTAACCTCAGATTGTGCCCCCTTGTTCTTGTGTTCACTTTCTTAATAAAAACACTTACCTCCTGAACCTTATTTAATCCTTTAACATATTTACGGAGAGGGGCGGCATACAAATCCAATAAATTATTATTATTATTATTATTATTATTATTATTATTATTATTATTATTAAATGTTTTGATCATGCCCCCCTTTTCCTCTTGTCCTCCAGACTATACAGACTGAGTTCATATACAGATTGAGTTCATTTCCTGATAAGACTTTATGCTTAAGACCTTCCACCATTTTTGTAGCCCGTCTTTGGACCCATTCAATTTGTAGGTGAGCTCTCCAGAACTGAACACAGTATTCCAAAATGTGTTCTCACCAGTGCTCTATAAAGCAGGATCCCAATCTCCCTCTTCCTGCTTGTTATACCTCTAGCTATGCAGCCAAGCATCCTACTTGCTTTACAGACCTTTGCAGACCTCTTAGGCATGAGGTGCGGTTGACTAGACAGTCTAAGGTTAAAGTTTTTGGGGAACAGACCACAGAATCAGGTAGAGGCATTGATCACTCTATTGCTAAAGTTGTGTTTTCTGCGATCAAGCTTAGAGCGGTTTATATTGATTTTGAATCTATTGTGTGCACATGTATTATTGTGGTTGGAGGTGAAGACTTTATTGACAGGTAGGACATTGTGGTAGATGATTTTATGAACCGCATTTATATCATAATGAAGGCTATTTAGCGCTAAGCAATCTAAGCCCAAAATTTCAAGTCTAGTAGAATAAGGTATTCTGTTGTGTGCAGAGAAATGGAGGAGTCTTCTTGTGAAATATTTCTGGACTCTCTCTATTAGCAATAGCAATAGAATTTAGACTTATATACCGCTTCACAGTGCTTTACAGCCCTCTCTAAGCGATTTACAGAGAGTAAGCATACAATCTTACTGACCTTGGAAGGATGGAAGGCTAAGTCAACCTTGAGCCTACTGAGATTCGATCTGCCAAATTGCTGGCAGCCAGTGATCAGGAAAAGTAGCTTGCAGTACTGCACTCTAACCACTGCACCACTGACGCTCTTCTCATATTAATGTCTGAAATGTAATATGGGTTCCCTACAGGTGAGCTGTATAGAGAATTGCAAATGTTTTGCATGGTCTGGTTAGTAGTGTAATATTGCCAGAGAAGAAGTATGCAGCTTCTGCTCCGGCAATCTCACACTACTGACTAGAGCCTACAAAACCTATGCCAGACCCATTCTCAAATACTGCTTATCTGTCTGGAACCCACACCACATCTCAGACATCAACACTCTCGAAAACGCCCAAAGATATTTCACCAGAAGAGCCCTCCACTCCTCCACTCAAAACAGAATACCCTACGAAAATAGACTAACTATCCTGGGCCTTGAAAGCTTAGAACTACGGCGTCTAAAACATGATTTAAGTATTGCCCACAAGATCATATGCTGCAATGTCCTTCCAGTCAACGACTACTTCAGCTTCAACAGCAACAACACAAGAGCACGTAACAGATTCAAACTTAATATTAATCGCTCCAAACTTGACTGTAAAAAATATGACTTTAACAATCGAGTTGTCGAAGCGTGGAACTCATTACCGGACTCAATAGTGTCAACCCCAAATCCCCTACACTTCTCCCTTAAACTCTCCACGATTGACCTCTCCAGATTCCTAAGAGGTCAGTAAGGGGCGTACATAAGTGCACTGATGTGCCTATCGTCCCCTGTCCAATTGTCTTTCCTTATCCCTTTTATCATATATATTCTCTCCTTTATATATATTATCTTCCCATCTACTTCTCTTCTTTTTTACTTCCTATCTTTATACATATTACTTAATGTCTATTCTCTTTCATATGTATTGTATATTGGACAAAAAATAAATAAATAAAAAATAAATAGATTAACAACTCTTAGTGCCTTTTTGGCAATGTTGTTAATGTGGGTCTCAGCACTTAGGTCATTAGATTTGGCAGAGTGAAGGTCGTCTGCAAGGTCATGCCTTCCAGGACTGTATTTTGTGTTCTGATTCTTTTTGTTGATGTGTAAGACACTTCTAAACATACAATACATATTTGAAGAGTCTCCACAGGCTTATATAACCTGGTCTTTTCCCAGCATCTCCAGACAGCATGGCCACTGAAATTGTAGTCCAACACTTCCAGAGGGCAGAAGAGTTGATCCTAATTTTTAATTTAAAGAATAGATAAATTATAAAATGTGACTGTGGAAAGATTTAACAAAGGTTAGAGCCCTAGGTAGGATAAAACTGCAAACCATTTCTGAAATTTTGCTAAGAAAATTTCAGGGGCTAACTCTTCTATTACCAAGAGTTAACACTGATCTGAAGGAACGGGAAAATATATTAAATAATAGCAATAAAAATCTCATTTTTGTGCTCAGAAACATATATATTATTTTATCATTTCATTTGTATCTTCATGTTATCTCTGAGAACTCAATGTAACATGCCTAGGAGTCTCCCTTAATTTTATTTCAATAATAACTCTGTCAGACAGATTGGCTTGAGAGACTTGAGGGGCTACCTTTGAAAAGTGTTCGGAAACTTCACATCATGCAGAATGCAGCTGCGAGAGCAGTCATGGGCTTACCTAGGTATGCCCATGTTTCACCAACACTCCGCAGTCTGCATTGGTTGCGGATCAATTTCCGGTCACAATTCAAAGTGTTGGTTATGACCTTTAAAGACCTTCATGGCATTGGACCAGAATATCTCCGAGACCGCCTTCTGCCGCACGAATCCCAGCAACCGATTAGGTCCCACAGAGTGGGCCTTCTCCGGGTCCCGTCAACTAAACAATGTCGGTTGGCGGGCCCCAGGGGAAGAGCCTTCTCTGTGGCGGCCCCGACTCTCTGGAACCAACTCCCCCCAGAGATTAGAACTGCCCCTACTCTCCTTGCCTTTCATAAGCTCCTTAAAACTCACCTTTGTCGTCAGGCATGGGGGAACTGAGACATCTCCCCTGAGCATATACAATTTATGCATGTATGTTTGTATGTATGTTTGCTTAGTACATGGGGTTTTTAAAATATTCTAAACTATAATTTAGATTTGTCATGAATTGTTTTATTTTGTTGTGAGCCGCCCCGAGTCTGCGGAGAGGGGCGGCATACACATCTAAATAATAAATAAATAAATAAATAAATAAATAATAACCATCTCAAAATCAACAAGTGAATACTATGATGAAGTAGGGACTAAATTTGGGTTTTCCTAATTCAAGTTCAAAATATTTACCCCTTCCGTGAGCAATGCAAATACATATGTCTGTATGTTTTCTCCCAAACATCTTTGTCAGAACACTAAGTTGCAATTGTACAGAATTTCATACAAAAAAGATCACAGCATATATTGTAATTGTTAGATTTAAATTTATCACCTAAGTGCCGCTGGGCACTTTGTCCTTCTTCCAACCCTGTAGAATTGGGGGCAGGGTGAAATATAAAAGCACTTTTTGCTTTAACATAACCTTCCTAAACATGAACAGGGCCAAATTTGGTGAGAGAGAGGAAGCTGACAAAACAAAGATCTAAACTGAAACAGATCAAATCTCACCAGGGAAGAAAAACATCCTGAATATTTCCCCCAGTGCATCCCTGTTCTGCACAGCTGAAAAGTGGTTCAGAATGTTCCTGACAGCTCCATTATGAGGCCTCTCTCTTCTTCCCATGGTCATGTGATCCAAAACAGTATATATGCAGCCTGTACTATATTTCCTAGCACACTCACATATCCAGAACTAACACTTCAAGAGATTTGGAAAACGTTACAAATATTAGTTTCCAGGCATTTGTTCAGCGATTCATATAAATGCTTGCATCAGACCTAGGCATTTTACGCTCCACATCTGGCCTTTCAGCTGTATCTGTCCAGCGGTGACAAGAAAGCAGGGGTGACGGGGAGGCAGATGTCAGGCAGGGAGGAGGAGAGACAGTGGGCCCTTCACAACAGTCTCAGTTTCACATGCAGCCACTTGGAAAAATGGTAGAGTGCAGTACTAGAGTGCAGTACTAAAGCTGACGGCTAGATCTGTTGGTCAGCGGTTCACATCTCATCACCGGCTCAAGGTTGACTCAGCCTTCCATCTTTCCGAGGGGGGTAAAATGAGAACCCGGATTGTGGGGGCAATATGCCGGCTCTGTTAAAAAGTGCTGTTGCTAACATGTTGTAAGCCACCCTGAGTCTAAGGAGAAGGGTGGCATAAAAAAAAATCAAATCAATAAATAAATAAACAAATAAATAAACAGACAGACAAATAAATAATTGTCCACCACTGGTTTAAATTGTTAAATATATCATAGAGGGCTAAGGTCTGCAACCACCCAATTACACATTCATTCTGACTTGTACATTACCCAGATCTTTTTCATCATGATAATCAGAGATGGGTTTAAGCAGGTTATGACTAGTTCTAGAGAACCAGTAATGGAAATTTTGAATAGTACAAAGAACCGGTAAATACCACCTCTGACTCGAAGCACCCCCATTTTTTATTATTATTATTATTATTATTATTATTATTATTATTATTATTATTATTTACTAGATTTGTATGCCGCCCCTCTCCGAAGACTCGGAGCAGCTCACAACAACAAAACAGTACAAATCCAATAGTTAAAAACAATTTAAAACCCCTTAATATAAAAAACAGTCATACATCTCAGACAAACCATACATAAAACGGAAACGGCCCAGGCGATTCAATTCTAAGGAGTTTGCGAAAGGCAAGGAGGGTGGGGGCAATCCTAATTTCCGGGGAGTTGATTCCAGAGGGTCGGGGCTGCCACAGAGAAGGCTCTTCCCCTGGGTCCCATCAGACAACATTGTTTCATCGACGGGACCCGGAGAAGGCCAACTCTGTGGAACCTAACCAGTCGCTGGGATTCGTGCAGCAGAAGGCAGTCCCGGAGATATTTATTCTCTGTCTCCCAAGTCCCATTTGATCAGGAGGAAAGTGGTATTTTACAGTAACCTTCCCTTGGAGTGGGGTGGGAATGGAGATTTTACATTATCCTTCCCCTCTCATGCCAACCGAGCCACACCCACTGAAACGGCAGTTTAAAAAATGAATTCCACCACTGGATAATCGTAGGCATGTGTGTCTGATAGTGATCCTTTCAAAGGGTGCTTTTCCCAAAAAAAGATGTCTTCATTTTTTAAAAATAGTATTTTTTAAAAAAGTTTTAAAAACAACATTAAATACAAACCACATTCAAAAATGACATAACATGACATAAACATGTATACCTTTTCTTATCAGTTTCTCTTCAGTTTCCGTTAAAAATTTATCTGGTTCTTGATATCCTTGTTGAAATCAGAATTGTGACAAATCTTTTTTGTACTTAGATTGAATTTGGAAGTAAGGCTATCAATCTATTTTTATTCCAACCCATGCCAACTCTTTTTTGGATTTAATATTATTTTATTCATCCAATAGATCTTTATACGTCACTTTCTTGTCCAAATTTAACACTTTTGGGTAGATTGCAGCTTCCATAGGAGATATCCATTTAAGTATTTTGGATGTTGGGTGTAATGATTAAGATAAGTCAGTCATTGATTTTAAAATACTTAATTCACAGCCAATCACAATAACAACGGAACAAACTCTGAATGACTTATAATGAATAATAAAGAACACCAAAAACTAGCTGATTGAGAAGGTGAACTTCAAGATTGTAGAACTCACAATAAAGAGTAGCTTTGCATAATGCAGCAACATACTCATTGATTTTTCCTCCCCTTACTCTCTTCATTCTCTACATCAATGATCTCTGTGACCATATCGAAAGCAACTGTGTTCTTTTTGCCGACGATGTGAAACTTTTCAACACACTCACTCTCCCAAAAGACCTGGACTTTGTCTCAGACTGGTCTAACACCTGGCAACTTCAAATATCAACCAACAAATGCTCTACCATCCACATCAGCAAAAAAAATCCAAACCACACATATGAACTGAATAAACAATCTCTCACTGCTAACCCACATTTTGTAAAAGACCTTGGAATACTAATATCGAATGACCTAAGTGCTAAAGCCCACTGCAACAATATCGCCAAAACAGCCTTTAGAGTTGTCAACCTGATCCTACGCAGCTTCTGCTCAGGCAATCTCACACTACTCACAAGAGCCTACAAAACTTTTGCCAGACCCATCCTAGACTACTGCTCAGCTCTCTGGAACCTATACCACATCTCAGACATCAACACCCTTGAAAATGTCCAAAGATATTTCACCAGAAGAGCCCTTCACTCCTCCACTCGAAACAGAATATCTTACGAAAATAGACTAACAATCCTGGGCCTAGAAAGCCTAGAACTACAGCGCCTAAAACACGATTTGAGTATTGCCCACAAGATCATATGCTGCAATGTCCTACCAGTCAATGACTACTTCAGCTTCAACCGCAATAACAAAAAAGCACGCAACAGATTCAAACTTAATATGAACCGCTCCAAACTTGACTGTAAAAAATATGATTTCAACAATCGAGTTATCGAAGCGTGGAACTCATTACCGGACTCAATTGTGTCAACCCCTAACCCCCATCACTTCTCCCTTAGACTCTCCACGATTGACCTCTCCAGGTTCCTAAGAGGCCAGTAAGGGGCGTACATAAGTGCACTGGTGTGCCTTTCGTCCCCTGTCCAATTGTCTTTCCTTTCTTTCAACTATCCTATATATTCTCTTCCTTTCATATATTCTCTCCTCTAAGTTCACTTTCACCCTCTTTTATATTATCACATGTCTATTTCTTTCTATGTATTTGTGTATTGGACAAATGAATAAATAAATATATAAATAAAATAACATCTTACACACCAGGAAGGAGGAGGAGCGTAATGATCCGTAAATTAGCTAATAAGGCTCCCCAGGTCATAATATGGATTGATTGTGAGGTGAAGAAAGCTCTAACAATCTCAAACATTTCTGTCCCACAAAATCCTAAGAAATACACTCTCTTCCTATCACCTAAAAGTTCTGTATATGCATTAGCTATTAAAAAACATTCAAAACGGGTGACATAGGATTCCCATGACTCACCAGTAAGGTTAAAAGGAGCAAAGGTATGTTGAATTACCATACTAGAATCTCTTTCAAACAGTACATCATACTTCTTCCACCAATCCTTCTTAGCTTAAGCAGTCTGTCTTTGATATACCTGAACCACTCCATTAATGACGAGGATCCCATCCTCATCACCAGTGATAAGTATCTTATTTGGTGGGTATAATGATTAAGATGTCAGTCGTTGCCTTGAATATACTTTAATTCCTAGCAGATCACGATAACAGCAGAATAAAGTCTGAATGACTTATAACGAATAATAATGAACAATAACTACCAGTGCCGTTGA